>NC_141605.1:53504757-53819757 GCF_047967505.1 Dipteris shenzhenensis | reverse complement strand
ACTCTCAGTCAGTTGCCTCCACCTTATTTCGCTTGTTTGTTTTGTATGTTGATTCATATGTTTTTCCATCTGTTGTTCAATTTGATGGAGCTCCTTTTATTTTTACATCTCTCACTGCCCTTCTCTCAGCCTCTACCAGGAAAAAATGGGCCTTTAATCTCTTAGATTCTACTCAGCTTGACAAAACACTTAAATATGACTTCTCTAATTCTCCTTCGTTGTCTCACTGCAAAAGGATCTCCTGCACCATTTATGTGAGGATTCTGTCTTGGAGGCTCAAGATTCACATTCGCTACTGCCAGCTATTGGCGTGGACAAAATTTCCTCGTTTGTATTGCTCGAAAAACGTTTTTATTATGCGGGATGTATTGATGTGGAAATAGTATATCAATTAGTTAGTAAGGTAGGAGTGCATGGCACAGGTTTCTTTGCATATACTATGCCTAGAATCCTCTTTTTGACCCAATCAAGAATCTCATGCATTTTTGTCCTTTCTGGGTTATTGTCAAGGCCTTGCCCGTACCTCTCCTCCCGCATATCTCCTCTATTGTAGTTCTCTTGGGCAGAGTGTTGCATGTTCGCAAGTAGGATTTTTTGGTTTTAAGCAAGGACATCCGACTCAGTGTCTTGTGGAATATGGAGCAAGCCATACCTTCATGCTTAGATCTTGATTTTGGTTTGACCCATCCTTTTCACATTCTGTTAAAATTTTCTTCCTTCTCGAATGTGTGTTACAAATGCAAGTAGGTTGTCATAGGTTTCTTTGCATATACTATGCCTGAAATCCTCTTTTTAACCCAATCAAGAATCTCATGCATTTTTGTCCTTTCTGGGTTATTGTCAAGGCCTTGCCCGTACCTCTCCTCCCGCATATCTCCTCTATTGTAGCTCTTGGGCAAAGTGTTGCATCTTCCCAAGTAGGATTTTTTGGTTTTGAGCAAGGACATCCAAGTCAGTGTCTTGTGGAATATGGAGCAAGACATACCTTCATGCTTAGATCTTGATTTTAGTTTGACCCATCCTTTTCGCATTCTGTTAAAATTTTCTTCCTTCTCGAATGTGTGTTACAAATGCAAGCAGGTTGTTTATTTTTCTTGCCCTATATCTACAAGAAGTCAATCAAACTGTGTAAAAGGTGCTTTACCCCTCCCTTAGATTCCTACTCCTCTCCACAGTATGAAAAGTTGAAACAACCCAAGCATAAAAAAGAATGGAGACAGGTGAACTCTCAAGGGAAAGCTTCTGTTACTACAGTGTCTTCGTTGGTTCCTTTCTCAAATCCTTTCCAGACTCTTTCTTGCCAAGATACTCGTGTGCCAAACTCTCAATTGCAGAAGTTTCAAATTGCTCCTATTGATGATACTTCTTCCTCCCATGCTTCCATATCTTCCATTGTTATCTCTGATCTTCAAGAGCCTAAATTGCAGTTACATGTGGATATATCTCCCTTAGATATAGAAGAGATTAGTTTCTGATGGTCATGAGGATTTAAAGGTGGATTTGACATAACATGATATACAAGTGGATCTCTATCCTTCTGATATAGCTGATGATGATGCAGTGGAAAAGACTGTGAATTTGAGAGTGCAAGATACTCAAAAAGTACTTTTACACTTAAGGATATGCATTCTATGTTGGAACAGGTTTTTGACCCAGTGATTCAACAGTTTTGTCTTCTTGCATATGTTAAGAAAAATCACAAAGGTCAAAAGAAATTGCATTTTATTGATGGCACTACTACCTCACTCAATGCTTTTTTGATACAATAGGGGATCAGTTTGGAGGATACTATCTTATGTTGCCACCTAGAGACACGTAAATTCATATTTTCCTCCTTTTGTTTTTGGAGTTTTTGGTTATCTGCATTACCTAGTGACTTGTATAAACATTTTTCCTTTTCTACTTTCCAGTTAGCCTCCTGGATTTTCCCAAAGCCCTACTTGTAATCTTTATACTTTTTCACTTCATGGTGGATTTTCACCTTTTTTGAGATTTTCCATAGAGAAATATAAGACTTCACTTAAAAAGTGTGTGTGTGTGTGTGTAAAGAATCAACAAAACCCCATTTCATGTGAAATGAAAACAATTTTGGTAATGGACACAAAAGAGAAACCTCTGTGTGTGTGTGTGTGTGTGTGTGTAAAGAATCGACAAAACCTCATTTCATGTGAAATGAAAACAATTTTAGTAATGGACACAAAAGAGAGACCTGCTATGAAACATTACAAAAAAGAAGAGGTGCACAAATTACAAAAGATTTGTAGAAAGGATGATTGCACAACAAGTTTTGCTTTGACAAGTCGTAGCAAGCATCACTGTTATTGAAGAGAGGCATACCTACCACCATCCAAGAAGAACCAACTTAAACCTTAGTTGAGAAGATAGGTGTCATAAACACCCCTTCCTTTTTTATCTCTTGTTATCGGGGGTCACAATGACAACAACCACTTAACCACAAACTGATCAAGCTTAGTGGAAACTTATGAGTATAAAGTATTTGAAGTAACCAAGAGGAAAATTATGCGAAATAAAGCAATAGAAAACCAATGTGAGCATTTAATTACACCAAGATTAATAGGAAATAAGTACATAGATATCAAAAGAGGAACATAAAGAGAAACCTATTAAAAATAAAAACATTTAAAGAAAAGAGAGTAATTAAAAATTAAAGAGAGAGGTAAGAAGAGACATATCAAAGAATGGAGAAATATTAAAAATAGGAAGAAATTTTTAAAATGAAAAAAAGAGAGAAATGAGAGCTAAAGAAGAGGTTAAAATAATCTTTGGAAAGTGTGCAATCATAAGTTTAAAAATAAGAAATAAAGAAACCTATGTAAGAATTTAATAATAATTAAATTAATAAAAAAATATTAAAATCAAAGAGAGATAAAGGAAAAGGAAGAAAAATAGAAAAATTTTTTAAAAATGAGAGAGAACCTAAGGATAGATTAGGACAAAAAACAGACTAAGTTAGAAAAGGAAGAGGAATTGAGAAAAATTAGGAGAAAGAGAGGAAAAAATATTAGAGAGAGCTTCAAAGGAAGTTTTATTTGGAAGCAAGAAAAAGCATTTTAAAAAATGATTTTCAAAGAATTATAAAGGGAAGAAATATAAATAGCATGGATAAAAGAGAAAAAAGAAAACTCTATGTATGTATGCGCGTGTGCTTAGATTTAATAATCCCATCAATAAATGAACCATACAATCGATTCAATCATAGAATAGCTTTAAAACATTAATTAAAATTTATTCGAGTACAGAGAATAAATACTTGAAATTTTTAAATTTAAATTAATTTCAAATGTATTGTTTTAGCCAAAGCCTGATAGGTTTACAAAATAAAGTGTCGAATCCGTCCAATAGTCGAAGCTCCAAGGTCAGGGTCCACTTATCAACCACCATCCAAGAGAAGCCATATGTTAGAACATCATAGTTTCAAATAAATAGGCAAATCATGCCTATTTACCCTGGCTTGTTATTGCTTTTACCAAAGAACCAAACCTCCTTCCAGATTCTAAAGTTAAAGGTTCAGCATGTACGAGGTTACGGGTCTGTTTGCATGAGGATTACCATTCTTATGAAAGCTTAGTCATAGGAGGATAATCCCAAAATCTATATATATATATATTATTAAACAAAGCAACCATATGCAAACCCAAGCATATAATACACTTATGAATGACATCATACAGACAATATTAGAACTATGGGAAGACAGATTCCAACATTAAGAAGAGCTAAACGATGCCATTGTCTCAATAGTTACATTCACATAAAAGAAATGGATTAGCGGAATGCAAGAAATTCCGATAAAGAAATACATTGCACTACTTAATTTCCCACCCAAAGCTTACAATGGACAGAGCTAATATCATGAAAATTCATAAATACCATTACGAGAGATAGTAATGACTAAGAAAATTAGTTTATGAAGTCACATAAACTATATTACCCTATATATATGAATGGGTCAAGAGGACCTAATTAAATATGCTAATAACTATTATAAGTTTTAATGCTTAAAAGGAGTGGAGAGAGGAATAATAAGAGAGAGGAGGAGGAGGGAGGGGGAAAGTAAGGTGTCAGGGGAGTTTGAATAATTCAGGAGAAGTGAAAAGTTATTGTAGCACATAAGTGACACTGAATTAAAGAAAATTAAAGAAAAAGAGAGAGAGAGAGAGAGAGAGTACATGTGTGTGTATGTGGGTGGGTGTGTGTGTAATCCATTAAAATTCAACCCTTTCAAATAGAGTATCAAAGTTGGAGTCATCATAAATATTCACATCCATATTAATAAAATGTCAAACATACAAAAAGGATCAAAAGTAATCTCCAATATATAAATTCATTCCCATATTACAGTAGATGGACAAAAGTTATGCTCGAAGTTACCAACTCTGTATTTTATGTCCATTAAATCATGCCAAAGATTTTATAATGCCTATCCGATGGAGAGGTATGCTGACTCTAGTGTCACCAAAAAACGCATTTCGGGGCACCGAAATGCGAAGAAACGTTTCTTCGAAACGCCCAAAACGCGCAGTTAGAGCGAAACATTGCCTGCCCAAAAATCTGCCGCGACGAGTTTCTTGCAAATTTTGGCCGCCGTTTTCGTTTTTTCGCTCCTCCTGCACCGCTCCATTGCTTGTCTTGCTCCAACCTCCTAGTGCCTATCATCTACAGTCTACTCTACCCTCTACTCCACCTTCTACTCTCCTCTACTCTCTACTCTACCCTCTGGCCTCTACTCTACTCTACTCTACCCTCTACTCTAGTTTGTACAGTCTACCCTCTACTTTCCTCTACGGTCTACCCTCTACCCTACCCTACCCTCTACTCTACCCTCTACTCTCCTCTAGCCTCTACAATCTACTCTACTCTACTCTCTACTCCCATACCATGACCTCAAGACGTGCCGATGGACCGAGTGGAAGCACAAAACGGGATGTATGGCAGGATACCGTTTTTATAAAGAGATATGGCACATCTAGCACGAGGAGGTCAGTATGCAAGTTTTGTGGTGACACTTTGACGGGATCTGCCCCTCGAGTTCGAGCACATTTTTTATGGATCGAAGGCCAGGGTAAGAGTGCTTGCCATGCCATTCCAAAGGGGATCTTCTTGGCATATGGAGGTACCTCATCCAAATTTGTTGAGATTCGATCCCTCCTCCATCCCGTAATCACAGATCAAGTTCTTCAAGCTAATGTGTTGGTTGAGCAGCAGAAGTTGAGCATAGAGGCAACTGTCACTCCCACGTCATCCCAGTCAGATACCGGGAATGTGGAGTGTTCTCACTCACAGCAAGAGGGGCATGGGTATACTCCATCTACATCGACATCACAAGTTCATGGGAATGCCTCTACTCAGCCTCTACATGACACTACTCCATCGGCATCTGTATCAATTGGGCTATCTGCTATGCCATCAGCTCCTCCACAGCCTCCTGCCAAGAGGCCGCGTGGTCCAGCAACTATCACTCCAAGAGTTACTCCTATACATGCTACTTGGGCACCACGCCTGAAGCAAGAGGCTGCAATTGTAGAGGAGCAATTTTTCTACGCTTGCAATATTCCCTTCAATGTTGCAAGGACTCCTGGCTACAAGAAGTTTTATCATGCACTTATAGCTGCTGGTAGAGCCGGAGCATCATCCCTTACACCTGCTAGTTCTGAGACTCTCCGCACCACACGTTTGAAGAAGCACGTGGGATTAATCAAGAAAGATATGGAGGGACTCAAGCAAGCTTGGAGTCGGTATGGATGCACCATAGTCTCCGATGGATGGAGTGACACGAAGAGGAGACACATGATTAATATCTTGATCACTAGTTGTGTGGGAAGCATATTCTTGAGGGTGGTTGATGCCTCACATGCCGGCCTTCACATCACCGGAGAGTGGATATGGGGTCATATTGAGGCAACCATCAAGGAGGTTGGTGAGGACAATGTGGTGTAAGTCATCACCGATAATGGCTCCAACTGCAAGAGAATGGGAAGTCTTCTTGAGAAGAAGTATCCCAAGATAGTATGGACATCTTGTGCCTCACACTCTCTTGATTTGATGATGGAGGATATTGGAAAGCTGCCTTGGGCGTCTAGTGTGGTCGAAAAAGCAATGCAGCTAGTGACTTATATCACTCATAAGCCACATGCACTGGCCTTATTCAGAAGGGAGTGTAAGTGGGAGCTATTCAGACCCTCAAAGACATGCTTTGGCTACATCTTCCTAGTTCTTAGCAGGTATGATTCATGAATCATGATTCAATTTTCATCATTCAAAGGTCAATTCCTCAAATTATTCATTGTTTAAATTTGTTTAAACTTTCTCATTTGTAGGCTGG
Organism: Dipteris shenzhenensis; assembly: GCF_047967505.1. Taxonomy (NCBI): domain Eukaryota; kingdom Viridiplantae; phylum Streptophyta; class Polypodiopsida; order Gleicheniales; family Dipteridaceae; genus Dipteris; species Dipteris shenzhenensis. Next base: position 53,813,414 of record NC_141605.1, on the reverse strand, counting down.
TTAAGACCAAAGAGAGCCTTCATCACATGATGACCAGTTCAAACTGGCTAGATTGGAGTTACTCGAGATTGCCTACTGGACAGAATGTCGAGGGGATTGTCTTTGACAATCAGTTTTGGCAGAAAGCCCTTTGCATTCAAATGTCCATAGAGCCCTTATACTTCGTGCTTTGACTCTTTGACCATGAGGGTTGTACTATGGGCTTGTATACGAGTTCATGCTGAAGATTCGAAAAGCAATGGAGGATTGTCCTATTGAGATCCTCAACCAAAGCAGGTACATATAAGTTGAAACTTGTAAGTTTAATACTCAGTTCTCCTAGCTCTAGAGTCTAGCCTCTAACTTGATTCCTTTTGGTAAATTTTTAGAAAGGATGACATATTAGGAATTTGGAAAAAGAGATGGGATTGGTTTCATAGGCCAATCCACACTGTTGTACATATGCTCCATCCCTTGTGAAAGGAGCCTGCTAAATGGAATGATCGGATGCTTGTGAACGGATGGACCCAATACTTGGAGAAAGTATGCGACTCATCGGTCCAGAATAGGTGAGGTAGCATGGCGTACAAGTTTGCAACCTGCTCACTACTAACTTCTAAGTGCTTTCAACTTTGTATTTACTATTATCATTTATGATTTATCTAATTATATATATTGTAATCTTCTGTATTGCAAATTGCAATAGCATTGAAGAGGACATAGTGGAGTTCCGCAATGACATGGGTCATTTCTCCCGTGTAATTGCTAAGGAAAGAGACAACAAGCTGTTGGCTCTTACTTGGTGGGAGAAATTTGAGATTTTGAATCCCTCATTGCAAAACTTAGCTCTCCGCATCCTTTTGCAAGATTGCACATCAGGTCCAACTGAGAGGATATGGAGCATATGTGCAAACATGCACACCAGGAAGAGAAACAAGCAAGTTCTAACTTCTTATAGTTCTTATTTATAGGCTATATAGTATAGCGTCAAACTTGTAACATTTTGAAAAACAATTCTTAAGTCGTGAGATTTGACTTCTTTATGCTTTGTAAACTATGCCAGGTTGAGCATGGAGCAACTCAATAGGTTGGTATATGTCAATGCCAACCTACGTCTACTTGAGAAGTACAGGTCTGCAGATGGTACCGGTAGCATCAAGTGGAAGCCCAAGCAAGTCAATCCTGACAAGATCAAGATGGAACCTGTCGACATGTCCATCATCCAGCACAGTCGAGAGAATGATGATGCTTACGAGTTCCTACGACAGGATATGCTTTGATTCCGACGTCAGACACGTTCAATGGCTCAAGCTTGTGCACCACGAGTACGTGCTGCTACTGTTGCAAAGGATACACGGACACCCCACATTCGTGGTTATCAACGTCGAGCACGAGCCTCACGAGGGGGGTCATAGGTATCTGTTCTTGCATCATCATCCCAAGGACGTCTATGTAGAGATGAGCCAGAGGAGGAGGCGGCATTGGTAGACAATGCGGACTTAGAGGACTCACATCAGTTGCGAGCCCCTACTTGGTTCGAGGGTGATACTTCCTCTTCCTCCACAGAGGATGTAGATCCAGCTGCTGATTCCAGTGCTGATCATGACAATGATGAGGCAACAGATCTTGGAGAGGGCAGCGGTCCCTAGCTCTAGAGAGTCGAGACTAGACTCTAGAGTGTATTGTGTACACTACACTTATTAGCAACTGGCTTGCAGGCGACGGGCTTTGACTATGTATACAGGTTACACCATACAGTTACCAGTATATCATTATGGCATGTTACATGTATGATGTAAACAGTAATACATATTACATTTTGTTATATTTTAAATCTTGAATCTTGAAATTTGATTCTAAAATTTGAATTATAAAGTTAAAAGTTTATCGTTTGAACTATGGGCCATGGCATATGCTAGTAGCCATATGCACTTGCAACTAATTAGTTAATAGTAATTTGTAAACTGGAAGATCTGTGTCTTTGTAAAGCTCAATCTATAGGCTCCGTGACGCATCTTTTTACTCTTTCAACTGAGTAATATGTGTGCAATGTGCATTGTGTGCACAATATGGATATCTGAGAGCTCTTTTGAGAGGAGTCTGAGAGCTCTTTTGAGAGAGAGAGAGAGAGAGAATCTGAAGACAATTATTTATGAAGTATATTATATATATAACTTCTATAAAATAAGTATTTTTAGGCGTTTCTAGATGAAACGCCTGTAAAAATCTAGAAACGTTTCTTGTGACACTGGCTGACTCACCTGGCACTATCACAACACAATGAAGTTAGGACATCTCATTCATGTTGTGGAAGCCAAGCTTCAATGCTGACACACAGTAGTTATCCATGTCACCCTATCTAGATCAACATCAATTAAATCTTGCATTCCATAAATAGACAAATGTTGGCAAAATAACCCAAAGTTTATGGAAACTTTGAAGTAATAAAGAAACCTTCAACTATTCAAATTTTGTCCCAAATGGTATAGACGAATACTCAAAGCTGTAATTTCAACAAGTTCTATTGTAATTTCAGCAAGTTTTGACTACAATTTTAGCAAGTCAAAACTATACTTTCAACCAGTCACAACTATAATTTCAGCAAGTCAAACTGTAATTTCAGCAAGTCAAAACTGTAATCTCAACAAGTTTGACTGTAATTTCAGCTAGTCACAAAACTGTAATTTTTTAATTCTAGCAAGTCAAATCTATAATTACAGCAAGTCAAACTGCAATTCCAGCCAATTAAAACTATAATTTCAATAAGTCAAACTCGTACATTTGCAAGTCAAACTGTAATTCCAGCAAGTCGAAACTGTAATTTCAGCCAGTCATACTGTAATTCCATCCAGTCCAAACTGTGATTTCAGTAGGTTTGATTGTTCCAAAGGATGTCCCAAATCCAAAATCCTTTCCCAAGCAACCCAAGGGGATTAAACACTACTGCTCAAACACTAGTTAAGTCAGACAATCGCCATTCATGCTTCTCCCAAGCATAAAAGTAATAAATCTACTTTATGCCAGAGGAAACCATAACTAGCACAAAGCAACATTTATAGCAATATCCACGGTATCTTCTTGAGAACTTGTCCTGAGATTAAGAGACAAAAATATCCATGGAAACCTAAGAACCATACTAATTTCTTCCATAGTAACTTATCCAATGGCAACTTAAGAGATATACATATCCATGGCAACTTGTCTCGCTTGAGAAACCTCCATAGGAAATGTAAATATACATGGAAACTTATCCCACTTAAGAAGTATTAGAATGACTTTAAAGAAAATAAATTTAAAATTAGTAAAGGCAGAGCTTATATCAAATGTTAAGATTAGTAAGGGAAAGCTTAATAGGATGCTTTAAGCCTTATCACATGTAAAAATTGCAATGAGGTCTCAAAAACTATAGTACCCATATGACCTATTCTTTTCTGCAGTCAACTAAGTCTTTGCTAGACCAAGATCATTTATCTGGGAATCATAAAAGAGCCAAGATGTCCTTGAGGAGCTTTAATTTTTTTTGCTTAAGGTATCCATAAAAGAATCCTCTACACAAAAAATCTCGAGTATAAAGAATGCCCAAAACTATCACCACATGGAATTTCTTCTTTCCCCATCAAGCTAAGTTTATTTGGAACACTATATATATCACAAGCTAAGAAGTACAAGAAAAAATCCCCATATGGCAATTGCTTTTTATCTGAAGTCAACAAATGCTCATGAAATATCTATGGCTATGAAAGAAAATCTTGTATGCAAAATTCTACCTTATGAGTCTCTTATACCCCTCTAGGAGTAAAATAATGCAACAAATATCCTCTGTAGTATGGCACAAAGTAATAAAATTCAAATGGTCCTTTTCTTGCATAAAGAAATGCTGACTTATTAGATGGACTGTCGAGGGTATCAAGCATCTACTGCCACCCTTCCTCTTCCATTGCAAGAGTCACAAGGGGGCCGTGGATACTTATCCAAATAAGAGCAGCATGTAATTAACAAAGATCTTGTGGAAGAATCCCCTGAAAAAACAAGTATAACTAGATGTCAGCTATAGGTATGACTAGATGGCATTTTGCTTTCTACAAGACCAGAGTCTCGTTTTAGTTAACAAGAGTTCTCCCATTACGTCAATTGCTATGTAAATCTGGCAATATATTAAGTTCTGCATATGTGAATACATCCTTTATAGCTCCAATAGACTCCACTAAAAACTTCTCTTCGCTAGGTTCTGGCAGGGGAGGAAGTAATAATGGCAGCCTATAGAATCAATGATGGCAGCCTGTAGAAATCAAAGTTCTAGGGAGCCCACAATTAGACTTTTGGATGGAGAAAAAGGGGAAAAGATCTTTTGGCTACAAGGAGGGAATGCTCAACACATGTTAGACCCCCTTGGCATATGTTCTCCATCTATAGTGTAGATGCTATTTGCGTACTCTTGGGCTTTAAGAAGCCTCACAGCGGAGCTGCACTCATGCTCCTACCACTCAACAGCGTCAAGAGGGAGTGAACTCTCTGGCCAACGCAAGCTGAGAGTTCAAATCCTACCGATCCCAATTGAGCGTTAAGAGCACAAGATATGCTATGATAGTGAAAGACTCCAACCAACACAGAGTTGTAGAAGCATAACAACATCTAACGAGCGTTTGGCAAGCTCAGGCGGCTGGCAGCTCATCAGGCTGGGCTTCCTACAAACAGAGAGTCGTGAAAACCCACTGCATGAAATAGTGGTGTTGTACAGGGTCACCTTTGTAATCCAATGTAAAACAAAACATATGCAGTCCAAGGTAGTGGACGCATGAGTAAATCCAGGAGCTCCGTCACTGTCCCATAAGCATGAGTTAATCCAACAGTTGCGTGGAGCCTGCGAGAGCTTTGTTGAGAGTTCTACGCTCCTCTCTAGCCAGATATTAATACAATCGAAACGTCTGGGTATACATTGCGCCCAATTGGGTCTTCCCTTGTAGTCATAACAAAATGTCACACTCAAGTCTACAAATGAAACTCATGCGGGTCTGAGAAAGGGAATCCAGTTGGCACGTATTTCGACTGGCATTTGGAGCTCGTACATACTGCTTGGAGCTCGCCTATGCCTCTCCACTCCAAAGTGCAAGTTAGTGGAAAAAGACCAAAAGCATCGGGTACCTTTTCTCATTTCCCGCTCCTTTACATACACCTCACTTTTGAGATCTTACAAGACCTCCTCCTAACTATGGTCATTTACTCTCCTCAACCCCACCACCATTCTCCTTTGTGGACCCACCCATTTCTGATTCCCATTTGTGACTTCTTAATATACTAGTAGTAGGGCATGTGATAACAATGTCCACTAGCCCATATCCATCAAACACCTTAGGCGGGAAATCATTCCATGTTCATCTTAGTAACCATTTCTCATTGTCACTTTATCTCTCCTCATTTCTCTCCTATGAACAGACTCCCAAATGTACCCTATCACCGTGGACAGCCCTCTCTCTGGCCTCTCATGTGTGTGTCTATGTGTGTGTGTGTGTGTGGCCCACCCCCAACCGAGAGGATAAGACCACATGGTGGGGAGTAAGCCCACCATGTGGAACTTCTAAAAGAATGGTAAGTAATGTGTATGATGTAGAAAAAGGATACATATGATAAGAGTAAAAGTGTTTTTGCAAATTAAAGCCCATAGCTATATAATCCAAATTCACAAGAGGGCAGATCCTTGTTTCTGCACAATAAACCAATGGTCAAAAGTGAAAGGAAAGAATAGCCATTACTAAACTGAAACATGATTGTATGGTACTAGCCCAACCAAGGGCTAGTTGGGAGATCAAAGTGTGTGTTTAGATTTAATAATCCCATCAATAAATGAACCATACAATCGATTCAGTCATAAAATAGCTTTAAAACATTAATTAGAAATTGTTCAGATATGGAGAATAAATACTTGAAATTTTTAAATTTAAATTAATTTCAAATGTATTATCATAGCCAAAGCCTTTTAGGTTTACAAAATAAAGTGTTGAATTCATCTAGTAGTCGAAGCTCCAAGGTCAGGGTCCACTTACCTACCACCATCCAAGAGAAGCCATATGTTAGAACATCATAGTTTCAAATGGGTAGACAAGTAATGCATGTTTACCCCAACTTGTTATCAAAGAACCAAACCTCCTTCCAGACTCTTGAAGGTTTAGCATGTACGAAGTTGCGGGTCTGTTTGCGTGAGGATTACCATTCTTGTGAAAGCTTTGCCATAGGAGGGTAATCCCAACAACAACAAAAAAAATTATTATTAAACAAAGCAACCATATGCAAACCCAAGCATTTAATACACTTATGAATGACATCATACAAACAATATTAGAACTATGGGAAGACAGATTCCAGCATTAAGAAGTGTTGGGGTAAAGGGCAGTGTGCCCACCCACTATATAGTGCCCATGTATACTCATATATATATGATAGAGGAATAAGCTCGAGTAGCTTTTGCTCCACCACTTTTGGTGTCTCCTTATCCCTTTGTGTGTGCTCTCCTCTCCCACAACTGGTATCAGAGCCCATGGCGTTCGATCTACGAGAAGCTCGGTGAGAGGAGAATGGGCACTGCTTTGAGAGATTTACCGGGAGCTTTGGAGAGCTTGATTCTCTCATTCACGGAGAGATTTTGGGTAGACATCATCCAGATCTGTTTGCTCTACAATGCAGCTGCAAGAATCACTTTGGGTTATCTTCTAGTGCTCCAGTGCTCCAGCAACCTGCAGAACCCATCCATGGGCATTGTTGGCTGGACGATAGAGCTTCGGAGCTCAGAGGCAACTTGGCTCATGAGCACTATCTTTGTTGATGTGCTGCTACTACGCAGGAGCTCGGAGCTGTTGTCGTTGGTGGCTACGTAGTTTTTGTTGTAGGCTGTTGCCTTTGCTGTAGAGAGAAGGAAAAGCTCAAGGGAGCTTCTACAGTGTGGGAAAGGGCTCTTCTCTTTGTGAAAGGGCTAAATCTAGTCACGTTACCAGTTTTGGAGTGAAGAAGCTTCTTACAGAAAGCTACAAAGTGTGTCGTGGAGGTAATGGGAGCTCACTGTGAGCTCATACGTGATTGCAAGCAACAGTTTTTTACCAAGATCTACTCTTTGGCAAAGGTTATTGAGGCCATAAGCCTCAAACTTGAGCAAGGGAGGAAATCAAGCGTCTGTGCTAGGCGCCTTTGCTGGGTAAAAGAGTGTCAATTTTGCTTGTTGCAGTTTGCACAGTCCTCCGATTGCGATTCCGTCGAGGCCAAGCTTCCTCCAAAAAATTACAATTGTGCTACGTATCACCTCACATCGAGGTTTCCTCCCGGCAGATTTGGGTCTTATTTTGGCGCCATAGCCATTCTTGGCACTTGCAGGTTCCAGTCTTGGCATAGTTCTTTGCCATTGTCTCTAGCTCATTTGGGAGCTGTTGGGGAGCCTCTGGATTGCATGTTTGATGTAGTTGTATGCCTGGGAGATCTCTGGTGTTGCATTTGAGGTCTTGGAGCTGAGCATTGGCTGATTTTGGTCTCTTTACGAGACATTTTGCAGAAGTACGCCTTGTGGACATTGTGTGGGATATGTGCTTGTGCACTATGTAGCTTCTTTCGGTTGCAGTTGAGCTTTGTTAGCTTGTGTTTTCCCGTGCATTTGGGTTCTGTTGGACATAATTTGGTTGCATCTTGTCCGTGCTGGGCATTAGACAGCATCAGTTTCTTTCAGTTGGCTTGGCTCGAGGACAGGTGTAGGTCTCCCCGAGTGACAGTAGGCTAATAGAGACTCAGGTTAGGAGTTCTCTTATCAGAGGCCATTGCAGATACTTTTGTCCACTGAGGACACATGCTTTGAGGGACATTTTGACGGTTTTACACCTACATGTATGGTGGTGTTAATGTAAGTTCATTGAACAGCTGAGGAGGATGTATTGTCAGTGATTTGCCGTTGTTTGGAGCACATTTCGGGGCTGTTTTGCCAGTGCTTTTGGACTATTTTATTGTTGATCTGTGAGCATTCTCGGGGCTGATTTGGTTGGGCATTGTAATTGCCATTTTGCTGGTGTTGCAGTTGACATACGGGGTGATCTGCTGGATGTATTTTGTCAGCATTTTGGGGCTGATTTGTTACCGTATTCACGGCTGATTTTATGGCATTGTGTTTGCCATTGGGCAGGACATTACAATTGCTGTTGTTGCTGTTTTTTATGACAAAACAGTCATTTTCAGGACTGAATATCTCTTTCCTGGTGCAGAATTGCACTTCGTGCCGAACTGGAAAGTTGTAGTTCACAAAACATACTACAACTTTGCTTTTGGAAGCAAGTTGATCCGGTATAAGCTGCAGGAGTTATAGCCTCTGCAAAACCACAAAAAGTTGCAGTCTACTGTCTATTTGTGACTAATGTGCAGGAAGCTATTTTTCAGGTGAGAATCCACAAGGATTTGGCTCTTGAGGTCAACTGACAAGTTATAGATCTTTCTACTAGCTACAACTTTGCTGTTTACAGCTTTGGCATCCGGTCTTTTGGTGAAAAGATATCACTGTTCAAAAACAAGGACAGCGTGTTATCCTGCCCAAAGTGGATGTGATTTCTCTTGCACAACAGTAAATTACAAAAAGTGATTGGGATCTCACTTCAGTCCAAGGGCATTATTGGCATTTTGGCAAGTCACTTTGGCACATTTGGCAAGTGGTGAATGCTTGATTTTGTTGCCAAAGGATTGCACACTTGAGGTGATGCATTGGTGATGCAGTAAATGCCATTTCGATGCATTATGGATTTGCATTGGTGGATGCCGCACTGATGTTTATGGATAGTTAAGCTAGGCTCCTATTGCCATTGGTTGACAGGCATTGCTTATTTGGTTCAGTGCATTTCTTACTTGGATTGCCAAGCATTGGTAGGTTACTGGGCTGCATATATTCTTGTTTATGCCTCTTTATGGCTGAGTGCTTTTGAGCATTGGATCAACCAGTTTATTTGGAGACCTGATTGGTCGACAACACTATATTTTTTGGTCATTTGGGTTGCCTATTGCACTATACTGCTCTTTGGTTGTGAGCTATTGTGCCACAAATATGGCATCTACAGCTAGTAGTGCCCTCTTTGATATTGAGAGGTTGGATGGATCAAACTTTCAGTATTGGAAAGAGCAGATTTATGATGTGTTAGTGCAGAAGAGGCAGCATAAGCCCATTCAATGCAAAGGTGTCAAGCCTAATAGCATTAAACAGAGTGATTGGGATGACATGGATGAGCAAGCATGCTCTATCATTCAGTCATCACTCTCGAAGTCAGTCTACTTGTAGGTACAGGATGGTGTACAGGGTGTAGACTGCCATGCATATGAGTTCTATACTCGTATATGCCGGATATATGACCATGATAGTGTCATGTTACAGCATGATGGGTTGAAATGCCCTGATGGGCTGAAATACAGCCTTGATATGCACTCCAAAGGTCGATCAATTGGTAGAAACAGGTCATGTTCAAGGGGGAATTCCAGGAGCAAGTCTAGCTCTCGAACTTGTGTTAGATGTTTCTATTGTGGAAAGTATGGCCACATGAAAAAGTACTACTGGAAATGGCTAAGAAAATACAAGAAGAAGAGCAAGGTTAAGAATGACCGAAAGAAGGAGAAGAAGCATGTTGAGCTTCAAGGCGTGGATGCCAGGGTTTCCACTGACAATAGCAGTGATGAAGGCATTCTTTTGTCTATGGCTGACATTCTTGGCCATTGATGTACCCATTCTCGATGATTGGATGTTAGATCCATGTGCTTCATGTCATATGACCCCTCATAGGTCATGGTTCAATGCATATCAAAAATGCATTGTGGAGAGTCGTTTGATGGGCATTGATCATTCTATGGATGTCTATGGTTATGGGGATATCCACCTTGTTATGCCTAGTGGCTCTATTCTTGTTCTACGGAGGGTTAGACATATACCAGGACTTGCTACAAGCAAGATCAGTACTAGACAGTTGGTTGAGGCAGGTTATCATGTCTCTTTGGGTGATCATGCATGGAAGATTGCTAGAGGCAACAATCTAGTTATGGCTAGGGGATCACAGGTTGGATTTATGCATTGCATGTATCAGGTGTCCAGGATAAGATGCTTATGATTAGTAAGCAGCCATTAGTAAGCAGCCATCACTTAGTTTATGGTATGCCAGACTTGGACATATGTCTACTGCAGGTATGGAAGCCCTTACAATATTGAGATACATTCCTATTATGGATGTCTCTCAAATTTTATGTCATGATTGTGATGATGATCAGCAGTCAGGATCCTCTTTTTTGAGGAAGACAGTCAGTGAGAGGTATGTTGAGCCATTGCAGTTTGTGGGCCTATGCCTACCGTTTCACTGGGTGGCGCCTCTTACTTTGTGACATTTATTGATGCTGCTACAAAGTACGAATGGGTATATCCGATTTGGCAGAAGCATGATGTATATGATACATTTCAGTGCTTCTTGGGTAATGCTGAAAATCAGTCAGGAAAGAAGCTATTGAGCTTGATGACTGATGGTGATGCAGAGTTTACCTCTTCTAGATTTCAACATCTATGTGATACACTTGGTATCAGGAGGGTGTTGACCACTCCTCATCTTTCTGCTCACGATGCCTTGGCAGACGGCATAAATCGGATTTTATTGGACAGGATTGGTAGCATGCTACGATATGCAGGTCTTACCGAATGCTATTGGGCTGAGGCATGTAAGACAGCTGCATACTTGCTTAACAGGTCACCCAGGAGATCTCTGAATGGTAGAGTGCCATTTGACTTCTTGACAGGCAGGGCACCATGTTATGAGCATTTACGTGTGTTTGGCTGCGAGGCTTATGCTCATGGTTCCCGATCGAGGAGATGTATCTTCCTTGGATACAGTGAGACCAGTAGGGACTACAGGTTATGGGATTCTTCAACTAAAGAGTTGATACGCAGCCATAATGTCTATTTCAGAGAGGATGCTATGTTTGGACAGCCCAAGACTGTGGATAGCAGGAGAGTGGTGTTCCAAGAGGGTGTAAGTGCACTGATACTGTGGGAGAGGAGAGCACACACAAAGGGATAGGAGACACCAAAAGTGGTGGAGCAAAAGCTACTCCAGCTTATTCCTCTTTCATATATATATATGAGTATACATGGGCACTGTACAATGGGTGGGCACACTGCCCTTTACCCCAACAACCTCCCACTTAAAGGCAGTGTGCCTTTAAGGGAGTATAGTACACATATAAGTACACATATAATACAATCAGCCATAGGCTGAAAAACAAGATGACCAGACCGTCATCCTATGCCCATCAGCACTTTACAATGTGCAAAGTGCATAGAGGATAAGCTGCTAGCAGACATCAGGTTTGCAGGATAGAAAATGACAAGTTGTAGATGCCTGTCAACCAAGATCTCATGCCAGATCTTACTGGGAGAGTGAACTCTCACCACCACGTGCTCCTGTGCTAAGTCCATAGCACCTGAACTGTCACTGTGTAAAGAAAATGTCTCTGTACCACCTGTGACCATAAGCACATGCCCTACAATAGACCTCTGCTGGTCTACCCAACCTGCATCACCTGCATGCTGCTCCTGGAAGCATAAGGACCTGATGTCCACAACCGCTTCCCTACTGCCAAAATCTACCATAATCATGCTACCAACTCCCATTGCAATGGAAGCAAGAACTGGAAGTGTAGCCCCAATGGCAAACATGTGAGAACCAAGTCTCAACACAGTCATGGATGCATGAAGTACTATGGTTGCCATATCAACCATAACTTGCTGCTCAACTGATCTGTGATCGCCAAACCCTACTGCCAAAATCTACCATAATCATGCTACCAACTCCCATTGCAATGGAAGCAAGAAGAACTGGAAGTGTAGCCCCAATGGCAAACATGTGAGAACCAAGTCTCAACACAGTCATGGATGCATGATACCAGTTGTGGGAGAGGAGAGCACACACAAAGGGATAGGAGACACCAAAAGTGGTGGAGCAAAAGCTACTCTAGCTTATTCCTCTTTCATATATATATATGAGTATACATGGGCACTGTACAGTGGGTGGGCACACTGCCCTTTACCCCAACAGATACCTCCGAATTTTATGCAGGGGCAGCCCATATACCTTGGAGTGGGAGGTTTTTCCCATAGTGAGCAGGTTATAAAGTTGGGACAGCCACGATTACTTCCTGATTTTGGTCAGAGATGGTCAGATGTCTCGAGTATTCCACAGGTTTATACTCCTATGGAGATTGTTGATGCATCTTCTATGGCCAGTTACAGTTTACTCCCAGGATGCGGAGTGCCTCTTGTAGATGAGGATAAGGCTATGCATGGTGAGGAGGATACCTTGGCTAATGATGCTCGGTATGATCCATTGGCTAGTTATGCCAGGACAGATGTGGTTTCTGTAGTTATTGACTCGGGTCATATTGCACATAGGCAGAAATCATTGAAAGTTTGCTTCGTAAGTGCCTCCATGGCCAGAAGCAATCCCCTCGAGCTTGGCTTCATAGGTTTGATACCGTTATGAGAGCTCAGGATGTGATGTGCAGTGAGACAGGTTATGGTCTCAGTATTCAGGAGGTTGCTATCCTTCTGAGGTTACTTGCCATATGGTTCCTTATGGACAGGGATGCTTTGCAGTGGGAGCTGCATGGTCTTGATGATGTTTGTCAGATACTTGGTTGTTTCAGTGAAGTTACTGAGTACTCCATTGCCTGTATTGGCTCCATACTTGAAACACAGCAGGTTTGATGATCACAAATCAGTTGAGCAGCAAGTTATGGTTGATATGGCAGCCATAGTACTTCATGCATCCATGACTGTGTTGAGACTTAGTTCTCACATGTTTGCCATTGGGGCTACACTTCTGGTTCCTGCTTCCGTTGCAGTGGGAGTTGGTAGCATGATTATGGTAGATTTTGGCAGTAGGGAAGCGGTTGTGGACATCAGGTCCTTATGCTTCCAGGAGCAGCATGCAGGTGATGCAGGTTGGGTAAACCATTAGAGGTCTATTGTAGGGCATGTGCTTATGCTCACAGGTGGTACAGAGACATTTTCTTTGCACAGTGACAGTTCGGGTGCTATGGAGTTAGCACAGGAGCACGTGGTGGTGAGAGTTCACTCTCCCAGTGAGATCTGGCATGAGATCTTGGTTGACAGGCATCTACAGCTTGTCATTTTCTATCTCGCAAACTTGATGTCTGCTAGCAGCTTATCCTCTATGCACTTTGCACATTGTAAAGTGCCGATGGGCATAGGATGACGGTCTGGTCATCTTGTTTTTCAGCCTATGGCTGATTGTATTATATGTATACTATACTCCCTTAAAGGCACACTGCCTTTAAGTGGGAGGTTGTTGGGGTAAAGGGCAGTGTGCCCACGCACTGTATAGTGCCCATGTATACTCATATACATATGATAGAGGAATAAGCTGGAGTATATGATAGAGGAATAAGCTGCTCCAGCTTATTCCTCTATCATGTGTATATGAGTATACATGGGCACTATACAGTGCGTGGGCACACTGCCCTTTACCCCAACAACCTCCCACTTAAAGGCAGTGTGCCTTTAAGGGAGTATAGTATACATATAATAGTATACATATAATACAATGAGCCATAGGCTGAAAAACAAGATGACCAAACCGTCATCCTATGCCCATTGGCACTTTACAATGTGCAAAGTGCATAGAGGATAAGCTGCTAGCAGACATCAGGTTTGCGAGATAGAAAATGACAAGCTGTAGATGCCTGTCAACCAAGATCTCATGCCAGATCTCACTGGGAGAGTGAACTCTCACCACCACGTGCTCTTGTGCTAAGTCCATAGCACCCGAACTGTCACTGTGCAAAGGGCAGTGTGCCCACCCACTGTATAGTGCCCATGTATACTCATATATATATGATAGAGGAATAAGCTGGAGTAGCTTTTGCTCCACCACTTTTGGTGTCTCCTTATCCCTTTGTGTGTGCTCTCCTCTCCCACAAGAAGAGCTAAACGATGCCATTGTCTCAATAGTTACATTCACATAGAAGAAATGGATTAGCGGAATGCAAGAAATTCCGATGAAGAAATACATTGCACTACTTAATTGCCCACCCAAAGCTTACAGTGGACGGAGCGAATATCATGAAAATTCATAAATACCATTACGAAAGACAGTAACGGGTAAGAAAATTAGTTATGAAGTCACCTAAACTATATTACCCTATATATATGAATGGGTCAAGAGGACCTAATTAAATATGATAATAATTATTATAAGTTTTAATCTTAAAAGGAGTGGAGAGAGGAATAATAAGAGAGAGAAGGAGGGAGCAGGGAAATAAGGTGTCACGGGAGTTTGAATAATTCAGAAGGAGGAGTGGAAATTTGTAGTAGCACATAAGTGATAGCGAATCAAAGAAAATGGAAGAGAGAGAGAGAGAGAGAGAGAGAGAGAGAGAAAGAGAGTACATGTATGTGTGTGTGTGTGTGTCCTATTTAAAAATCTAAACTACTACACTATTGGACCAGTTTTAAATGCTCAAGTACATCAAATGCAATCCTATGTCATTGCCCTTTTCAAACCACAAATGGGAGTAATCCGTTCTTATTCAACCCCTTCAGATAGAGCATCAAAGTGATAATCAACATGAATACCCACGATCATATTATTAAAGTGTCCAAAATACACAAAGATAGTCAAGATTATTATCCAACAACTAGCTCATTCGTGTTATTCACTAGTTGGAGAAAATTTGCAACAAAGTACTTGTCGCAATTGCCAACGTTGTATCTTAAGTCCATCAAAACATGCCAAAGATTCAAATCTAATCGAGAGGTATGCGGACTCACCTAACATCATTAGAACCAAACAAATGTTAAAACAAATCATTTGAGTTGTTGAAGCTAGGCTTCAGCACACGGTTGTTATCCTTGTCACTCTATCAAGTCTAGCATTGACAAAATCATGGCATTAATACATTTTAGAAATCGGCAAAGGTTGCCATAGTAATCCAAGGTCAATGGAAGGTGATAAAGAACCTTGAGGTTTTCAAATTTTGTCTTCTAAATATAGAAGAATGTACTATAGAACAATCGAGTTGCTGAAATTAATTGAATCATGATAATGCAAAACTATAGAAGCCATCAAAGACTATTTTCCCCATGAGAATCCATAGATCCAATCCCTTAATATACTAGTAGTAGGGCATGTGATAACAATGTCCACTAGCCCATATCCATCAAACACCTTAGGCGGGAAATCATTCCATGTGCATCTTAGTAACCATTTCTCATTGTCACTTTATCTCTCCTCATTTCTCTCCTATGAACAGACTCCCAAATGTACCCAGTCACCGTGGGCAGCCCTCTCTCTGGCCTCTCATGTGTGTGTGTGTGTGTGTGTGTGTGTGTGTGTGTGTGTGTGTGTGTGTGTGTGTGTGTGTGTGTGTGTGTGTGTGTGTGTGTGTTTTCAAGACAAACATTATCCATCTTAGACTGATCAATCCTTTTGCAAAGCAGGTTCTTCAATCACCAAATCCCATGGGCCGGTTGGCCAAATGGTTGGCAGTTCTACAAGAATATGATTTTTCTTTCAAAATTGTAAAAGGGGGTTGTTCCAACGTGAAGAATGCTTTGATTGATTTAGAGGAGTGCCTTGATGTAACCCTTGTAGCGGCCATAGAAGTCGGGGATCCATGGTATGGGGGTATCTACAGGTTTCTGACTACTTTCTCCTTTCCTCCAAAAAGTACTAGCCATGAGAGAAAGAAGATCCGCAATGGGGTGTTGTACCGTCAAAACATGGATGGGGTACTAAGATAGGCCATTAATGCAGATGAAGTGCCTAAGGTATTGAAGCATTATCATGATGGATTTTGTGGATGCCACTATGCTAGTGACTATACAACTAAGAAGATTTTACATGCTAGATACTATTGGCCGACCTTGTTCAAGGATGTCACTTTGTATTGCAAAACCTGTGAACCATGCCAATTCTTTGGTAGGAAGGATTTGCATCCTGGGCAACATCACCCAGTGATGTCCATCCACCCGTTTCAGAAGTGGGGAATAGATTTTATCGGACCCTTGCCCATGACTGCCTACAAAAAGAAATATCTTTTGGTAGCCACTCAGTATGCCACTAAGTGGGCTGAAGCTATCGCCCTCCCCGCTGCAAATGGTAAGGCAGTTTCAAATTTCATATTTCAACGTATCTACACAAGGTTCGGGACACCCATGGAAATAGTCTCTGACCATGGGAGTCCGTTCTTAAATGAAGCAGTGGAGTTACTCATGGATCGCATGGGTATTGATCATCGCACTTCTAGCATCTATTATCCAGCATCCATGGGTCAAACAGAGTGGACCAATGGCCTCCTTTGTAAAATTATGGGAAAAATGGCCACAGGGAACAGGAGCCAGTGGGATCAAAAGGTCACAGAAGCCGTATGGGCTTACAACATCACTCATAAAACATCTACAGGTCACACTCCTTTTGAGTTGGTATATGGTACTGAGGCCGTTTTACCACTAGAGATAGAGATTACAGCTTTGAGATTGGCACAAGAACAGAGGATGATAGAAGATGAACATGTAGAGGCCCGATTGGTGCAACTTGAGAAGCTAGATGAAACGTGACACCTTGCCCTACATCAAACAGAGATCCAAAAGAATCGACAAAAGGCCCGCTTGGATGCTAAGATTCGCAAGGGATGGGAAAGACATTTTGTTGAGGGGGATGTTGTGCTATGCTTTGATAACAGATTGGACCACCAAATGGATAAGAAGTTTCTGCCACTGTGGACTGGTCCATATAAAGTCATCAAGGAATGTAGCAAAGGGTCTGTACAAGTTCAGGAGCTACATGAACCATATGGCAAGAAGCTGATCAACAAGCATTACCTCAAGCCCTTCTTTGTGCATGATGGACCCAAGCATGGAAATCTGTGCATTCCCTGCCTGGGGGGGGGAACTGTTATGGATAAATTTGTCTAAGGAAAAAGGCATAAATATGAGTGTGTGTTTGTATGTGTGGCAATAGTATAATAAAATATGGTGTGCATAGGGCCCAGGGTTGAGGTGGCAGGGGCATGACCATGTGCCACCCTTCCATGTAAGAGGACCCATAAGGTGTGTTGTACATAATCCATGGTAGTAATATTATAAAATGTAAGGTGGCATGGCTCCTCCATGTGCCACCCCTCCACCTAGGCTGCATTTAGTGAGATATGGCTCAAAGTCCATGGGAGAAGTAATATAAAATAGGTGGAGATGGATATTATATTGGGTTATTCCCTCCATATAGGATAGGCCCATGTGGGGGAGGCGTAGATACTCCAAGGATGCAAGTTAAATAATGGGGAAAGTAGGATGAGGTGGCAAGATCCCTTATGCCAACCCTCCACTTGTCCTCCTAGAGGTTTGAACATATTATAAAATTGGGAGAGACCAAGGGAATATCATAGACTTGAGATATGGGGCTTGATTTTTGTGGAAAAATGAGGCAAAGGGTTGTCGCACACAATTGAGAGTACGTAACCACCTAGCCCACATGGGAGACTTTTCCACACACACCATACATGTGGGAGGATGCATTTATTGGGAGAGAGCCCCTCTCTTGGCTATAAAAGGAGGGGGCTATTCCTTGATGAGACACGCTCATTCTTGTAAAGCCACCTAGCTAGTACTTTGATTTCCCCCTTCCCTTCCTTTCAAATAAAGCATGGTCCTCTTCCCTTAATGTCTTCGTCTTTACATCCCTCCTCCCATTGTGTATATGCTTCTCTTCCCCCTTTCCCTTTCCCCTTGTGCCATAGTCTCCCTCTTCATTCCCTCCCCTTCCAATCCCATTTCCCCTCCCATGATAACGTTTTGCCCTCACGTTCTCCTTTCCTCTATGGCCCTTGAGCGTCGCCATGCTTAGTGTCTAGCCTCTTGTCCTGATTTCTTTTCCGGCTAATAGTAGCTCAAACACTGAGTGGCCCCGTGATGACTCTTGAAATAACATCAAGGTATCAAACATTATTATGGAACATTCAAAGAGTGATGACTCAAACACTGAGTTGCCTCATAAAGTACCTATTGCTAAGGATACATATTTGATTTACTTTGTATTTGAATTTGATATTGTGACATCCATAACAAGTGGAGTTATGCATTGAAGTCTGCAATCCCACAATAAAAGATTTTTGTTCTAATATATCTTTTTTGTGGATGGATGCAAGTGAGTGGAGCTCCTTCAATTTCATATGTAACATGTTACAAGCTTATCAAATTGAGTTATCCTTGCTTTTGTGTGTATATAATGTAGACCCCACATGCTGAGTCATGTTTATTTTGTAATGTACTTTTGAGTTATGTCTTTGTTTGAAGAAGTGAATGCAAGTGTGTTTTTCGTTGAAAGTCAACACACACACACACACACGTATACTTCCCCAACTATGAAGTATTCTTTTATGTAGTCATCTTGAAATCTCCCCTTTACACTCTCTTTTTAACCACCCTGCACATCAAGTATACTAATCCTTCCATACTTTCTCCAATCCCTTCTCAACCCATGCACTCATTTGCTCCTTACTCCACTTGTGACTTATTTATTTATTTTTTAATTTTATCTAAGAATCGATATGGTTGTCCATATTCCTAGGTCAAGTGATAACAAGCTAGGGAAAGCAGGCATTACCTATCTACCCAAATGTAACTATGATGTTCTAATACCTAATTTCTTTGGATGGAGGTAGGTAAGTGGACCCTAACCTCGGAACCTAGATTGCCTAAGGATTCGACATCTTTTTTTAATATTATGTTTGTCAAACTCAATATTATTAAAAATTCTTAAATTTGGTGAATTTTTTTGCAAACTCTAGTTGTTGCATTTTTCAACTTAGATGTCTTAAACATTTTTTCCTTATATGTTCTCCCTTTTATTACTTTTTATCCAATTGATGGAATTAATTTTATGGCTCAATTATTGATGGGACTTTTTAATCTAAACACACACTTTGATTTCCAAACTAGCCTTTGGTCAGGCTAGTACCATACAGTTAATTCACATCCATTGGATAATTCTTTAGCATGGATAATCCTAGTCATTTTGTGATCCACTTGATTTTTTACTAACTTTTATATCTATTTTGGACAAGTAATTTATGCATTTACTATTAGCATTATTTTTCCATTTTGACACTTATCGTAGAGATCCACTTTTATTCACTTATTGTCAATAGGTGGGGAGTAAGTTCCACTTGGTGGGCTTACTCCCCACCATGTGGTCTTACCCTCTGGGTTGGGGTGGGACACACATACACACACACACACACACACACTTCCCTTCTTGTCAAAAGAGAAGTTATGATCCTTTGTTGAGTCTTGATTTGGAGCTTCAGAGCAAAAATTATGATGCCCTAAATATCATGACTCTTCTAGGCCTTTATGTGCACTAGAGTACCCTTGATGTCCCTAAATGAGCTTCTTTATTAAATAATGCAATATGACTTTTGAAAAAGAGGTCATAAATTTCCTTTAAGTTTCTTTTTTTCATTTAAGTAATGATTTCTTAAACTCTTTTTCTTTAATGTAATTGATGTCAATTTCCCTTCCTCTTATTTTGTATGAGGGAATGGCTCTATGCAGCTCTAATGTAAATATTTCTAGTGATGATATTATTCCACTCTTCACTGCATAACTCTGCTCATGGTATGCATAATTTAATCATGGCAAGATTTATTGTATGTATTTTCCTTAATTTAATCTCCTTAGTATGTATTTTCCTTATTTTAACATAAGGATTTTTGCTAATACTAAACCATGGATTTATACACACACACACACACACCAGAAGGAAGTTTATATGTGTGTGTGTGTGTGTGTGTGTGTTTTTGTGTGTGTGTGTGTGTGTGTGTGTGTGTGTGTGTGTGTATATGTGTGTGTGTGTGTGTGTGTGTGTATATATATATATATATATATATATATATATGTATGTATGTATGTATGTATGTATGTATGTATGTATGTATGTATGTATGTATGTATGTATGTATGTATGTATGTATGTATGTATATGTACTCATCATCGAAACCACATCCTAATCCATTGCAGCCACTCAACACATAAAATGAATCTAGATAAAATTCATTTGCTGCATTTTGTGCTTCAACGTGTAGTCTAGCTGTAGACTAGCATCGCCATAGAGGAGATTCAACTCCACCAAGCCAAGTAAGCCATTGCCATATCACCCAATTAGTTCCCAGCGGCGTCAATCCCATCAGATCTATCATCGGTATTCACATTCACACATCTAACACCAACTCAGTCCCTTGGCATTTGGCGGTTCATCACACAGTCTGACACTTGGCAGAGTGATCTTCCTCGGATTTAGGATTGTTGCACATTTGGACACACATATGCCACCCTTGTACAGTCATATTCATCGACTATTTTTTGGCATTAGTTCATGTACACATACATCAACCTTGTATGACCTCTTGGCTACTCCCGACACTCGGTTGTCATCGCTTGCTTATAGGCTTGATATTTGGTATACACTATTCTCACATGACTTGGTTTTGACCGTTTAGCATAAGCCCCATAGTGGTAGATTTTACAATGTTCTCATGGGTAGACACTCTTGTTGGTACATGGGTAAACCTCTTGCACAAAGCACCAGACTGCCTTTAGCATGGAGCTCTTCTCATCTCACAGTTGATTCATGACTCCGAATGAGATCCATGATGAGTGGAAAGAGAACCAACTTCGACCATTCATTTCCACATGGTATGTACCAGTTTATGATGATGACTCGATCCTCATTGGTCTTGAGAGATCAGATGTAGATATACACATGTTAGCATGGGTCAGCCTTCACATTCTAATCATGCACATTTCTTAGTAAGCCCTCAACATGAGGCACATTTGACACTAAGCCCTCAGTACGAGGCAGTACCATCCACATCAACACAGTTTGATTCTAGTGATGTACAACCATCACCTTCATGCATGGATCCGACTCCATCGACTATCACATCAAATGCAGATACAGAGCACAAGTTTAGTTATGATCATGCAGTTATTCAACAGGTAAGTCCTCAGTATGAGGATCTCACATCTCTAGACACATGCAAAGATATATGCCACAATGCATCTAGCTCCTCAGGTGATTCCAATACAACATCCATTAATGATGCTTTCACCTCCGACACGGAGCATACCTTGGACACAATTTCCACGAGCAGTGCTGATTAGCACATCAGTCTTCAGGACATTCCATCATTGGCTTAGTTATGCCACATTGCACAGCCCAGTGATCACCACCTCTTTCGATGAGCAAATCATTCCTCAACGTGAGGATATTTATGCATCAATGCAGTCTTGCCCCATTGCAATGGACATCATCAGGTTCAACCATAGTGCAACCTAGGGAGACTCAGTTTTCATAATGCACTTATGGCTGTCAAATATAGTCCATCTTGATGCAGATTAGTGCTTGGATCCAGCACTTCAGATCAGTCTCTACATTAGCATTCTGCACTGCATATGCCTCAAGGATATCTTATGTTTTGTCATTGATATTTTAGGCTTCTAGGCCTCTATACTGTCAGCTCCACCTTGAGTCTTTGATAGATGCTACATCCCATGCAGACAGAAGTTTAGCCATGAACACCTCATATCACCTTCAGCTCATGATAGTTGAGCATATAGGTTGGACACATTCTTATACCTTGTCATTTGTATAGGCCTCCTCATTACCAGAGCAGTGTATCACACTTGCACCTTCGGCCCCAACTTTAATGCAGCCCCTGGATCATGCTGTCCACACTGATATATGTAGTCTTCTTTGACCCCGCATCATTCGACAGAGATTTATAGCTCTACTATAGCATACCTCTACCATTGCCGTTAGTTCTTTTGGGTTGGTGACACCCTTGTTTGTCATAACCGACCGGATTTGTTCCCCATAGCTACATCGACTAGCTTCACATCCGGATGCCTCTTCTACAGAGCAGCTGCACAGTCCACAACTACTTATGACATGTTCATCTTTGACATGTTCGACATGTAGCCACACATGCAGTTCTCCACGCAGTCATCTTTTGATTGACCAGCAGTCTTTGATCTAGGTGGACTTTACTTTTTGCATATTTCCTTCCTCTTCCTTTTGGCCTATCTTTTGGGTTTTTTTCCCAAAGGCGAAGGATGACCCACAACTTAAGAGAGGGAAATGCACGTTAGGTACATGATCTAGTAAATTATACTCATTAGATATGCTTCCACTATGTAGTCCCTGTGCTCACACATGCATATACTACTCTAATACTTTCGAGTTTTCTTTTTCAGTTTTGGACGCTATCAAATGCACAAAGAAAAAACACAAAAAGATCTTGTACGTGCATACCCAGTGCAATTTAAGAGGGGTGTTAAGGGTGGTGTAAATTGCACCATACCTCTACGACATTAGGGGTGAACCCTAACCCTACCCCTAACCTTAAGGGATTCACATGGATATATTCATGTTATGTATGCCAGTTTGGTCTAATGGCAAGCTTTAGAATTGGCCACTAATGAAACTCATGGTCCTAGGGGACACGACAAAACTCCCGTCAACATTGGTGGCGGCGAGCTGGCCATATGGGAACTCCGTAATAGAAATACCTTTCGCCATCAAATCCAACTTGGGTTCATAGTACCGGTGATAGTAGCAGCCATCAAAGTGTACCTGAGAGTTTTTAGTAGAGTCCTAAAGAGGGTCAATCCTGTCATTAGTCATGCACTTGTGGATGTGGAAGCCTCCCTCTCCCTAGGTTAGGGGCCATGTGCTGGATACAGTGTGTGTTCCTCTTGAAAGACCAACTTTTGTATTGGGTCCATCGTTTTTTTTTTTGGAGAGAGGACTGACCCTCCCTCCTTGAAATATTCGGCTTTTTGGGGGAGGGGAGGCAACATGTATAAAAGCTTCTTCATTTAATCAAAAAGATTCTTAATGCGCTTTTGGTTATAATGCCAATGCTAGCCATGCCTTTGGTTATAAAGTTCTAGGCTTTGATACGCCTTAAAGTTTCATGATGCTACTTCTTAAACTTTTTGGTGTTTAATATATTGCTCATTTGAGCAATAATGTAACCAATGTGCACATTTGGATGCCTTATCAAAAAGTATAGCATCTTTTGTCACATAACATATCTATCATTAGGCAAAAGTGAATACTAGGCTCCCCTTGTACCCCTCGTGACCCACTTTTATTGCATATCTATTGGTAGGCAATCTATTACTAGGCAACAGTGAATACATCATGCATGACTAAAACCATTGAATGGGATGTCTTACTCCATTAGACTTGTTCATCACGATAACTCATGTTATCTAGATGTTCATTATGTTAACTCACATTAACTTTATTGAACTCTTGTAAGCTTTTGCCTCTATTAGACTCATCACCATTAAGTTACCTCATGTTCACTCCATTGCCTCTATTAGACTTGTTCATTAAATTAAATTTATTGGTAAACTTTTCTTGGCCGAAGGGTTGTCTTTTTCCATGTACAACATGCCATCCTCCATATGTGAACTAGCAAAATTCCATCTTTTGCAGTTGAAATCTAAAGGGTCCACTGGATGGATTTGGAATTTAAGGTGTCCCCACGATGCACCTTCTTTGTGAGGCAAGATAAATTCTAGTGCTCCTTGGATTTAGAATGAAATGGCTCCCAACTCTTAGTTGCTTGCTTTGCTTAGTGAATGTAGATCCATTGTTGATTCCCTATTTTGTGAGATATCTCATTTCTTACTTTGGAATATATTTTACCCACACATTACACATTTTATCTATATTTGTCCTATATCTGCAAACTTTCTAATTTGTACTCATTGGTGCCATATGCATATCGTCCCTTGTCCCCCCTCCCCCCTTTAACTAGTACTTCATGACAATGATATGCATATATCTTTGACCAATCTGGGGGCTTAAAGAAAGGTTCCAAGGGAACCAAAGTGGATTGTTGTCCTTCATAATAAAAGAGTGTTAGGATTGTTGTTCTCGTACATACTGCACAATTCATACGTGAAGAGTTTTCTAAGACAAGAAGCTATCACATTATACTAAATTAACTTCTCTACAATGGACCATGTTTTGTGGAAACTAGGATATGTTAATGTGCCTTTATTTGAGGAGGAGCAATGGTTTTTTTGGTAATGAGCATGGACATGGCTATAGAAGCTCAATTAAAACTAGAAACAAGGAATTAATGTTGGTGGCAATATCATTTTAATTGCAACATCATCATTCAAAGACGTAACAAGTAGATGCATGCATTGGCTAAATGAAGGTGTGAACTTGAAGGATGGAAGCTACATCTCTCTTTAGGATAATGGAAAGGAATTGTACTCTTGAGGTTGAGGCAGTGAGGATATCTTATTATTTGTTAGTGATATTTCAAGCTTTTAGGCCTCTATACCTTTGATAGATGCTACATCCCATGCTGATGGATGTTTAGCCATGCACACCTCATATCACCTTCAGCTCCTGACCGTTGAGCATACGGGCCTCCTCATCAGCAAAGTAGGGTATCACACCTGCACCTTCGTCCCCAGCTTTTATGTAGCCCGTGGATCACTCTATCCACACCGATTATGTGGTCTTCTTCTACCCCACATTATTTGACAGAGATTAAAGCTCTACTGTAGCATACCTCTGCCATTGCTATCAATTCTTTTGGGTTGGTGACATGCTTGTTTGTCACAACCTACTGGATTTGTTCTCCATAGCTACATTGACTAGCTTCACATTTGGATGCATATTTTGCAGAGCAGCTGCACAATCCACGATGACTTATGACGTGTTTAGCTTTGACATGTTCAACATGTAGCCATAAACATAGTTCTCCACATAGCCATCTTTCGATCGACCACTCGTTGATCCAGGTGGACTTTACTTTCTACATATTTCCTTCCTCTTCCTTTTGGCCTATCTTCTGAGTTTTATTCCCAAAGGCGAAGGATGATCCACAACTTAAGAGAGGGAAATGCACGTTATGTACATGATCTAGTAAGTTGTAATCATTGTACATGCTTCCACTATGTAGTCATTATGCTCACACATGCACATACTACTCTGATACTTTCTGGTTTTCTTTTTCAATTTTGGATGCTATCAAATGCACCAAACAAAGCACAAAAAGATCTTGTACGTGCATCCTCTACTCACCCACTGCAATTTAAGAGGGGTGTTAAGGATGGTGTAAATTGCACCATACCTCTAGGGGCAAACCCTAACCCTAACCCTAAGGGATTCACATGTATATATTCACGTTATGTTCAATACAACATAGTGTACATGTAGCTATATTGTGTGCACTCCTCTCTCTCTCTCTCTCTCTCTCTCTCTCTCTCTCTCTCTCTCTCTCTCTCTCTCACTTGTGCTATCAAGAAGATAGAACAGGCAGTATGCCAGTCTGCAGGCTTTAGAATTGGCCACTAATGGAAACTCACAGTCCTAGGGGACACGGCGAAACTCCCATCAACATTGGTGACCGGCGAGCTGACCCTACATTAGGGTTGCGGTCATCCTGGGCATATGGGAACTCCGTAATAGAAATACCTTTCGCCATCAAATTGGGTTCATAGTCCCGGTGGCGATAGTAGCAGTCATGAAAGTGTACTTGAGAGATTTCAGTAGAGTCCTAAAGAGGGTCGATCCCCTCATTAGTCACGCACTTGTGGATGTGGAATCCTCCCTCTCCCTAGGCTAGGGGCCTTGTGTTGGATATAGTGTAGGCTAGGGGTGTTCCCCTTGTAAGACCAATTTTATATAGGGTCCATCGTTTTTTGGTTTTTTGAGAGAGGACTAACCCCCCCTTCTTGAAATATTCGGCTTTTCGGGGGAGGGGGGGAAACATGTATGAAAGATTCTTCTCTTAATCAAGAAGATTCTTAATGCACTTTTGGTTATAATGCCAACGCTAGCCAAGCCTTTGGTTATATAGTTCTAGGGTTTAATATGCCTTAAAGTTTCATGATGCTACTTCTCAAACTTTTTGGTGTTTAATATATTGCTCATTTGAGCAAGAATGTAACCAATGTGCACATTTAGATGCCTTATCAAAAAGTATAGCATCTTTTGTCACATAACATATCTATCATTAGGCAAAAGTGAATACTAGGCTCCCCTTGTGACCCACTTTTATGGCATATCTATTAGTAGGCAATCTATTACTAGGCAACAATGAATACATCATGCATGACCAAAACCATTGAATGTGATGTCTTACCTCCATTAGACTTGTTCATTACGTTAACTCATGTTATCTAGATGTTCATTATGTTAACTCACATTAACTTCATTATGTTAACTCTTGTAAGCTCTTGCCTCTATTAGACTTGTCATTAACTTACCTCATGTTCACTCCATTGCCTCTATTAGACTTGTTCATTAAATTAACTTTATTGGTAAACTTTTCTTGGCCGGAGGGTTGTCTTTTTCCACGTACAACATGCCATCCTCCATACGTGAACTAGCAAAATTCCATCTTTCGTAGTTGAAATCTAAAGGGTCCACTGGATGCATTTGGAATCTAAAGTGCCCCCACGATGCACCTTCTTTGTGAGGCAAGATAAATTCTAGTGCTCCTTGGATTTAGAATGAAATGGCTTGAACTCTCATTTGCTTGCTTTGCTTAGTGAATGTGGGTCCATTGTTGATTCCCTATTTTGTGAGATATCTCATTTCTTACTTTGGAATATATTTTACCCACACATTACACATTTTATCTATATTTGTCCTATATTGCAAACTTTCTAATTTGTACTCATTGGTGCCATATGCATATCGTCCCTTGTCCCCCCCTCCCCCCTTTAACTAGTACTTCATGACAATGATATGCATATATCTTTGACCAATTTGGGGGTTTAAAGAAAGGCTCCAAGGGAACCCAAGTGGATTGTTGGCCTACACAATAAAAGAGTATTAGGATTGTTGTTCTCGTACATACTTCACAATTCATACGTGAAGAGTTTTCTAAGATGGGAAGCTATCACATCATACTAAATCAACTTCTCTACAATGGACCATGTTTTGTGGAAACTAGCATAGGTTAATGTGCCTTTATTTGAGGAGGAGCAATGGTTTTTTTGGTAATGAGCATGGACATGGCTATAGAAGCTCTATTAAAACTAGAAACAATGAATTCATGTTGGTGCCAATATCATTATGATTGCAACATTATCATTCAAAGACATAACAAGTAGATGCATGCATTGGCTAAATGAAGGTGTGAACTTGAAGGATGGAAGCTACATGTCTCTTTAGGATTAATGGAAAGGAATTGTACTCTTGAGGTTGAGGCAGCGTGAGATGGGATGGGACAGGGAGGTTAGTGGCTAGCTTGCATGGTATGAGCTACCATTGTCTCATTGTTGTAATCACATCTTTGGGTGTTTACCCATACATCGAAGCTTGCCTAAGTTAGGGAAGGGGTGTCTCCCAGAGTGTCCTCCACACGTCGAGGTGGCAAAAAGGGGGGTGCCCATGGTCATGGGCAGCCACCCCCCCCTTTCGCCCACCCAAACTTGACACAAGAATTTGAACTTGCGACGTCCCATCAAAAGTCGCTTAGCCTATAATATGTAGGCATTTTCCCATGCCGGTGTGTAAGTGCCCTTTGTATGAAGTAAGCCTGAGCAAGGCGTAGGCAGATAGAATTTGATGCGAGGGAGGGATGGGCGTAGAAAAGACTCGTGCGAAGGTACATGCATCATGGGAATCCAAAGTTGAGGACCTAATAATAATAATAAGATAAAAATAGCAGCCTTCGAATTCAAAATTTCAAACAGCCAGCGATTTTAACTGGCTCGGCTGAAAATGTCAAAAACTCGCGCGGACGTGGAGGGAGGGGTCCAGCGAGGCAGGGACGGGCACGGCTGGCAAAAGCGGGGAGGTGAGGTGGCGAAAGGGGGGGTGTGCCAGGGGGGCGGAGGAAGGAGAGGACAGGGGCGAGGGGGAGGTGGCAAAGAAGGAAAAGGGGAGAGAGTAGAGGTGGAGGGTGACAGGTGGAGGTGAGGGGGCAAAAGGGAGCTGATGTGGAGGATGGGATGAAAATGAGGACGGGAAACCAAAGGGGAATTTAAAAAGAGCAGGGAGCTAATTTGAGTTCCATGCACGCGACACTTTGAATATGAATTTTGGTTCCCTCATTCTTCTGCTTCTTCTTCTTCGTCTTCCTCTTCTTCTTCTTCTTCTTCTTCTTCATCATCTTCTTCAGCTGAGCTTTTGCTGCTCCTCTCCTGCTCCTTCTTTTCCTGCTCTTCTCCTCGCCTTACCCTAACCCCCTCCCCCTCTCCCTCCCCTTAGATCTGCTCATTCCTCGCTTTCCCTTTCCCCTTCCCTTCTCCCCTTCCAATTCCCTCCCTTTTCCCTTCTCCTCTCCCTCTTCTCCCCATCGCCTCCCCACCTTCCTGATCTCTCTCAGATCGCCCCCCCTCTCCCTCCCTCCTGCCTCTCAATTGACCCGGATTTGCCTCCCCCCCCCCTCCCCGCATGGGGGCTTGAATCCGGAAGAAGATGTCTGCAAGAAGGCCCAGAACCACTGGTCGCAGGCTCGCCAAAGGTAGAGAAGCATTGGCAGATCGAGACGAAGATGGAGGAGACAGAAGCAAGCAGAAGGTCGGTCTTACCTCCCGAATTAGAGCAGCTTTTTCTAAACGACACATGGCTAAGGTTGTTGCACCTTATTGGGGACGCACAAACGGGTTTTTAAAATCCTCAATGTACAAGCAGCCTTAGCGACCGAGTTGTTCCCCTCTGTAATGGATTCACTGGAGCTTTCACGTTATGTGGGCCAGCACTGAGATAGAGGTCCGCAGGCTTTTGCCTTGCGTCGAAGGTTTTATGGTCCAGGATGAAAAACGAAATCCGTGGTTGACGATCACGAGGTAACGTTTGCCTATATCTTACCCGGCAAACCCTTGTCCATCCTTAAGCAAGCCAGCCTCTTTCTTCCTCCTTAGGAAGCACGCAGTTTTAACCTCTGCGGAGATCAGCCTGATTGGTTGGTCCAAGTAGAAGAACTGTTTTGCCCCAACCGTTTGCATTCGAGAAACTTCGAGATGCTTTGCATTTTCTCAATTAAACTAACAGACGATGATTTATGCAAACAATGAGCGGAGAAAGACCGAAAACAACAACGGGCACGCAAATGAACATGATGGCAATGAATAGGAAGATGTTCAAGATCTATAGCCAGGCAGAAGGGCAGCTTCTTATAGAATATTTGTAGAGGTCTCATGTGACCTGTCCGGGCACTCTTGCATCATGTTCTGTCGGCTGCCTGGTCCGACCAAGCTAGGGTGTCGTAGGATCACTGAAACTGCAGTAAGCGGATGCGGTTCAGAATCGCTCTTATTGGGTTGGGTGGTCTTTGCTGCAGCCTTCTGCTTTGACCTCTTCAGCACGAAGGGCCTTTCGAAATGTATCTCTTTGAAGAGCAAATATCTGCATTTAGAAAGGTCCGTTTGGAATTGTTTTGAAACCTTCTCTCTTATGTGCCAACTTGCCCAGGTTTTTCTACCCGTCTTTTCCAGCTCCATGGCGAATGCCAGCGGCGATGCTTTGCGCTGTTGCCATCTGTCCCATATCGTGCAAGTTGTGATCCCATGCACATGATACAAATCTTTTATAGTCTTGTTGAAAGTGTCTTGTATGTGGCTGAATCATGGAACTTCAGTTTGCAGATATGCCGGTGGGAAAGGGAGATTCCTCTGCCTTCGAAGTTTTGGCCTAGTCCATCAAAACGCTAATCAATTTCTATTTTCAAGGGTGTTTCGTCTGTCGCTCGTTGTCTTCTCTAATTGGGCTATGTAAAGCTGCTCTTTGCTTTTGTTTGTTTGTCTGTGTGCTTAATAATGGCTTGGCTAAGGTGCATGCATGCTGAGCCAAGGCAGCTTTTAGGTGACAGCACCCTCCCATATCACGATAAATTCTGTGCTTACAAGACAGCTAGCACTCTTATTGTGTCTTTATCAAAGAAGCATGCTTGAGTATAACTGTCTTTTTGGCCTGCCGAAAGGAAGGACTAAGTGAAGGCGGTTCACAACAAAGCGAAAATAGCCATTTTCAATTTTCAAAAAATCTCTAATGATTTAATGATCCACTTGGTATTCTTCCCTCTCCACATGCTATTTTTACCTCTAAAAATCCTCTACATTTTTAGGGCCCCCCTCCCCCTCGCTCTCTTTCATGAGCTTTCAATTCATCATCTCCGCCCTCTTTTCCGCACTGCACATCTTCCTCACTATTTTGAATCTAGGGCAGGCCTTATGAATGATTTATAATCATTCACCTTGTTTTCATTCTGACTTAAAAGCAAGCAACTTGCCTTTGGACGCCTTCATTCCATAAATAGCATGTGTAGTCCGCAGCTTTTTA
Organism: Dipteris shenzhenensis; assembly: GCF_047967505.1. Lineage (NCBI taxonomy): Eukaryota > Viridiplantae > Streptophyta > Polypodiopsida > Gleicheniales > Dipteridaceae > Dipteris > Dipteris shenzhenensis. The sequence continues at coordinate 53,783,045 of NC_141605.1, read as the reverse complement.
TAAACATTTCTCTATCCATACATGTAGTTGCAAGTTATAATAAAGATGTTCCTTAGTGCCTCTGAGTCTTGTCATCCATACAGCTCCCAATTCACCTTGAAGATAAGGTTGGTGTGAGGTTTGGGGCCTGGGCATGCAATGGAGAAACACATATGAGTTGTCTACGTGGAAAATGGATGGCTTCCAGGAGAGGTCTGGAATTCGGATGATCTCGTTGGGACTCCAGGATCCATACGTCCCCAGTTTGGGTGCTGTACGTCGTCAGCTGCTTCATTGGATGCCTTTTGTCTGTCCGAAAGAAGGCAATGTTCCCCTGAGCGTGTTATGTGATGTAGATTTTTTGATCTAGCCATCTCATGAAGAAATAATGTAACGGATCTCAGATTGGTACACTGATGTAGGCAGTCATCAGTCAATATTCACTTGAATCAGTGTTCATATTGGCTTCTGATCCTTGAGCATGCAAAGTAATTTATTGGACTCCAATTTTCTTGAGAGTGCAAAGCCTTCTAGATATTTGAAGCTTGTGAAAAGTATAAACAAGCGCTCGTTTGAGGCCTTGTGTAAATGCTCTAGACTGCATCGGAGCTTCATGGAAACAGAGGGCATGTGAGATACAAAGCTTAGAATTATGCTGCCATCTGCTCCTCTAGACCACTCTTTGCATGAGAGGCAACTTGGGATTGGAAGGGAATAGTCTATCCGTACTATAGACAAAAGCCACTAACAGTCAATTGGGATCCATGGAAAGGAGGGTACAGTAGTTCATGTGTGCAATATAAAGCTTAAAACAATGAGCTTTGTGAATTTCGATGCCTTTTCATTTCTGCGGGCCCAATCAGAGTTAGTCTAACTGACTCAGACCTTGGTACCTCTCATGAGGGGGGGATTGAGAGGGGGAGATTGTTCACTCTTTGGAAGTTATCACATCATGATGCATTGAGGTCATTGGCAGGATTAGGACTGAAGGACACAGAAATTTCATCACAAGTTTTGTTGCAGGTTATAGACCACCCATTGGAGCCAATGCTTTGGTAACTTATTAGCTGTGAGATCATTGGATTGTGCAACTTCTGTGTGCTCATTAGTATGGTATGAGATGGTTGTATTCTGTCCTCAGTGGCTATGCAAGAACCTAGCTCAGGACCTCCTTTATTTGAGTATTTAGTGGCCCTCCTATCTGATGTAATTAATTCACTTTGTTGTATGATTGGTTTTGGGATTAATTTTTGTACTTGGATACTTCCCTAATCCCATAGATCCTGATGGGTCTCCTGTGGACTTTAATACAGGCTTGTTATTTCATTTCATCTCTCTCTCTCTCTCTCTCTCTCTATCTCTCTCTCCCCCCCCTGCGGCCTCCTCCTCTCTCTCGCTTTCAGTCTGTTGCTCTCTTTTCCCACAAAACTGACCTTCTTGCTTTAACATTTGCTCTGGCCTCACCAACTGCCCATTGCCCAATACAGAGTTTCTTTTGTTCCATTCACACCTATTGGCCCATAAGGTATTGTCCATATCATTGATGGTGTCGCAACCAATAGATCTCACCTTTTGCAAAAGGTGTATGGAAAGGTGGAACATGGGTGGTAAATACATGCTAAGATTCATCCAGAAAATTAATCAACATACCAGCATCACAGTCTTTATCAGCAGCGAGTTGCTTTGAAGATGAATTAATTAGCTACAGAAGACCTAAGTCTCCTCATGTGATTTCATATTGTCAAGAGTGGTATTGTTATCACCAATTGCAGACCCAAAAAGCTTGAAAGCTTGGAAAAAGGCCACATCAGATCACTTGGCATCCATTGCAGTCACACAATAGTGCTAATGGTGGGTGAAGATGGGCAATGTACATACATGTACCTTCTAGATGCATGACTTATAGCAAAGGTTGGGACTCCAGGAATAAGGTTATCCAAGTGTCATGGTGTAGATGGTTTGGCTGTTCAAGAGAAGCCTAAATTGTGTAAGAAATCCTAGATTTACTATATTTAGAAATGTGCTAAGGAACAGAAAAGAGACTGAGATAGCAGAGAACAAGGAATAATTGTATTGCTTGAATATCTGTAGGGTGGATGTGATTGTCATCCATACAATTGGGCCTCTCTTATATAGAGAGTGAAGAGTCACACATGAAAAGGTGTGTACTCCAAAGGGTGTGTGCATGAAGAGGTGTGTACCCCTTGTGAAGGGTGTGGCCCTTGATGAGAGGGTACATTACAATAGGAATGTCTCTTCATTAGAATGTCTCTTGTGAAGGGTTATGCCTCATTAGGAAGTGTCCCGTCGAAAGGTCATACCCTTCCACAAGTGTCCATTCATTAAACCATCCATAATTCTAGAAAGAGAAAGGAATACGTCACAGATCGTGACATTCCCTCCCACTCAAAAGAAGACCCTGGTGGAGATAATGAACCGATGTTAGAAAATATCATGGTAGATTCTGAAAATACTGCTGTAAAAGATCAGGGTACTGCTGTAAGTCTTCATCAGACTGCCAAGTAGCGTCGGAGTCGTTCAGATCGCACCAAAGAACGAGGAATTTCGTGATAAGTCGATGTCGAGTCTCTCGTTGTCGATGGTCCAGAATACGCTCAGGAATAAGGAGAACATAATCGTCTTCGATTTCTGGGACATAATCACCTGCAGGAGGAACTGCTTCATCGCTTGGAAGGTACGTCTTTAGCCAAGAAATATGAAATGTTGGATGGATTTTACCCCATGATGGTGGTAATTCCAATTTGTAACTTAAAGGTGAATTTTTCTTGATGATCCGGAAAGGTCCATAGTATCTTGGTCGCAACTTAGGAAACACAGACTTAACCGTCTTATAGCGATGTGGGGCTACAAATAATAGCACCATGTCACCAGTGTTAAATTCCAGGTGACGTCTATGTTTGTTGGCAGACCGTTGATACCGCTCTTGCGCTTTTCGCATATGATCTCTGACTTGCAGTAGAATGTCTTGCATTTCTTGAACCAGTTGATCAGCTAGGGCCACTCGATGTTGAAGTACAAAATTCGTTGGTACAAGCGGAGTGTGTTCATAAGCTGCTTGGAATGGAGTCATGCTGATGGCACTATGGAAAGAGTTATTATAAGCAAACTCAAGGAGTGGTAGATACTCTTCCCAGGCTGCGAGGCGTGACTGAACATAATGTCGAAGCATTTCTTCTAGAACTTGGTTGACTCTTTCAGTCTGGCCATCTGATTCTGGGTGGTAAGTTGAACTGAACAGTAGAGTTATACCCAAAGATTCGAACAGTGAAATCCAAAAGTGACTAGTAAACTTAGGATCTCTGTCAGATATGATATTCTTGGGCAATCCATGGTGTCGGAAGATGTGTTGTATGAAGAGTTTGGCTATGTCCGGAGCCTGTGCATTGCTTTTGCAAGAAACAAAGTGTGCCATTTTGGACAATCGATCAACAATTACCATAATTTGAGTGTCACCTTTGGAGGATCATGGTAGAGTTGTAATGAAATCCATGGAAATACTTTCCCACCTTTCAGTTGGAACTGGAAGAGGCTGAAGAAGTCCTGTTGGAAGTCGTCGGCTTGCTTTCATTTGTTGACATGATAAGCAAGATGTAACCATTTTGATGACATCTCTTTTCATCTGAGGCCAGTAGTATGTTGCACTGGGTAACCGATAAGTCTTATTGATGCCTGGATGGGCAGCATAAGGAACTACATGATGCTCTTTTAACAAAAGACGTTGAACATCCTTGTCATGTGGTACACAAACACGATCTTGATAATACAGAAGGTCGTCCGTATAAGAATAGGATGAGAAAATCTTTTGTTCGGAAGTCGAAGGTTGATCTTTGGAAAGAACCTGTACTGCGGTGCCGAAGTCTTTATCATTGAAATACTTTCCTTTGAATGAATTTGGAACATCCACAGATAATGTAGAGATTACCATGGCTGATGCTAGAGGTACCTGTTGAGAGCATCTGCAACTACATTGCGTAGTCCGGGTATGTACTCAATGGTCATGTGAAAGTTGGCCAAAAACTCAACCCAGCGTGCTTGTCGAGCGTTCATGACTGGCTGAGTAAAGATATACTTTAAAGAGTGATGGTCTGTCTTGACCACAGAGTCGGCACCCATGAGATAATGTTTCCAAGAGCGATAAGCATGTACAACAGCAAGAAACTCCTTATCATAGACCGGATATCGGGTTTGGATATCAGAATGTTTATGGCTGTCAAAAGCAATAACTCTGCCTTCTTGCATCAAGACTGCTCCTGTAGCGATGTCGGAAGCGTCGGTCATGACCTCAAATGGGAGATTTGGGTCAGCAATAGCCATAACTGGTGTGGTAGTGAGTGCTTGCTTGAGTTGTTGGAAACTATACTCTGTTTCGGGAAGCCACTGAAAAATTGCTGTGCGTTTCAATAATTCGGACATAGGAGCTGCGATTTTGGAAAACCGATAGACCTTTGTATGGTAGAAGTTTGCCAATCCGAGAAAAGAGCAGACATCATGAACATTCTTAGGAGTAGGCCAGTTTCGGATTACCTCGACCTTCTTGGGATCCACAGAAATACCTTGAGCTGAAATAACATGTCCCAAATATTCAAGTTGGGTCTTGAAGAACTCACTCTCCTCAATGTTGATGTAGAGAGAATTTGCGCGGAGAACTTCAAAAACTTGGTGAAGATGTTGCTTGTGCTCATGTAGGGATTTGCTGAAAACGAGGATGTCATCGAGGTAAACGAGGATGAACTTATCGAGGAAAGGCCTGAAGATGTCGTTCATTAATGTCATGAATGTGGCCGGGGCATTGTTTAACCCAAAAGGCATGACCAAACATCCATAGTGTCCATGGAAATCCTAGATTTACTATATTTAGAAATGTGCTAAGGAACAGAAAAGAGACTGAGATAGCAGAGAACAAGGAATAATTGTATTGCTTGAATATCTGTAGGGTGGATGTGATTGTCATCCATACAATTGGGCCTCTCTTATATAGAGAGTGAAGAGTCACACATGAAAAGGTGTGTACTCCAAAGGGTATGTGCATGAAGAGGTGTGTACCCCTTGTGAAGGGTGTGACCCTTGATGAGAGGGTACATTACAATAGGAATGTCTCTTGTGAAGGGTTATGCCTCATTAGGAAGTGTCCCGTCGAAAGGTCATACCCTTCCACAAGTGTCCATTCATTAAACCATCCATAAGTCTAGAAAGAGAAAGGAATACGTCACAGATCGTGACAAATTGGGTCAAGTTGTGAGGATAGAACAGGATATGTGGAGAGGACTATACAATCCCTCCTTGCACCCATTGTAGCTGACATTTTGATATGACATCCCCACTTGCACCCATTATACCTGACATTTTGATGTGACATCCCTGTAACATGTTGCTCTGGTTTTAGTGCCATCAAAACATATTGATGAGAATTTAGGACTGAAGTTAGTGGCGAGAAATCAGAGAAACTGAGAATGTACCAGCTACCACAATGAAGGGCCTGATAACATGTCAGATAATATAAAGAGCTTGCTTGCTACCGCCAACTTCCGGCAGTTGAAGACTTCACTAAGAGCATACAACTTTACAGTAACCAGTCATTCCATGTACACAACTACTTTAGAGACACAAGCATAGATCTGAGAAGTGCACAGCATGTAAATCAGCCAATACAGTACATAATGAATGCCCCACAAATGACAAACCCTGATACAAATTGAGATCTCAGTGTGTCCACCATCAAGCAGCAGGGCACTGCCTTGTGTGCACTGTGGACCCCTGTGACCTCCAGAATGCTTTCTTCTACCTCTTCCTGGCCCCTTCAATCTTCTGTAAGCCTGCATGCTGTCTAATGAGCTTCTGTGAGCTGCAGACTAAACTCTCTGGAAGCATGTTCTGGAACCCAAATGGGGTCACAAAGCCCCCTTTCTATAGGTGAAGGCAAGCAGCCCTTATCGTCTTGATTCTGGCTGACCAGCAGGCCGATTATTAGCCTAATGCTGTGACCCAGATAGCTGACCTGTCACATGGCAGGCCGACTGACCTCTGGCCCCTTGGACTGTCCCTGTCCATTTTACACCTTTTCATGATGCCACGGTTGTAGCTTTGTCGTAATAGCCTTATCTCCAAATCAATTTCCAAGAAAAGCAATGAAAGTCTTTTGAGAATAAAATGGGTCTTTCTAGATTATTATTTCAGTTTGTTAAAGAATTTAAATTGATTTGGAAGATAAATTTTGTTAATAATTGTTGCAGAAAAGGAAGCTATCAGACTTGTTGGGGGCCCCATGGACAGAAGATGATCTTCGACAATTTTATCAGGCCTATCGCAGGCATGGAAAGGATTGGAGAAAGGTAAGGACGGTAGTGTTAGAAAATATAGAGCTAGAGATGTAGTCTAAATTTGGAAAGTCTGAGAAAGTGTAGATATCTTTATTTGTATTTCTTGTCTGGTTTTATAAGTACTTGTTGACTATAGCACTTTGCTTTTGAGAAATGCTTTGGTGCCAGGTTTAAAAGGTTGACCATCACTTTGTAAATCTCCTTCAAGTGCTTATTGTAATCTGGGAGAATGAGATAAGTCCTATTGATGGAAAAATGAAGTGTGTTGTAGCAATGGGATTAGCTATACTTGTTTAGGGCTTTTACATTGGCAATCTCCAGTCTCTAGACTCTTTATATGTTGAACTAAATTTTCACATGCCATACACTCGATAGCAGTTCTTTAGCTTAAACAATCAAAGGAAAATTTAATTTTTTCTGTTACACATATTGTCAGGCCTACAAACACAAAGGTGTGTGATGATTGAGGTGCACTCTGAAAGGGGAAACTTCGGCAAACTTTGTTCATGTTCTCTTCCCATGCTTGGGACATAGTTGGAGCAGGAGCTAACAGCTTCAAAAAAAGTCTGACCATATCTGTCTTTGCTATGTAAATGTGTGTAGCTCCAGCCCAACAGGGGCATCAGAATTTCTACATACTGCCTAATCTAATCTGTAGTCCTCTTGCTATGTAATTTTGGATAAGAGAGTATAAGCTCTCCCAGGATAGCCATGTTATTCTAACCTGAACTCATTGAAATCTATTATGTCATAGTTGTGCTGTGAATTGTTGAAGAGCATGGCATAATCACATATTGCTGATGTCTTTCTGTTTTGTTCTAAAGTGAACTGAATTGGCGTGCTGCCGTAAGAAGTTTTTCCTGCCTAAGCACTCGTCAAATTAATGCAGGTGGCAGCTATGTTACACAATCGAACAGTGGAGATGGTGGAAGTTTTGTACAGCATGAACAAGGTATCTGGAACAATCCTCCTCCTTTAGTAGCCAATTACAGCTTGGAGATGCACTAGTAATCTTTAAAAGTAAGCTTTACTTGCTTGACTATTGAAATCTGCTACTGTAAGTAAGACTCAATGAAAGAGATTGTGGAAACCATATAGTTGTTTATTTAGGCTTATCAAGCATCAACATGTCGGTTGTTTTAGAGGAAGCTGGATTTTTAAAATTACAGGATGGTAGAGAGGAATTCAGAAGATCAAACAGTTCTGGAAGCAAACATAAATGGGATATATATTTTAAGCAAAATGATACAGTTTGCATAACGTCCAGATGAGAGGACTTGCATTTAATATGTAATGACCCGCTTCCAAGGTACAAGACTGGTGAAATTGTGACGAAAGGATGTGTAAAGGATTTTAGGGAATCTTCTTGACATCTATGACAGGACCTGGCTTAGAGCCAAGAATTGCAGGGAGTTCTAACGCGAATCACCCCTTTTAACTTTTAACCAATTTACTTGCCTTGCAAGCCTCACAAGTATCATGGTCAGCTTACATGATCTGCCAGACAGATACTGCTATGGCACATGTCCATGGACATGGGCACATGTTTACATGACAGACACCCCTCTTGATTGGTTCTGCATGGATAAAATTCTGGGTTTCATCAACGTGATGGGGTAGTTAATACTCAGTATTCCTTACAGTATGAAGTACATTATGTGAAAATCTGGCTGAATGTGTGTAGAGATGTGTGTTTGTTTGTGAGAACATGTATATTTTGTGAAGACTGTGCTGAAGAATGTTACTGTAGCCACATTGAGTCACTATACTCGGAGCATGAATATTATGCATTCTTTTGAATTTGCAAAAGATAACAAATTATGCTTTGCTAGTGATACCTTGCATGTAGAACTATGTTACATACCGTTGTGGGCACATGATACCTCTTTTAGAACAGGTTACTTTTTTCAGCTATTCTTTTTCTTTCTAGCAGTTTCTAGTTTGCTAACATGTCAGTATCTTTAAGAGATACGTCAGGCATTCTTGCCAGTTTTCCGCTGGGATATGGGGTTGATATGCTGATTTACATCTTCTGTTAGAGGGGTGTAGGAGGATGAGTATTGCTCTTGTTTTTCTAGGGATAATCGAAAATCAAGAAGAATTCATTACAGATGGAATTGGAGAGTGATCGCAAACAAGTTAGTCTGATTTGGAGACAATGCAAGCAGGTCTTGTGTTTGCTTCGTTGAGGGAGGCATGGACATAAAATTTACAAGACCAAGGTCATGAGAAAGAACAATTGTCTTTTTGGTTTCTTTTAAATTATGTTTCAAAGAGCTTCTTGAGGGAAACAAAGACATTTCATACTATTTTTGAGAAGAGCATAGAACAGACACATAATGGCACAAGCTGGATGAATTTATGAATTATACACATCATAAATGAAGCCTTTCCCTCTGTGTAGGCGTATTTGTCACTTCCTGAAGGAGCTGCTTCAGCTGCAGGGCTCATAGCAATGATGACTGATCATTATAATATCTTGGTGAGTTTTTAAAATTGTCACGATTGTAATTAATGATCTCATTAATTTCCTTCAGATGCTTATAAAATGTTGCCTATTTGTAGTTTATGTAGGTAAACTTTTGTCTGTCAAACTCCATTAGTTACTGAAGCAAGATAATGAAGAGCTTATTTACTCAAATAGAATGCACACTTATTAATAGAAAAGTTGCTCTTTTTCCTTTGTGTAGAGTTTCTTTGTTTCCTTCTTTTTTATGGGCATAATCAATAGATTGTGGCTAGGCATCTCACTGAATTGGTGCCAATGATGGACAAAAAGGAGATATAGGACCTTTGTGTAGCGTTTCTTTGTTTAGTTCTTTTTATGGGCGTAATCAATAGATTGTGTTTAGGCGTCTCACTGAATTGGTACTAATGATAGACAAAGAGGAGACATAGGATCTTGATGTGTCCATCCATCAAGCCAAACATGGAGTTTAGAGAGCTTTCTTCCACTATGAAAGGGATTCAACAACACCTTGTGCGAGATAGGTCATGTAGCCACATAAGACATCGTAGTCTTCCTTTTAAGGACAAAGCTTGTTCATGTGACTTGGACAAGGCATGTATAGAGTTATGTGGCGGTGATTGGTGCAAGTGCATTGATGGATATCTTTTCTCACATTCGACTATTAATCAATCTAGTACCTTTATGCTGCCTTGTAGCACCACATGACTTGTTTCATTGGTGGACTCCCTTGGGTACTGTTATTATTTTTGCTCCTTAGACTTGCTGCATTTGTAGTATCTTTCAAAATTTTAGATAAATTTATTTCACTTTCTTGACATTGTCTTCTAGGATTTATGTATCTTGGTCTCATATATCGCTTTAGTTTTGTGAACAATTTCCTCGTTTCTTTTGTTTGTCTCTCTCTTGGTACCTTGTAGCACCACACGACCTTGTATGGTTGGTGTACTCCCTTTGACATTGTGTTTTTGTGGCTCCATTCACTTGCCGTATTTGTAGCATCTTTTACCTTTTTTATTTATTTTGCATTCTTGACAATTCTTGTGTGAGGTTCATGTATCTTTGTCGCATAGATTGTTTCGATTCTAAGAAAATTTTCTTTACTTTTTTCTTTGCCTCTTTGTTAACCAGGGCTCTGTCTAAATTCAAGATGATACTGAAGTTTTCTTAGCACTGTCCTTTCTTGAGTTGCAAATTTCCTAGTGTAAGGGCTCACATTATCTTTGATTGTGCAATGGATATGATCTTTCCTCACTTTTATTTTACCACCTGACAAGCTATTAAGTTGAAATGGTAACAGATTTGGGCAAAACATTTGTTTGCTGACTTTATGTCAGCTGCATCCAAAGATTACAATACATTGGATGGCATTTTCATCTCTATTGATATTAAAATTTCCATATCAGTAGATCCTTTCTGTACCATTGATTCATTCTGAGAAGATAAGTAAACCTATTGGGGCAAACGGTGCAATCCTGTCCTTCCAGGTTTCTGAGTTAAAGAGCAATAGTGTAACTTTCAATCGACATTGTTGTAGTTGTAGCATATCTATTGTCATATAGATACCGGCCATTTATTGATGCTGAAACTAGTGTACTCTGATATAAGCAGGAGGAAAGCAGAAGTTTTGAGGATGGAAGCAGCGAGGAGGTGGCTGGCTCTGATCCTGCTAACTGCATTCCTGCTCGCTTACGGAACAGATCTGCTGGGATACAACTAGGGAGTAAATCCAGGGTACCTGTGCCACCAGTTGCATCGGGGATCTCCAGCTATGGAGGTCCTTCACCTGCAAAAAAGCCAAGAACTACAGGAGGTAAAGGTGTATTTATAGTTGGAAGTCTCCCTGCTTGCTTTGCTTTGTTTCATTGTCATGATCTGGCATCTTTCTCCTCCCTTTTGTCATCTTTAGTTTTTCTAGCTCATTGCTAATACTGAAGCTTAGCTTTCATTATTATGGATGCATAGTAAACCGCCCTAGAGCTGTGGGAAAAAGGACGCCTCGTGTTCCACTCATGCACTTTCACGACAAGAAGGGTTCTACAAAGATGGTGTTAGTAAAGCAGGTTGAAGATTTAGACCAAGACTCGTTTGGAGACTGTGATGAAGTACAAGTGGCGATGACCTTAGCAGCAGCCTCACAGAGGGTTGCTTCGCCTCAAATCTCTCGAACACCTGCTTGTCAGACAGATCGTTCAAGAAATTCCCCTGCACAAAATGGTCGCTGTAAGGTAAAAGGGGCTAAAATAAGATGTTTTTATTTGTGTAAATCTCTCTTTTTCGTGCATGGAAACTATTCTGGTTAAACATAGGAGTTCCGGGTCGATTTTCATCAGGGATTCGAAAGAGGTGTCAATTCGGGTGGATCCGGCACAAAACACACAGGGTCAAACATGGATAATGGGGGACTGGAAGGCAGTGAAGAGAGCAAGGATACAGAGAATGGAGTAGTCACAAAGGCCAGTACAAGTGCTGCAGTAGATGGAACTAAGGCTGGCAGGAAGGCCTCACTCCCAGTGGGTGAAGCCAAGAGCAGCAGGCTGAGGAGAGGCCAAAAGCCTCAGACAAAGAAGGGAAAAGTCCAAGCTCTTGACAGTGCAAGGTTTGATGACTTGAAGGAAGAATGCAGTTGTACAGAAGAGGGGACAGGAGATGGCAAAGCAGTAGATGGCATGAAGAATGAACAGACCCAGAAGAAAAAAAGGTTACCATCTCAAAAGACAAAAAAGAGGAGCAGACAACTATTTTCTGGAGGTACAAGTGATTTGAAGCTTTCCATATAGTGCGTTGAGTTTGTGGCCTACTCAAAATTGAAATGAGATGTCACCTAACTGGTTCTTAAGTCTCTTCTGGGTCTCTTTTCCTGTCTCAGATGAAAGCAGTGGGCTGGATGCACTAGCAACACTTGCGGATTTGTCCTTAAATGGCCTTCTTCCTTCGCCTAGGCTTGATTTAGGTGGTTTTCTTTTTATCGTTTTCAAATTTATTTAAGAGTGTTTTCTCATTATTATGTTGAACTGTCATTTTCAAATAATAATAATCCATGCATGTTAAATTGCAGTGCCTGCAGCAAAGGTCGTAGAATTAAGCAAGGACTGTGTGCCTGTATTACTTACTTGCACGGTAAGGGAAGCTTTAGGGTCTGAAGTAGAAGCTTCCCATGACCCACCTGAAGAGATACAAAATGCAGATGTCAAAGGCATTTTGGGTGGTGGAACAAAAGATTCATTGTCTAGATTAGACAGTGCTAGCATTATTGAATCAGATGTCCAGAGGGCTAACTCAATTGCGGAGTTCAAAAAGAGAAAACGAAAAGGACTACCTGAAAAGGTGAAGTCTTTTATCTCCAGCCTGTTTGGCACACGGTTTTAGGGTTTGCCATTTGTGTCGTTTGTTGTGTTGTCTTAGAGCTTCTTTTTGTATTTCTTGCAGAGAGAGAATTTTTCTGAGTACAACATTGGGAACCTTGAAGACAAAGTGAATGCAATGGTATTGTATTTCTTAGTACTTTCTTATGCTGTGAATTGTGGACGCCATCATTGTGCTTGAATATGTAGGCTGTAGAGGGCGAGAGTATTGTTTAAAGTGTTTCAGCACATGACACGTAAAAGGGATGCTTAGAACTTAGCTTTCTACATGAATAAAATGGTTTTCAGTTTGATAACACATTGGCAATACTTGTAAAAGTGTATTATAATGAATATTATTTTTTATGGGTCAATTGCTTAATATATATTCCAGTTCTTTATTCTATAGTGTACTTCTAATATCTCCTAACTGTGTTGCTTAAGCAGCGGCTCTCTCATTCCCTGCCCCTTTTTTTTAAGTTGAAACATATAAACGATGTTTGAAGGTATTCTTCTCACGAGATGGAAGCTTATGCTTGGGTACTGATGAGAACATAAGCAAAATTTTACTTTTAAGTAGGTCTCGTTCCTACTTTTTAGTGTCTCTTTTTAAAGACATGGTAACACGATAAGGGTATGATGTCGAAGCTCAACTTGTCCATGTTATGGCTGGATGGGGAATTCTAGCTGCTTGACCCATGTCTTGTTCAAGAAGCTGAGCCATTGGCAAGTTCAATCTATTAACCGTAAAAGGTTGCACTTAGTGTGCAATTCGTAGATGAGTCACCAGTAAATTGGCAAGGAAGGTGACTCTTGTGGGAGCAACCTCTATTGATCAAGATGTTTGTTGGGCTCAATGGATTGATTGGTTGTGGAGGTGAATCATTTGTAGGAGCATCAGTGCTTGGTTCCGACTTATCATGGCAAGTGGGACTTGGGAAATGGTAAACCATTCTGCATAAGCAATAGCCTCAGAAGTGGTTGAGGACTTCGATTTGCATGTATGATTGAGTCCTCATGTGAGGCACGCAACTTTTCATCATTTGTTGACATCGGTACCAGGGCAAAGGAAGGGGCAAATGTCAAGCGACAGATATGTGGTTGTGCCAAGTGGGGGGGGTGGTTCTGCAAATCGTCAGCTCGAAAAGGGGAGACAGCTGAAGATGTGAAAGGCTGCAAGGATGATGACATAAGTGAGGGAAAAGGGGGGGGGAGGGGATTTGCTGCTGTAGGAGGGGGACTTATGCAGCCAGCGATTTAGCCTTGGGGGGCAGGGTAGGCGCTTGAAGGCAATGGGTAGCCGCAATTGAAGGGCAGCCGAGGGATGTATGGCTTTTTTGTGTGTGTTTTTGGGGGGGGGGGTGGGGCAGGGCCTGTGTAGCCCACAAGGGTGTTCTGCGTGAAGGGGCACACTTGCATATGAAACATTTGCAAATGAAACTCTGTCCTTGCCTTTTTCGAGGGTGGGGGGTTGTGGACATGAGTGATTTAGATAAATGGCATGTTGTATAGTTTGTATGGATATTGATCTTTATTGCTTGGTTTGCATTATTTAGCAAGCTTGTAAGCTTTATCTACACAGTATAAGTGTAATTTAATATTTGAAAGTTAAAATCTTAAATATCAAATTATGAATGTTAATTTTCAAATTCATGTCATACAATAGATCTTTGATTGCGTGTGCTCAATATTGTAAGCATACTATGTTGGAATCTGGGACTATTAGTCCTTGTATCAAGGCTCAAGTTTCAACTTGCGAGCTCGTTTTTGCAATGTTTCAGTCTCTTTTAAACCACGTTTTTGCATTCCTTGGGTCTATTATATACACAGGACATATCTTTCACCATGATCCTATACCCGAAGTACAACCTTGTGGTTTGAAACTTTGGGGAATTTTTGAAACCCTGAAACGTCTCAAAACATCTTATGTGATATGGGCGCACTACAAGCTGTTGTTGAGGTGCCTTTGTGCTTGACTGTCCAAGGATGCATGCTCTTGTTTGGAGATTTCTAGGCTCTGCTAGAGGGGCTGAAAGTTACCCTTTGTGACTAACATACAGGGGAAGAGCTTACGATTAGCCCGATTCAGCATCATTGATCACTGATGTTGATCGTCTGTTCATTCACCTCAGATGCTCTGTAGTCCCTGCAATTGTTGTGAATAAGGGCTGAGAAGAGTTTTGATCGATCGATGCCCCTCAAGTTTTAATACATCACTTTCACTGCAATCTGTGAAAATGAGAGACTGTAGACATTCGCAAAACATCAGGGAAATGGCCCATCTGTGGCACACTTGCAGAGAAGAGAAAATTCGCACATCCAACTTCAAGGTCAATACTCATGTAGACAAAGAGTTGTATGAAAAAACTGCAGTAGTGTTTTCAAAATAGAAGCTTCACACAGGAATTTGAAGATCTAGTACAAAAGCATAACCACATTTTATAACATTAGTGTGCAAAATATTATGTGGAGGGGGATTTTGAAGAAAAGGATTGCACAAGTGGCTGTATTTCTGAGGGATGCTTTGTAGAGAACTTAATAAAATAGGAGGCTTAATGATGATACTCAGCTCACTATGAAATGAATGAAACAAAAGAAATGATAAAGGTTTGGTTAAAAATGGAAACATGAAACGGTGGTAATGTGATGAATCTTCTTTTTTAATATCCCTTTTATCTTGCAAATGGCTTTTGTTTCTAGAATTATTCAGAAGTTTTACACCATGTTGGATTGTGATATCACCTGCCTTGTACAATGCTGCTCTGCAGCATATAAACTGAAATTTGAATGACAAAACTTCCTTATAAACCCAATTTAAACTAGGTCTCTTGGTAGATTGAGGGAAGAAGGGGAGGAAGGAATAAAGTTTTGCTAGGTCCTACAAAGCAAGGAAGGTTGTTGAGGGGACGGTCCAGGCACGGACACATATAGAGGTTTGTCATAGGAGTAAGGATATGGATGAAATGAGAGCTGTAATCCCAGGACGTTTTAAGAAAGATAGTCAGTTCTTATTTTTTGTTCAAATTCAATTCAATTTAATTTTTGGTTGTTCTGTTTTTGTTTTTTTTGGGGGGGGGGCGGGGATGGTATTAGGCATCACATCCACAAGTTTCAAGCCTTTTAGATGGCAAAGAAGTCAATGGTTATCGTGCCTACTCCTATGTGGAGTCAACAAGAAGAGAAATGATGCATTGTTCTCACACAACTGCAACACTAGGCCCATTTAGTAACAAGGTATGATTCCAACTCTGAAGATGAATGTGAAAAGTTCCACCTGAACCTCTCTAAGCAGCATGGATTTAATAAGATCAACGTGTACATGTCCAATTTAAGTATTACTGCAGCTGTAGGTTGTGTACTTAGGGTGGAAGATTGGTTTCACTTCTCTGTGAATTTGAAATTCATTATGCTCATGTCATTTGACATTTTTGCTTATGCTTCTCTAAAAAAAATCATACAAGAACCATCTATAATTGATGTAGGCATGCTTTTTGGTGAAGTGCAGATGCTTGAGATTGTACGACGACTTTCTGAGAATGTATATATGATTTTTTTACAGGTCAGACTTACTCATTGCCTCTCGTCTGAAAAAGTTCGGCGGTGGTGCATCTATGAGTGGTTTTACAGTGCCATTGATCTTCCATGGTTTGCGAGGAATGAATTCGTGGAATATCTCAACCATGCTGGTCTTGGCCATGTCCCAAGACTCACTCGAGCAGAATGGGGCGTTATTCGCGGGTACTCTTTTCCCACTGATCATATCTCGAATCTCTGCTCGTGTATGAAAGGGCGGAGACAGTCGTATAATAATTCTTCCTCCTGTGTGCAGCTCTCTTGGAAAGCCACGTAGGTTATCCAAAAGGTTTCTGCAGGAAGAAAGAGAAAAGCTTGAGATTTATAGAGACTCTGTACGGAAGCATTATCAGGAGGTCCGTATTGGTCATCGAGATGGTCTGCCAACTGATCTTCCCAGGCCATTAACAGTGGGTCAGCGAGTTATTGCTCGGCACCCAAAGACAAAAGAGATCCATGATGGGAGTATACTTACAGTTGACCGAAATAGATGCAGGGTACAGTTTGACAGGCCTGAAATGGGAGTAGAGTTGGTTGCTGTAAGTTACTGAGGACAACACTTCATGTCTTGCTGTGTCTGCTGTCTTATAGCTCAAAGCACTTTTCCTTCTCTCCTTTTCGATCATCAGTCAACAATGTGTCAATCACCCATTTAGAGTGTGGTTTCTTTCAGGTCTTGTTGGATGGCTATGAATACGGGCTTACTCTACACTGTTGAATTTCAATTATCTGTAGTTTTATTCAGTCAGGCTTTCCCAAAATGCTATATATTCTATGAACAGATTTTGAGAAGGCATGCCTCGACATGGAAAATAGTATAAGCTCCCTTTGCATGCCGTTTTTCTTCCTCCTCTAGATGTATTGAGTGGAAAAGGCAATACAGTAGAAAGTAAGCAAATTGGAGGATGCTAATTTTACTAAATTCTTTGTTTTTAACTTAAATGAATAGCTCCTGGTCTGCAAATAAACTTTGCCTGCTTCTATGCAGCTTGTTGCAGCCTGATTCAGCGCTACTATTTTTGTTTGAGACGGTTGATTAAGTCTCTATAAAGTGTTACTACCTTGGCTTTTGAGAAGCCCATCCCATCCATTCCTTGCAAGCGTTAGGCACATCCTGTATGCCTTCAAGGATTGTATTGTGCCTCTTGAGGATCTAACTCAAAATCACAAGGCTAAAAATGCCAAATCTCAGGACTCTGTATGTCACTTTGCTCCACGACTGTTAGTTCCTAACTAGAGCCTTTAGTGTCTCATACCATGGTAAGTCATCATGGGTCCAACCAGCTCATACATTTGACCATAGTCCATCTTGAAGTGTGTATGGCCATCCGACAACTTCATCCAAGTTTTGTAGCCTAACCTTTACTAGACTCCGCACCTAGGCTGATACTTATTGGACTCTGCACCTTATTGGACTCTTATTGGACTCGGCACCTAGGATTCAATATGTAGTATGTACCAGCCTTGCCAGTGAAGGATAAAACATACTTGGCTCCCTCATACATTTATGTCAGACTACTTGCACATTCTCTCTCTCTCTCTCTCTCTCTCTCTCTCTCTCTCGGGCAGTTCCAGGTTTCCTCACACAAACTCCGTATCAAGAGCGGTAGAGTAGAGCGACTACCCAGGGAGAGGCGCATATGCACATTGTGTGACATGCAGGAGGTTGAGACAGAGGAGCATTTCATCTTCAGGTGTTCTGTTTACAATGAGATCCGAGGGCGTTTCTACTGCCTCTTGAGAGATAGCTATGGGATTTTGGCCCGTTTCCTCTCCTACCCAGACCGAGCACGGAGCCAGCATCATATTTCTTCCTCGGCTGATCCCTCTCAAAGCTCTATCATGGAGTTGTTTCAGCCAGACCACGTGTCTAGACCCATGCGGACGAGGCCTCGACATGATCATGACTCGGAGCTGGTGACCCGATAGCTCAGATAGAGGATTGACACACGGATCACACTAGGGGACATCTCCTCCTTGTTTAGAGACGGAGCTCGACCGACGAGGGTCACAATGGCCTTGGTTAGACGCAGAGCTACGACCAGGAGACGTACCAGGACTGCACCTTTAAAGGGGCGACAACACTCTATTACTGACCTTATGCCTCCACTGCCTCATCCATCTTGACGTCTTGCGGTTGATGATGATGATGATGATGTTGAGACTGATATATAGTCGACTACCGACATGTCTATGTTGTACTTAGGACTTAGCACTGCCATTTTGCATTTTTTGCATTTTGCATTGGTGTGGATGCTTGTTTAGTAGCTCCACTACCACAGCTCATTGTATCAGGTTTTTCACAGTCTCATAGACCCATCGGTCTTCCGAAGACTTTAATAAACTTTCTTTCTTTCTTTCTTTCTCTCACGGCACAAGTGGGCGCAAGCGTGCACGCACACACACACACGCACACTCCCACACGCATGTACATATTTGCAATTGTGTCCTTGCTGTGTGGGGCTTTGAGCTCCCTTTTTTTGTGGCTTTGTTTGTTGTTTAGCTTGCGTTGTTGGTTGTATTGTTAGTACATTTTCAAGGAAAAAGTATTTGTGGATTACCTAGTATAGATGCACATTGAGCGAGGTTTGGAAAGTTGTTCATTGAGGAACATGCAAAACGTTCCCTCTTTCCTTCACTGAAGGGGGGCATTGTGGCATTTTGAAGCTTCTTCCAAGTCCTTGCTTCTAGAGAATGGTAGAGATAGTTGCACTTGCTCATCCTTGCATGGGAAGCCCACGCCAACTTAACAAGCTTTAAAGCTCGAAGCTCCCTTATAGATGTAGCTTATCCTCCGTTTGTAGCATAGTTAAGCTTAGCTAGTTGTTTAGTTTCTTTGTCATATAACAATCACTCAATATGGCCCACACACGATTAGAGGTAAATAGGGCATTATTGAGTGACATGTGTAGTCAGATTATTTTGCTTGCCACACAGATTGGACTTGGTGCTTTAGCTGTATGTTTCATTTTTTGGTGACAATCTCACTCTATGTGATCTATCCATAAATCATATGGTCTTTGTGGATGGTATACTCTCTCTCAAGCCAAGATTCGCTTGAGATGAAAGGGGCCACAAGGGACTTTGTGCTGTAGAAGTGGTGCACACATAGAGGAGAGGATGTAAGGGGAAAATGGAGTTTTACAAAGAGATAACCCCATGTTAACATCCAATGAGCAATAGTACGTGACGGACAATATCTCGATGTAGATTTAGAGTCAGCTCCCATGGCCTGGAGGTGGAGACAGGTAGATGGTCAGACACCCTAGGCAAGGGAGGCTTTGTGAAACTATCCTGAGGATGAGCATCACTTTATATGGCAGTGTCAGGGATACTTGATGATCGGATTGGCATAGACGGTGGTACTATAGACCTTTCTTTGCCTCCAGCACGAGAGGTTGGAGCTACATTGATCTAGATAGCAAGGCATAGGAAGACACTCCTAGCATATAGGAGTGAGCATTGACCACGGGGCGATCCTAGCCACACTCTAAAGGGATATGCAGCCCTCTCAAGGACCAAATATGTTCATACTCTTTGTTACTAGTTTTCTCTTTTTTAGTTCGACGTGATTGTACTTTTATTTCATTGTCTCAGTAAAACTTTAGATTGAGTCGGGTAGGTTTATTTACCCTAGTGGAGATTGTTGTTTTTCTTGTCAAGTGGAGTTATGTCTAGAACTCCTTGGACCTTATATTCTATACTTACCTTTTTTTTTTCCAGTCTCATAGATCCTAACAGGACTCTTGCGGACTTTAATACAAGCAATTCATTTCATTTCGTTTCTCTCTCTTGTAGGCTTCCGTGGTTGGCTTTATCCTCCTCCATGGCACTAGCGACAGAGGGTGATCGCCTAAGGCTCCACATAGACAGTATTACCTTCCTTCTAGTAGAGCATTGAGCCCCCCTCCATCTCGCTCACATATCACGAGGTGAACTAGGTTACAGTTACACACACTGAGGACTTGGTTGGCATCTCGTGAGCTCTGTGAAGCTCAGCTTCTACATAGACCACTATCTATGGATTTCAGCAGAGGGATTCATCGATCCAATAGGATACACATGGATCCACCTCGAGTAGTTCTATGTCTCATCACACCATCTTGCTATTAAGAGTAGTTGGGTGGAGAGCATACCTAGAGAGGGTCTATGCGATCATGAAGATATGGTGTCAGAGAAGTCTTGTGTACTATGAGAACAGAGGTCGCTATCATTGCCTTTTTAGGGATGGTTTCGGATCCCTATCTAGTCTCCTTTCCTACCCAAACCAGAGATGCTTGGTGGCCTTCATCCATGAGGCCGTCCGACATGGAGTAGTTGCTCAGGGCATGTAGGGAGATCAAGTCACAGAGCCAGACTTCGCTTAGAGCATGATCACAGAGTTTTTCCAGCCAGACAGTACCGACCAATAGGATTTATGGAGATGGTGGCTGCGAGGACCCAAGCCAAAGCCAGAGATACGTTAGACTCGCCACCAGATTGAGGCACGTATCACATTAGGGGACCTTCCCTCCATGCTCATCAGACCAAAGGGACGACCCACAGAAGTGATAGTGGCACTTGTTTGTAGACCACATCGGATTACATATGTCAACAGTCGCTAGCGTTCCATCACATGTTTTATGCAACCATAGCCTCGCACATCGATGTGATCCTCTTGGGGTTGACGCCCTTGCCAGCTCCTACTCCATGAGCTCGGAGTGTTTTCTCCCCATGTATCGATGTCACTATGATTAGGACTATGGGTTCTTTGTATTCAACATGGGTGTTGATGCTCGCTTAGTGGCTCCACTCCTCAGCTCATTGTATTAGTTTTCTTTTAGTCTCATAGACCCTTTGGTCTTCCAAAGACTTTTATTAAACTTTCTTTGGGCAAAATACTTCCAATTTGAAAATGAGTGCAACAATAGCAATACGAGAAGGTGGCAAGTACGAAATATGATCTTTGGGGCATATGTGATACAGACAGTACTCTACGGAGTAGAGGTATGGGGTGGGAGTATATCTCCATCAACGTGGAATGAGATAGAGAAAATGCAAAAGTCTTTCATTAGGAGGCACCTGGGCATCAAGGCTACTACACCATACTCTTTGTTACTCCTAGAGACAGGATGTATACCCATAGAGCTACATGCTCTGAAGAGAGTACTCAAATACATCACAAAGGTCAAGTGCATGGATAATGAAAGGCTACTAAAGAGAGCATGGAATGAAAGTCAGAAGCTTCAAAAGACAAACAAGGGCAAGATTTTGACATTCGGATGGGCACAGGACCTAAAAAAATGGTTCAAGAAGTGGGAAGTAGAAGAGTATTTAAACTACTCTTCAGAGGAGATTGATGAAGAGGCTTTTCATTATGACCTGCTGAATGCACTACACAGGAAATGGCAAACAGCAGAAAACAAAGATAAATTTGAGTACTATCGCACATATATCAACCCCGAATATTGGTCAATTTATACAGGAAGGGAGACAACAACGCAGAAGTACATATGTACACCTATAGCAGTGCATAAACGGAGGGCTTTAGCCTCACTTCGCACCCGATCACACCAGCTGCAAATAGAAACAGGGGGATGGAAAAAGATGCCAAGGGAGAGTAGAATATGCCAACTATGTGATCAAGGTATGGTTGAAACAGAAGAACACATGGTAATGATATGCCCTCACTATGCACACATTAGGGAAGAGTTCAATCACCTCCTTGAGGGACATAACAAACTGGCTCATTTGCTGCATAAAGGGTCACCTTCAGCTTTAGGAACATTTGTGTATAAGCTCTTCAAGCATAGGAATCCACCTGAATCCTAGAAGGTGGTTTCTCTTTCCACCCTCCCATCTTCGGGAGGAGCTTTCATGTACTTGTGATATTGTATTGCCCAGGTCCCATAGGCCGGTTTTGGTCTTCAGAGGACGATAATATATTCTTCTTCTTCTTCTTCTTCTCTCTGATATGGTAGCTTACCTCAATCAGTGATTGTTTCCACCATTATATATATTCCTTTTGGCTGTACATACGTGTGTTGCTCTTTTTATTGTTATGTACGCAAAACACAATTGCATTGTGTCTTTCGTCTAGTATTGTGTTCTCGGGGCAAATCTTCCGTGGAGGGGAGTTGGCATTTAGCAAGTAGGTACCTTGTGTTTTTGTACATAACTGGATGTTTAGGCTCCAAGGACCACTCCTTTTTCTGTGTGTGTGTGTGTGTGTGTGAGTGTGAGTGTCTCTCTCTCTCTCTCTCTCTCTCCCCCCCCCCCCCCCCCCCCCCCCCCAACCTCAACGCCAATCCCAATCCCCTAAATGCACGCGCACACACTTTTTTTAAGTGAGCTTTGATTGATTATATTACAAGAATAGTCACCTCAGAAAAGAGGTGCTCGAAAATACATCAACTGAAGATCTCAGTATAAGCCAAGTATACATCCTGATCTATAAATCTTTCTTTAAGCGTTCTCCGCATCGTTGCCTTGTACTAGATTAAACACACAGGCTCTAAGTTTGCAACAGCAGATTGAGAACCTTAAACAGGAAAACCGGAAACTCCAGAAACTAATGTATCTAGTGGTTGTGGCCCTCCATTGCGAGCCCCCCTAACTGCCACTTCTCTTCAGAATGGAAGTTGTGAAGGGTGCCCATCTCCCCTCCATAAATCTCAGCAAAGGGGATTTTGGCGAAGGGAATAATCTGCAAAAGGGAAAGAAACAGGAGAAAGAGATATGGCCAAAGCTGAAAAACAGGAAGAGAAGGCCAAGGAGGAGGAAAAGCAGCAAAAACAGCTCTAGATCGAAGGTATTAACAAACGCAGCAATTGCAGTGGCTTGCGGAGTGATGGCACTGCTTTATAGAAGGCAGCTTCGACCTCTCGACATCAGCCTCTAGATCATCATCATTAGCACCGATGTCCATTGCACCGTCTTTGGAGGTGACAAAACCTCCATCTCTGAATGCGATAGTGCCATCATTGTAGCTAGCAGCATCACCATCATTGGTGGGATCAGGGACAGCCTTGGCATGTCCCTCTACCCAGACCTCCACCATACCATACTACTGTTTCGGCTACTACCATCCTGTGTGAAGATTGTGGGAGAGAGGGAAGGAGTCTCACTTGCGGCTTTCTCACATGCACAATGGGGGAATACACACAAAGGTGGAGGCTGAAAACAGTTTTCCTCTTCTTAGTTGTGAAAGCCAAAAGAACTCTAGTACAAAGAAATAGAAGAACCCTATATGTGGGTCTCAAACCAAACTCAACTAACTAAGGTGGCATACTAACTGTGCCACGAATTAGTGTAGATAAGGATAGCTGTCATCCAGCTATTATTCGTGGGCGGTGTACCAACCGCATCTCCAGCTAACAAGTCGGTGACATAAATGCACAACAGTCACCCTGGCATATCGCAAGTGGAGCTCGATATCTCAACACTCCCCCTCGAGCTCAATCCCAATTCCTGCACACCAAGCAGGTCTCTGAACTTGCGCAGCTTCTCTGCGCCCAATGCTTTCGTGAATATGTCAGCTACCTGATCCTCTGTGCTGACATAAACTAGATCAATAAGACCTAGTAAAACCTTCTCCCGCACATAGTGATAATGCACCTCAATGTGCTTTGTTCTGGCATGAAAGACTGGGTTCTTTGTCAAATGTATACTACTCATGTTGTCACAATAAATGACAACTGGCCCATCTGTAGACTGATGCATATCATAGAGTAGCTTATGCAACCAAGCTACCTCACATGCAGTCATTGCTGCACCCCTGTACTCAGCCTCTGTGCTCGACAAGGCAACTGTAGGCTGTTTCTTGTTGCTCCAAGTGACTGCAGCACTCCCAAAAGAGAACACATATCCACTGGTAGATCGTCTATCAGAAATGCTACCAGCCCAATCAGCATCAGTGTATCCATGCAACTGTATCTGAACCCCAGCCTCATAAAATAGTCCATACTGCAATGTGGACATCACATACCTGAGTATGCGTCTAGCCGGATCCAAATGCGGTTTCCTTGGAGCCTGCATAAACTGACTTACCAACCCAACAGCATAGCTCAAATCTGGCCTGGTAATAGTCAACTATGCGTCTATACATAGTAGGGTCTTCCAGAAGCTCACCTGCATCTGTGCTCAGCTTCACATTCTGCTCCAAAGGAACTGAAATAGGCTTACAGCCTGTCATCCCATATTTGGACAGCATGTCCAATCCATACTGCCTCTGCAAGAGCTGTATCCCACTTGGTGATCTAATCACCTCAATGCCCAAGAAATAACGCAGCTCTCCCAAATCCTTCATCTCAAACTTCTGTCTCAATAGCATTTTCACATGAAGGATATCTTCATCACTATCACCTGTGATGATCAAATCATCAACATAAATGACCAGCAGCATAATCCCTTTCTCTGTTTTTCTCACATAGAGTGAGAAATCTGCCTTGGAAATCTGAAAGCCAACAGTGACAAGATACTGTCCTATCTTGTCAGACCATGCTCTAGGTGCTTGCTTCAAGCCATACAAGGCTTTGTTCAACCTGCAAACAAACTCAGGATGAGTAGCATGAACATAACCTGCTGGCTGCTCCATAAAGACCTCTTCTTGCAAATCACCATGCAAGAAGGCATTCTTTACATCCATCTGATGTAAAGACCATCCCTTTGATGCAGCCATAGCAATGGCTACTCTTACGGTTGCCATTCTTGCAACCGGGCTGAAAGTTTCTTCATAATCAATGCCATATGTCTGTGCATACCCCTTGACAACTAATCTTGCCTTGTATCTATTCACAGAACCATCTGCATTGTGCTTGATCTTGTAAACCCACTTACAGCCAATTGCATTCTTGCCTTTAGGCAAAGGCACCAATTCCCATGTAGCATTAGCATCCAAGGCATCCATTTCTTCATCCATGGCTTTCTCCCATTTTTCATTTCCCATGGCTTGCTCAAAAGAAGTGGGTTCTGGTTCCTGTATCACTTTGACCATATAGACATAGTGAATGGCTGTAAATCCATCATATTTCAGCCTATTCACAGGATACCTAACCCTGGTAGACCTGCGCAAAATAGGCTCACTTCCAGGTGCTCTTAAAACATCCCTGGTCTTCCTTACTCCAGGTGTAACAACAGAAGGAATACCCAACTCATCATCAATGCTCTGTTTTGAGCCACTGGATTCACCATCCACACAAGAGTGACCTGCATTCACATCAAACATGGGCTGATCTACCTTCTCTTTTCCTTTTTGTGATACCTGCGTACCACTCTCTGCATTGCTTTGAGAGGATTCTCCTGATCTCAATCTGCCTGTCCATGGCGAAGCATGTGAACCACTGGTAGAGGACACTCTAGGTCCACTGATATTTTGTGATTGTTGCTGTGCATTCTGTGCAGCATTACCATTTTGTGCATCTACATCAATCATCACATTTACTGGTTTATACCAACTGCTCATCTCATAAAAAACAACATCTCTGCTCACTGTGAACTTACGTGTAGAAGGGTTATAGCATCTATACCCTTTCTGCTGCAGAGAATAACCAATAAAGATGCACTTCTCAGCTTTTGGATCCAACTTGGACCTCAACTCATCTGGCACATGGACATAGGCAATGCAACAAAAAATCTTCAAATGAGAAATATCTGGTTTCCTACCAGTATACATCTCCTCTGGCGTCATGCCATGTATTGCTGCAGTGGGAGTCCTGTTCATTATATAGACTGCTGTAGCAACTGCTTCAGCCCAATAATAATCTGGTAGATCTTTTTCATTTAGCATAGCTCGAGATACCTCTCCAATATGCCTGTTTTTTCTTTCTGCAATTCCATTTTGCTGTGGGGTATGATTGCATGAATATTGCTGCTTTATACCATGCTCCTGTAAGAACCTTGCAAACTCATTTGAGAGGTACTCTCCCCCTCCATCTGACCTTAGGCATTTTATTTGCAGGCCTGTTTCTTTTTCAACCATAGCTTTGAAAGCTTTGAAGTGCCCAAACACTTCACTTTTCTTTTTCATAAAATACATCCACAGTTTTCTGCTGAAGTCATCTATAAATGTGACAAAATAGTGACAGCCTCCAATAGATGCAGCTTTTGTAGTCCACACATCAGAGTGGATTAATTCCAATGGCTTTTTACTCTCTTGAACATGCCTAGGAAAAGGTTTCCTTGCCTGTTTCCCAAATTGACAGGCTTCACAAACCTTGTGCATTTCTGCAACCTTGAATTTATGCAATCCTGCAACAATATTTTGGGCTTGCATTGATTTAAGTCGCTGTATATTAACGTGACCAATGCGTTTGTGCCAGATATCAATATCTGCAACTACACCGGTCCCATGTGCAAACATTGCTGCACTCAATTCAGGCATGTCTGCATCTAATGTAAACATCTTGCCCTTCTTCTTTCCTTTTGCTATCAAGCGACCATTATTTTTCATATCCTCAACAAAGCATCCATGAGGATTAAATCTGACCTGCAAGCCCTGCTCAACTATCTGACCAACAGAAACCAGGTTCTTGGTGATGTTCGGGACATGAAATACATCAGACAAGTATTTCTTTTTCCCATCTTGCATAGACAAAGGAATTTTGCCAATCTGCACAATAGGATGTGCAGTATCATCACCAGTCTCCACAAATCCTGGCTTTTCCATTTTCCTTGCATCTTGCATCCATTTTGCATGACCTGTCATGTGGTTTGACGCACCTGAGTTAACATACCACACATCATTTTGTTCTTCTGCACTTGTCACAGAATTGGTCCATAAATAGATGCTCATTTCTGTCATCACCCTGCCTGCTAGAAGATGCATAATTGCCTTGCTGCAATTTTTCACTCATAATGTCATTCTGCTTTTTATAGCAGTCCTTAGCCATATGACCCATTTTGCCACAATAGTAGCATTCAACATTGCTGTTTGCATTTTGGCTTCTCTGCCATCCACCACGGCCTCTTTGGCTCCCCCTGCCTCTAGAGTTACCACGTCCTCCTGCATAGGACTGGTTTTCTTGCGTTTGTTGCATATTCTGATTTCTACCACGGCCTGCAGATCGGCCTCCTCTACCTCTGCCTCTACCTCTGCCAGCATTTGAGTAGAAGACAGTTTCTTTTGAAGTTCCTGCTGAAGAAGATGCACCACCATTTCTCTGCTCTTCAGAAATTAGAAGAGCAATCAGCTCCTCAAAATCAGGAAATTTTTCACGGACGGCAATGGATGTCCGGAACTGTGCATAATCCTTTCCTAGAGCATTCAAGGTCACAGAAACCAAATCGTCATCATCCACTGGCGACCCAATGGAAGCAAGTGCATCCGCAATTTTCTTCACCTTCATGTGATAGTCATTGATGTTCATGTTTTCTCTCTGCACATTATGCAACTCCTGTTTGAGTTGCATTTTCCTGGCTTGCGTATTTGTGCTATACATTTTTGCTAAAGTATCCCATGCCTCCTTTGGCGTATTTGCATCTGGAATATGCACAATCATGGAGTCCGAAATACTGATAGATAGCCAGTACATAACTTTCCTGGCTCTCTCATGCCATCCTTTGAATGCCTGCATTTCCTAATGACTGGGAACATTAGGAAGAACAAGTTCTTCTTCATTTTCTGTAATGAATTCCCAATAGCCTTTTCCCATCAAGAAATTCGTCATTCTAAACTTCCATGCCTGGAAGTTGTTCTTGTCAAGCTTTTCAGTGACAATCTGTGAAAGAGAATCAGATGCCATTACAGAACACTGCAAAATATTCTGTCACTGCAAAAAACACAGCTTTTGCCTCGCACAGGCAGATCTGCAAAACTGACGAAAGTGGTATTTTACCACACAGTCACTTCCTGGTGACGATTTTGCATCAACTGGCAACAGGCATGAATCTGCAACTTCCAATATCTCTGCACACAGGCATACGATGCAATTTCTGTGGCACCTTTCCACCGACTAGCCGCGCAGTGGTCGCACAACAAAAAACAGGGCCTTTTTCTGAGTGCCTGCGAAGAACTTCCGCCTTCAAAACGGGCCCCGAAACGGCCTCAAATCAGAAAAATGAAGTCACCGAGGGCTACGCCCTCGTCCGCCGCATATACTGCGCTCTCGCCACATCGCGAAGGGCGTCTCAATCTGAAACAGTGCACTCCTGCACTTCTGGCTGTGCTACCTGCAGAGATTTGCTCCCAAACTCGAAATAGGAAAGCAACACTGGTCCTCTTACCAGGACACCACGAACTTGGCTTGCTTTCTTGAGCTCCTTACCACAAACAAGGCTCTGATACCATGTGAAGAATGTGGGAGAGAGAGAAAGAGTCTCACTTGCGGCTTTCTCACATGCACAATGGGGGAATACACACAAAGGTGGAGGTTGAAAACAGTTTTCCTCTTCTTAGTTGTGAAAGCCAAAAGAACTCTAGTACAAAGAAATAGAAGAACCCTATATGTGGGTCTCAAACCAAACTCAACTAACTAAGGTGGCATACTAACTGTGCCACGAACTAGTGTAGATAAGGATAGCTGTCATCCAGCTATTATTCATGGGCGGTGTACCAACCGCATCTCCAGCTAACAAGTCGGTGACATAAATGCACAACAGTCACCCTGGCATATCGCGAGTGGAGCTCGATATCTCAACATCCTGGAGCAGCAACAGAGAATCATTAAGGCTCTCAACGCTAGGGTACGGGGGATCCCTTGTGCAAATTCCACTCCCATTGAGGATGCGACTGCCTTCGTGGTCTCTACCCTTGGGAGTCCCGAAGCATGGGATTGAGGAGCTTGGCGTGTAGGACGAGACCCTACTCCGCATCATCCGCTTCAGGGATTATCAGGCTTGCCTTATGGCACTAGGTACACACGAAGATCTTCTTGGAGGAGGACCTTAGACATTTGCAAGTAGAGGAGAAGTGCACCCTACTACAATTTTGGGGCAAGTGGGCAGTGGTTCGAGATGGACGGATCTTGATAGGCCGTCGATCGGGTGGCTCCCCTACATAAGGGGATGCATAATTGTGAGAGTACCGAGATTTTGACTTGCATTGTATGGAATTGTAATAGTACCTTATGGTTAGATCCAAGGATTTTTTCAGAGTCTTACATAGGACAAGATGTGGCGTTTTATACAAAGACTCATTAAAGCCAGAGCGCCCTGTGCCGGAAGGACTAGAGACTATTATATTTTTCCCTTGCATATTTAAGACTTTTGTAGAAAATTCATGCATATTACATATGGACCTTGTCCCCCCATACCCTAGATTTTGGATGAGGATAGTAACGTAATACATATTGAGTTGGTGCCTCAGACTCTCAATACCTTTACTATGTTTGCATATTGTTTTGGCAAGTGTGAGAGCAGAATTGCCTGTGCATCATCATAATCCATCTTGGAACCAAGCGTCCCTCGTAGATGCATAATATTTTGCATGGCGGAAACAAGGCATATAGGAAAAACATAATTGCTGCCGGGCTCCTCTTGAGCTCTCCTTGCTAGTTCCCCTTGCCGCCCCCTTCAGCGTGTTTCAACCGTTTTGGCACACTTCCTTACCTTCTATCTCAACCCTCTTGCCCACCTGTGAACACTGGCTGAACCCCCCTGACCCCTTCCCATTCCTTGGTGCTCTATTCTTCCCTCAATAAGATTTTTGCAAGTTGCAGCATGCTTCGTAATTGGTTTGCTATATGAATTCGAATTTTTTTAACAGGAAAACAAGGCTTTGATTTCTGTCTTTTAGATTTTGTTATACCTGTATATTTCTGAGTGCTTTTCGTGATCTGTAAATAGGATATTGACTGCATGCCAGTAAATAATTTGGAGAATTTATCGGATATGTTGATTCGAAGGACCATTCAAGTTGAGGGAGTGGATCAGAGTACTGAAGATATGAAGCACGGCGTAAGGTCTAGGATAGCAGCAAGTGCTGGTACTGCAGCACGAGCTGCCTTAAATGATAGGCTTGAAAAGCCAGGCACATTGCCTGGCTTTAATTCCTCTTCCAGATGTTTCTTGAATGCACTTTGTAAACAGGCACAGGTATGGTTTGATTGCTGTGTTCCCTCTCTTTTTAATTTTATTTGTCTCATGTGGAGTTTGATTTGTTTTGGGAAGGGATGTTTTGGATATCCACAAGATGGGTTTGAGAAAGACTGATGTTTTCCAGTTTTTACATGGTTATAAGATTTATGCCAGTACATGACCTGCTAATGACCAAGCACTGTTGCATTAATTTGATCAGGCAGCCGACACTGTCGATTCTGTTATACAAGTGAAGGCAGCCGCAAATGAAGCTGTTGCAGCTGCACAGCAAGCCATGTACAATCAACCTTGTACACTGGCACAAGTTCAAGCTAGGGAGGCAGATATCAGGGCACTAGCAGACCTTACTCGAGCTCTTGATAAGAAGGTGAGAATGGGTACCTGTGAAGTGTCAAAGGGTTCAGATTTCAGATGTATTGTGTTTGCTGGACTTACCTGAGCGGAGAGCACACAATGTTGGAGAGAGCTGAAATGGATTGCACACAATGTGAACTACTGGAAACTGTGGATTGGGAAGGATACCTTTACACCTAGAATAAGGTTAAGTTCGCTCATGTAGGAATAAGATTAAGTCCTTGTTTTGTTTGCCTTTAATTTTTATCTAAGTTCTTTAGAACATGAGCACAACTGATACAACCAAAGATACTGAAATGCATTACATGCAACTGTCCGAGAGGCCACCAAGTCTTTTTTTAAAGGCAAGGTCAACCATGGAAGATAAGACGGGAAGATTGATCGACTCTCATTTCACAGACATGACAACAAGAAGAAAACCTTTGCTTCTATGCATTTATTAGGTGAAGCAGTAACATGGGTGCATGATTGGTGCACAGACTCTGATGACATAGATTGAGAGTGCACCAAGTCATTGGGGAAGTCAATATCAAAGACAGATGATTCAGAATTTTAACCTCCTACATACATGTATGGACTCAAGGACCAGTCCTTTGAGTTGACACGCGGACCTAGTGAGTACATAAATCACTATGCAAATTGCTTGACTGAGGTAGCTATCCAGTTACAGAAGGGTGAGGATGACAAGCTCAACATGTTTTTCCATGGTCCAAGGTCGGATATTTAGTGGTATGTTTGTAGCTTCTTATCAAAGGACTATGGCATGGCCTATGAACTTGTCGAGAACTTCGAGCTCATGAGCAAGGGTTCAGGAACCAAAGTCCTTAGTAGGAAGTACCAAGAGCTCACCAACTCAGGGCCCAATTACACACAAGAAAGCATAATCCAGGTAGATAGTAAGTATGTGGTTTCCTCAACGCTGAGGAAAGAAGCAGCTTGACAAAGAACGCCAGTGTTATCACTGACATGAGCCAGGGTCCACTTCTTCTTTGCTAGAGGAGTTCTTGCCATTAGAGTCGACAATGGGCTTAATTTTACTGGTTTTGCTTTAATGTGAGCTGGTTCTTTCCTTCAGAGACTGATATTAGCTCCAATTTCCACCATTAAGATATACTTATATAACATTTGATATCAAGCCTAAACTTGGAAAATATTGAACCTTGAAGTATCCCATTTTCCTATCATAGGTTGCAACTACATCATAGTGTGTGCCCCTAAAATCCTTCCTGGTTCGTTTGCCTCCAGTTTGTGTAATAAGGGAGTCCTTGAGGGAGAGAGTTTGCCTTGTGGCTGTTTGCCAGCACAAATGAATCACCCCCCCCCCCCCCCCCCCCCCCTTTTCCCACAAAAAAAGAAAACTACCAACCACCACCCCTCCCTTTCCTGTTGGCATCTAGATTCTAATGGGACACTATTTATCACACACAGCGTGGTCAACAAGAAGGAATGTGCTTGTAATGCTAAAAGTGCTGGGAAAAGTCTCTGTATAAGGAAGTTCTGCATCAAAATTAGGGTGAAAACAGACCCTGAATGACCTCTATAGGGATCTCTAATGTCTGTGAAGGCCATTTTAGATACTTAAAGTTTCTGGATTTCTGTGATTTGAACCGTTCGAAGTTAAACTCTTCATTTCACTTCAAGCTTGCAAGCAAGTGACATACAACTGCTACCACAAAATCTATGAAAAGGTGGAGCAAAATTGCCCTGAGTGAGCTCTAGCGGAGCCCCTTGGAACAAACTCGTTAGTGCACTGAGATCACTTTGTCTTACTTTACAGGGATCACTTTGGTTGTAAACAAAGTGTTATTTCAGGAAGAAAACTAGTTGCCTTAACTAGCTGGGATTCTTTATTGCAATAATGTAAGTGTTATAGTATGCATAAATAAACTTTATTCTTTATGCATTAAAAAAGTGTGGATTCTGACAATCTTGAAATGGTAGCAGGAAGCCCTGCTTTTGGAACTACGGAATATGAATAATGATGCAGATTTAAATCAAAAGGATGGTGAACCTGTGCATAGATCGGACATGTTTCAGAAGCAATATGCTACTCTTCTTTTGCAGCTAAAGGAAGTAAATCAACAGGTATTTTCGATCCATTCTACAAATGCTTGCTGTTGTGGTTTTAGGTTTAACAATTTATTCCGTGCCATCTCATTTCTTTTCATCCCCTTCTTTTTTTGGTCAGGTCTGTGGAGCCCTCCTGCATTTGCGACAGCGCAATAAGTATCAGGAAAATGTATTGCCACCATGGCATCGTTCATCGCTGCAACAGTCCTTGGGAGTAATGGGTACATGCAGTTTGGATTCTAATTTATATCCAATGGAACAACTTACGTCTGTCAGAGAAGTAGCTGTCCATGCCAGGCATCATGCTAGAGTAATGGTCAATACAGGTGTGGAGGCCATGCTTTCTCTTCAGGAAGGAGAAGACGCTTTGATCAAAATTGGAAGTGCTCTGAATTCATTACCAAAGATCAATGTGTCGGTAGCTCAAACAGATGGAGCAAGGGTTGATAGTGCAGCAGCTTGCCAACTCAGCTCATGTTTTGGTATTGGTTCAGATTCTATAACAAGCACAGATTTTACTACTACAGGAGCTGTGAGACATGCAACTTCTAGTAATGGAAAAGATACAAGCCTTTTGGCTGAGCTTATGGCCTCTTGTGTTGCCACACTGCTGATGGTGCAGGTATGTAATGCTCCATATAGCTAATGAAGAAGAGAAGTAGTGTGAAATGTGTTAAAATGAATTGAGTAAAATCAACATTTATACTACTATTTATTATTGTTTGAATTGTGACTGTTGGAAAGTGGACGAACAATTGCTA
The DNA here is from genome assembly GCF_047967505.1 of Dipteris shenzhenensis. NCBI lineage: Eukaryota > Viridiplantae > Streptophyta > Polypodiopsida > Gleicheniales > Dipteridaceae > Dipteris > Dipteris shenzhenensis. Next base: position 53,750,146 of record NC_141605.1, on the reverse strand, counting down.
AAAGATGGCTCTGTTTGCTGCACCCTCTGAGGTAAACTCTTCCTCTTCTGCCTTGTGCCTCCATGCAGGCTTCCCGAGCTGCTCAAGGTAGCTCACTTTGGCAAAATCATGCTTTAATGTTCTCCGCAAACAAAGTTCCCTTCCACACACTCCTTATGCTCTCCTACAGGTGTAGGTCTGCACCTAGGACTGCTCCATGGAACAGATGTCCAGGACCTATGCTCCTGCAAGAACTGATGGTGCTGATCTATTAATCTCTCTTTGCCCTTCACTGTGATGTGTGAAGATGAATTCGCACAAATGTCTCTTCCTTCACATCTTTTGGAGCTCTCATGAAGTGTGGCAAATAGATCTCCTTTCTATCAATGCCACCAATAAAGATCCCAGATTAGAGCTCCATGCACAAAAAATATTAAACATACTGAAAATATTTTAGAGAATCATTTTGTACGTGTAAATAGATTGGTGCCTCGTTCATTTGATATTGCTACCCTTTTTCATCGACTTTTGAGGTTTGCACAAATACTACATACTCACATTCTTAAGTTTTTTGGAGTCTTCACATTGTTAAAGAAGTTCTTCCACAATGTATTAAAGTGATAGGGTCAGGTGACCCTCCAGACCGGCCGACCCATTTAGTAAATAAACCAACCAGCCACAGACCAGCCACACCTGGTCTGTGGATCTGGCGACCTGGTCCAGCCTATATAAGGCCCTTGCTGCTAGTTCCTCCAGCCCTGCTGCAGCCTCGAGGCCTTCTTCTGTGCCTGCTGCTGTACGCGAGCACCAGTACCTGCTGCTGTAGTGCATCTGCTGCTGCTGCTGCTGACCTATTGCAGACCTGCCGACCAGTATGTGTGTGGTATCCTTGCCGCAGCTCCTGTCCATGGGTTCTTGGCTGGGCTGCACAGAGCCCCACAACCAGCCCACATACTAGTTTTATTGTTAGCCCTATCTGCTGACCAGGGTGGCCTCATTGGCTGCCCTGAAGGAACTCTTTCTGCTGCCCACATGGCAGCCTCAGTCCATCCGCCTACTGATGCATACCTGCTAAGGTATCAAGCACCTTGGCTCTCCTCATTTGGGGGCTTACAGTGGGCCATTGACCCTGTACTTCCAAAGGGCCATGCATCCCATACTATGCACACATTCCACTCGTCTACTACTTCCTAGCCACCAGATCAGACTCTTGGAAAACTCTTGTTCTTTGTAGCTTTAGTTATTATTGGCATCTGATTCCACAACTATAGAAGACATGCCCCAAATAGGGTGCTTTTCTTTGATTTTCTTTGCTTTGATTGTAGTAGCTCTGTCCATGGGATTTGAAACTCATCCATGCTAGCTCTGGTCTTGAAATAGGTCCCAAACCCTGCACTTAATCTTCAACTAATATCGATATTGGGTTTAGCCTAATCTTAACCTTGGCTGATGCTAACCTTGGGTTAGATTGCTCCTGACCCCTTGATCTCTCCAGATTGTAACTGGTCTTAACCTTTGGATTATCCAACTTGGGTTAAGCCTTGCTAGTGCCAATAGGGACACAACATTTTTCCCTCTTTAGTAAAGATTTATGTCTTGATATATCGAGGTCTAGAGATGTAATCATTCAACATATTGGCATGAGACATCACGGTATTATCCTTTCTCCAGTAGACTTTTTGCCTCCCGCTTATGCTAGGAGAGGTTCAGAGAGGGCAGATGTTTGCATCACTAGATCTGGGAAGCTTCTTCTACCCCCCGATGAGGATTATCAACTGGAACATTCAACGTCTTGGTGGTGTTTCTCATTGCCGTCAAAGACACCCGATACGCAATTAGTTACATCCAAGGTCTTAGGGGGACCCATTAATATATTTTTTAAATCAAGGAGCACAAACATTATTATAGGGATTGCAAAAAGTCACGTCAGCTGCTTTCAGGTCATAACTTTTGATCTCTTGCCTCGCATTTGGGGAGGGATTTGCTGTTCAGTTTTAGTCACCATTTTTCCTCTTGTGGTTGGCCATGGTATAATTATTCCATTTGGGTCTCAATGGATTATCTTGTTGATTGATAGATGTGAAGATCTGCTTTCTCAACATCCATGCGCTTAGTATAGACCGGAAATAATACATTTTTGGAAGTAATTTCTCTCTTAGGGCTATAAGTGGGATTGTCATGGTGCTCCCAAATGATGACGACATAGCAGATGTGTACCAGCAGCATGAGAGAGAGAGAGAGAGAGAGAGAGAGAGAGAGAGAGAGAGAGAGATGATTGGCTGCTGTTAAAGGGTGGCACTAGGCTACTGCTGTACCCCAGATGTGACAGAAAGGCCTATAATTGGGGCAGGCAGGTATAAGGGCAGCAGAAGACTTGTACTTGGCAGAGCATAGGACCAGTGCAGCACCTGGAGCAGACAGTCGGGTGCAGCAGACTGGCTGGGGCAGAGTAGCGAGTCTGGACAGTGTCAGAACATGTCGGAGCAGTGAGTGACTGCCACATGGCAATCAGGCAGTGCGTTTGGGACAGCTCCAGTTGACAGTCTGGTTGGGCCAGTCTGCAGATCTGATCGGCTATTTTTAGGGGCATCCAGCCCTACATAAAGGGACCAATCCTTTCTACTTGTTCGACGGTTTGTGTTGTCCTCCTACTTTGACAACAGCTCTATCTGATGTTAGTGGTTTTTATACTCCATTGCCAAGAACCAAGGACAGACTACCCTTAGGCAGGAGGTTGCCATTTATCACAGTCGGCAGGCCTGCAAAGGGAAGAACAGAAATGAGATCTGACCGTCAGATCTTTGGGTCTATGAGCACCTTGTTGGAGTAAGGGATCAGTAGCAGACTCGTTTGGAGAGTAAAGCTAAGCTTTCTTATCATGCACATGAGTCTTTTTGGATTCACATGAATCAACCAACTTTTCCTCTACTCCTTGTTCTAGACATGGTAGAGAACAGTTGATGGACTCTGACAGGATTTTGCTGTCAGATCTAGATACAGTCATGCATATTGCTTCATATTCTTTTGCTTTCCTCCTTATTGTAGATCCTGACACCACTGATAGAAATAGTGCTAAATTGAAGGTTTTATAGGCAGCTCCACTGTTGGTGAAACAGATATGAGGACTCTTATGATGCACCTTTGACAAATTTGAAAAGCAGGATTGGGTAAATGTCCACGACTCCTCTTCATTGGCTTTTGAGAGGACATTGGTGATCACAGCTTTGTGTGTGCAAACATTTTCTCTGCTAGGGAAATGCTATCTAGATTTTGGAAATTGAAGTTGCTGAAGCCAGGTGATACTCGATCCACATCAAACTTCATCATGCTCCAAAGCTTGGTAAAGGCGATTGTCCATGGCTGTCAGCCAGGATTGGGATGATTGGAGAGATAGCAAGATGAAGCTTTGTGGATTCAGAGCACCATATGGTGGGATGAAGTGGAGAAGTATGTGAGATTGTGTTGGCCTATCATGGTCATGTTCTGATCGGTGGACAAGGGTGATGCATGTCTTGGTGCGATCTACTAAGATATTGATTACATTCTTGAGAATATAAAAGAGATCTTGGCAGGAGGAAGCAATGGAGCAACAATGTATGAAAGTTTGTTCCTTCTTTGCAGTGGGATGATCAAAGAGACTCCAAAGCCCCGCTTACATGTGAGGTGAGATCTCATCTCTTGGCATTCATCATCAAACCATCGGTTCTAAGGCATCTTCCAAGCTAGAGAGCATGTTGCAGATCGAGTTGTGGGGAAGGATTTGGCGATGGCACTGATATTGGAGTGTCTAAGGCATGGGTGAGGTCAGCAACATCTTGGAGGGGGGTCGGTAGCTCACAGAACAACTAGCTCACGCAAACCAATGACGGGCATGATCAAAGTTTATCTGAACACAGGTGGGGGTCGGAAGGTCCTATCCACCAAGTGGCGGTGGTTGAGATGCTGAATGCCATATAGGAGTGGTCAGCGCAAGTGGGGGGAGGGGCGCACAATATATTGTGTGCATGCGACACCAAGGTTGGGGAACCCATTAGGTAGTTCGTTGTACTCGTTCCCCTTGCATGTGGGAAACAGTTGAGCCTTTGGTCATATATGAGCCCTCTATGAAGACGATTATATATGATCAGGTCATGCATCGCTCCCATCTCTAGTAGGTGCCGGGCATATCATGTGACCTGTGGTGCATCCTTTGTGTGCATCACTATCCCAAGCTTGTTGGATCTATTTTTGGTAACTTTAAGGGGGTTAGATCCGAAGTCAAGCAAACCCACTTGTCTTATCCCCTTGCGCGCAGTGAAGTTATCTAGTAGGAGGACCTCCCCTTGCCTAGAGAACTCCATGATATCACCATATATCGTCTCGTATGAGTTGTGACCCTTTGTGGTGACCTCATGCACATATGATGATGTGTTCGCGGGGAAGTGCCATACTACAATGAAAATTGGTCATGTGTCAGGCGATTGAACTTGTATCTACATGTGGTGTGCATGATCCTTTCGCATCACAAATATGAATAGTCTCAGCTGTGATATAAAGAGGACTGCCACCCCTCTAGAGCCTCGTATCCTAGTGCCTCTTCTTATCTTCCTCTTGTGAGCTAACTCCTAGGTGTATCTTGTTATAGTGGGCAATCCTCCCTCTGGGCTCTCATGTGTCTTAGTGTAGAAAATCACTTTTGTGTCGGTGTAGTTCTATGAGAAACCCCTTAGGTTGGACCAAAGGGTGCCATTACAGCTCCACACTACCATATGAAATCTTGGGGGGGGCGGGGGGGGCAGAGAGAGAGAGAGAGAGAGAGAGAGAGAGAGAGCTGATATGATATGATTGTATTAAAGTCCGCATGAGACCCTTGAGGATCTATGGGGCTAGTGACCACTATTAACTAACAGTGGTCCTTTACACCTAATGAAATAAACATCTTACAAACCTGCAATGTAGTGAGTACTTGGTGAGCTAGCTTATGTGCTAGTCCAATACTTTGTAGTAGTTTTCCCAGACTTCTTTTAAGTAGCTTCCTAGATTTTTGGCTGGCTGCTCCAACAGATTTCTCAAGTTGTTTATGCTGTCCTTGTAGTTTTCTCTGTTGTGTGCAACATGCTGCTCTTTTTCTACGTCTTCTATGGGGCAGATTTTCACAAGTTCTTTCCTCACTTGGGACCTTGGGTCTTGCCCACCTTACCCTCTCTTCCTCTAGATTATGTGAGCTGGTTCTCATTTTGTAGATTAGATGCCTTTTAAACATTGATATGTCTTCTTTGAGGTATTTTTGCATTCTATAGCTGTGAATTGGATTAATTTCTTGTTTTTAGAAACGCATTTTTGCCCCCAGGTAATTTTTGTAGCATTTTCTCGTTAGTAAGTCCCTGATTTTACATGCATCCTTTGGTCTATCAGCAGCCGTTATGCCCCAGAATTCTCATCCATTTCATTTCTTCTCTGTGCCAACCAATGGTTCATGTAGATTCCAATGCCTTTTGCGGTATCCTATTGGCACCCATCTTCTCAATCTTGTTGAGGTAGGCCATGTATTGGCATAATGCTTCCCTTCCGAGATTTATCATACCTGTCTCTCAGCAAACAGAATTGGATAGGGTGTCTATGGCTTGACCCCTAGCTCTCCTGTGCGAAAGCATTTAGGTAGAGTTTCTATTCTTTTCTAGTGAGTTCTAGAAAGCCCAGGTGCCTAGGCTGGACACACGTAAAGAATCACTGTTTGTACAAGCATAGCATATAGAAACTTTTGCATTTCCCAATTCCATAGGTGTGCCTTCCTGCACTTATTTTAAAAGCTGTACAAGGCTTTCAAACCTCCCAGAATTTTTGTTTCCACGCATGCATTCCTCTTGTAATCTGTAAATTCCAGCCCTAAATATTTGTATGTGGTGACTCGTCTAAGGGCTCACCTTCAGAAGTGAAATCAATCTGTTTGTTGCGAGTCCCAATCACCATTACTTTTGTCTTGGCTATGTTGGCATGCATACCGGAGTTTTTGCAATGCCTCCAAATGTGCATAGATGTCTCATCTTACTTTTTGTGAAGAAGACTTGCATAAATAAGTAGTAATAGGGCATATCTTGCTATCTGAACTCTTGTACTGTGTATTCTCATCCAATCTTAGATACCGAAATGAGTTGGTGAGAGGAGCCAGCCTTGCTTGACCCTATATCACTGTTTATGACAGGTTAGAGAGAGAGAGAGAGAGAGATTAACGTCCTCGGAAGACCTCACGGGTCTATGGGACAAAATACACAAACCAAAACACTACAGCATTAGTTAGAGACTGAGAGTTTGTGGGGGAGTACAACAACTCAGCCCCAGATTATTATAATAGCATAACATAACTACATTGAGGTACTATGTAAGAGTGATCTGAAGAGATTCTTTTGGTTTAGGTTTGAAATCTCTTATCAGTGCTTTCCCATGTCGGTAGACCGCCCATTTACCTTCCTTCCTTGCTTCTTTCACTTTGATGAGTTCATTTGCCCGTTGTTTGAGTTGGGTCATAGTGAGCTCTTCAGATATCCAAATCCTAGTACCTTTCAGCTTGTTGGTATGTCTAAGCATCTTGACCCTTGAGCTTTTTTCTTTGAAGTAAATCTGTGCCTGGTTACCCTTTCGAGTGATGAAGTTTATGTCATTCTCATCCCAATCGACTTGTGGTACTGCCTTCTTGAGTTGAATGATCTTGCTCTCATCAATGCGTTCCTCTTCCTCTTCCATTCCAAAACAGCTAAGGCAGCTGTCTTGCAACAATCATCCAATGCGTAAAATCTTCTTGTTACTTATTATGGTTTGCTGCTCTCTTACCTCAGTATAGAGATCACATTTGTCGATCTTGTTGTGTATTGCTGCTGTAATTTCCTGTCCCATGGATTTGAGCTGAGTGTTAACCATTTCTTGGACCTTGACTACGAGCTGTGGTGTCGGAGCCACGGTGTTGCATTGATGTAGGACTTCTTGTCTTACTTCTTGTCTGCCTTCATTCTTCATTTCTGAAACTATCTTCTCCAGAGAAGCAATGCAGAGCTTTGCATCTTTGAGTTCTTGCTGTGGGAAGTAAATCCGTTCGTGTGGATCAAGCTTACTTTGAAATCTGTGATAAGTCAGAGCGTAGGGGGAAGGCGTCGACCACAGCAGCGTAGAGCATAGTCACCAGAAACATTTCGAATTCTTGGATATCATGTTCCGCAATCTCTTCTTGGATATCGGATTTATTCACCTTTGCTCCAAACTCCACAATTACCTCTTGCTTCGCTGTCTGCATTTCAGTTTGAACCAGATCCTCGACTGTGGAGACTAACTGGGGGGTAGGTGGGGAATCCTTGCAAGAATTTATAGCCTCATTAATTACCTCCTGCTTACCAGGTCCTTCAAGAACCTGGATTCTAGCTACAACATCTGCCAGTTGTGTCCTCAGCTCTCACCTGATCTTGTAAGAACAAAATATGTTCATGATATCCAATAATGGTGTGGCCGAAAAGACCTCTCATATATATGTGCATAAGGAGAGGGTGTTCGAGCTGTAACTGTGGCATATTTCGCCCTGCTGGAAGGAGCTATTGGAGTTGATGGGTTTTTTGAGGAAGAGGGGGAAGAGAGGGTGGGTCATTCTTGACTGGCCATGTCTCTTGCAACCCCTTGCTGAGCTAACCCCCCAATTGGGCTAGGGGTTTCAGCCCAGCTCGGGGTTAGGTGATGAAGGAGAGGCTGCTGCTGTTTGGTGCTGTTGACGGGCGTCAGGCTAACGAGCTAACGGGCTGGCGAACTGTAAGGGGCTAACAAAGGGCTAACGAACGCAGAAGCGGAGGGGGAGATTAACAAAGCGACCGAACGCAAGAACTGAGGGATGACGGATGAACCAGTGATAGAGGGCTGAGCGACGGAGATCAGCTCTCGACGGAGAGAGAGAGGGCTGATGGATGATCAGCGGTGGAGAGAGAGAGGGCTTGACGGACGATCAGCGACGGAGAGAGGTCTGATGGATGATGATGATGAGAGAGAGAGAGAGAGAGATTCACGTCCACGGAAAACCTCCAGGGCCTCTGGGACAGAGTGCAAAACAGAGAAAAAGGGAGAGAGAGAGTCTGAAATGAGTTTCGCGGAACACTGAATGACTTTATATTGTTCCTCAAGGTGTTTGCCTAGAGTATTAATTCAGAAAGAAATATCTCGTATCTTTTTAGTACTTGAAGATTAGTAGAGTATGCCTCAATTGAATTAACGGAAACCAATCCCCCCCCATTTCTTTCTGTTTGTTTGTTTGTTGTCATCTTGATTTTGAATTAGGATTTCGATGGCTCATTTTTGCAGGCTTGTACTGAAAGACAATATCCACCAGCAGAGGTTGCGATGGCATTTGATTCGGTTATTGCAAGTTTGCGTCCATTTTCCTCTCAAAATTATGCGATCTATGCAGAGATTCAACAATACGTCAATCTTCTCAAGAACCAAATAATTGCTTTGTTTCCCACCCAATCTCTTTCTGTCGACTGCTCTCCTACACCAAACTAAGGTTATTTTCCCCATAGAAATAACAGTTGCTGCAACCTTGAATGCTGGAGATGTGCCCTCTTGAGAGTCTGGCTCATGGTACTGCTTGTTTTGTGGATCAATAGCCATGCCCATCCCTAACTTCTCCTATAAACATGCTGATACCAACCTCAGCTGTACAAGTATATGAGTTATCTATTGCCATCCTTAATTCGCATCTCACTGAAGGTATCTACTGCTGGATTTTTCTCAAATTGAAGGAGTCCTAAAGAGTATCATTGGTGCCACAGGGTTGCTGGATGTTGTAACATAGCAGCTTCCATTTTTCCTCTATTTATATTTGACCTCCTTTGACACACGTGAACAGTCAGGTTCTCTTATAAGTGTTGGGATGATGCTGTATATGGATCGTGATGGTTGGGGCATGGTAAGAAATAAGACAGCATGGGGTACACTTTTGGTTTACACTGGGAAAATTATGACTCCTCACGTCAGTGGATTTATGAAGAAGCTGGACATTTTCAGTCCATATCTTACTACAGTCAGCAGTCTCATTCCTTTCTTTGTGCAGAGGTCCAGTTATATATGGTAAACTTGTTAAAGGTTTTTGATGTATGAACTTGAGAATCTCACTGATTTTCATGGAAGTGTAAATTTTCATTATTGTAAAAGACAAGAACTTCAAATATGGTCTTGCTGTGTAAACAGTTGGTTCTTCAAGATCTTCAAGAGTCTCAGAGTCTGCTTCATTCCAGAGGAGATGATGCATTCTTTTCTTGTGCTCACATGTCTGTTTATATGGTATTAATTTTTAAAATATAAGCGATGCAGTAGGCTGTATGCTTTAGTATTTCTTATATTTTGGACTTGAACAAATCCCAATTCATGGCATTTTCGTCTTTTGTCTTCAAATTGCTTTTTAACGTGAGAATTGATAGCATTGCAGGATGATTTTTCACTTGTCCATTTTGCAAGGGGGATGATAAATATCTCTTTCTTAGAGTATGTTGCTGGATTACTTGCAATAAATTAAAATAGTTTTTTTGGTCCAATAGCAAGGGCAAGTCATTTGTTTTAGGGTCGCTTCAATGATTGACGTCAGGAACTCATGACACAATACAAAGGCTAGCACAACACACAAGGGTTACACGGTCCGATAAACCAAAGATTTCTAAATGTGCAAGCATTGAGCAATTTGTGCCACACCAAACAAGTCGCCAATCGTTGGTGCAAGCAGACATCGTTCCATACAAAGTTGCACATAAGAAGTCTACCACAGGTTGCAAAACCTTGGCAACATTCCATGAAGTCCAAAACAGAGAGCCACCTTGCGTCAGTCATGGGGTAGCCATAATCCATGCAAGCTTTGATACCATTGTTAGTGCCTCCAAAAAGGGACATGCATAGTGTCGAATATAGGTCCAAATTGCCCCATAGCCACACACTAGCTCTCTTCAATACACAAAATGTCGGTTGGGATATGAGGAGGTTTTCAACCCAGGCCTTATATCCAAGGCTACTAATGAAGCCCCTTCAATGCTATATATCATTCAATGCTAGGGTGTCTTTTACCCTTCTATTATTTCCATTAGTTATACAACACATGAGGGGGTTGGCCCATATAATTTGCCCCCCCCCCCTTCCTAATTTGCTCCCCCACCTTTCCCCTTTTTGAGGATAAAGCTTTGGCTTGGTTGGATCTGCAAGTTGCAAGACCTATGCATAAGAAATGAATTATATATTAGTCCCAATTATGGGATATGAGGAGAAAGAAGGAAAGAAAGGAAGAAAGAAAGATTATTAAAGTCTTCGGAAGACCGATGGGTCTATAAGACTCTGAAAAACATGATACAATGAGTTGTAGTGGAGCTACTAAACGAGCATCCAAACCAATGCAGAATGCAAAAAAATGCAAAATGGCAGTACTAAGTCCTAAGTATAACATAGTCATATCTCGACTATAAATATCAATCTCAGCATCATCGTCGACATCATCATAATCATAATTATAATCATCAGCAACAGGACATCAGGATGGATGAGGTTGTGGAAGTGGAGGCATGAGATCAGTAATAGTGTCATCACCTTCTCAAGGGTGCAGTCTTGGTACGTCTCTTGGGCATAGCTCTGCGTCTAGCCAGGGCCATCATGACCCTCGTCGGGCTACGACCCTAAACAAGGAGGGGATGCCCCCAAGTATGATTTGTGAGTCAACCCTTTGTTTGAGCTATCGGGTCACAGGCTCTTGGTCATGGTCATGTCGGGGTCTCGTCTAGTGGGGATCTATGTGATCTGGCTGAAAGAACTCCGTGATAGAGCTTTGAGAGGTATCAGTCGAGGAAGAAGTATGCTCCTATCTCTGTGCTCGAAGTATCCTATCGCGGTGTTTGAGCACCTCATGAATGCAACCAACCAAGCATCGCTGGTCTGGGTAGGAGAGGAAATGGGCCAAAATCCCATAACTATCTTTGAAGAGGCAGTGGAAACACCCTTGGATCTCATAGTAAACAAGACACCTGAAGCTGACATGCTTCTCTATCTCAACCTCCTGCACGTCACACAGTGTGCATATGCGTCTCTCCTTGGGTTACCGCTCTGCTCTGCCGCTCTCGATACGAAGTCTGTGTGAAGAGATCTTGAACTGCCTAAGGGAGATCCTCAGCGAGTGGGGTAGGTGAATCTGCGTGTATCCTGGTGGATCAATGAAACCCTCTACTGTGATATGTAAGAAGTGATATCTGTAGAAGCCTAGCTTCATTGGAAGATCACTCGAGCCTAACCAAGTCCGGAATGTGTGTAGCTGTAGTAGATCCTCACGGATAACTTGGTTGACCTTGTAATAGGAGGGGAGAGAAAGGAGCATCCATGTTATACTGGAAAGGAGGTAGTCTGTCCATGTGGAGCCCTAGTCTTGCAAACCATCTCTCTGTGCGTGCATACGAGCACCTCTGGTCTCTCTCCGTTGCAAGTGCCATAGAAGAGAACAGTGCTATCCATGGTATTCTGCTACACTCGGATGTGTAATCCCCATACTCTCTGACTCGGTACAGATACGTAATGACTTGAAATGCAGCATCTAGTTGTAATGGGGGTGATCCAAACTCCACCCGAATGATCTGGTGAGGGACGGATGGCTTACCATGGATCATTCGTGATAACATGAGAACTTGTAGCCGCTCCACCTTGGCTCAATCTGTATCCGACAAGTCTTGCCCCCAGCATGGATTGCCATACATCCCTGTTAGGCGAACCAAGGAGTCAAAAAGCAACCCTTTGGTCCGTGGATCCTGAAAGTGAGAGCGGAAGCACTATCTCTCTAGTCTAGCCAATGAAGCATATCCTCTGCTCAGGCGGGCATGCATCGCGGGTCTCATGGTGAATATGGGTTCGGAAAAGACGACCCCCAGATAAGTGTATGATGAACTACCTCAACAGGGGACCCATCAAATGCGAAATGCTCATCGCGCATGACGGCTCGAGATGTATTGAAGATCATAACCTTGTTTTTATCCAAGTTAACCTTCAAATCATGAGACTCACAAAATGATTGTAGTGCGTCAAGGTGCCTCTGGAGTCCCTCTGTTGAGGAAGACAAGAGAGCCACGTCATCTGCGTAAACTAATATCCGGATCAGTGTGCTTGTGAGAGAGCAACCTACCCCACTCTGTGCTTGCATCATTGTCTCGAGCTCGTCGATGTAGAGGCCAAACAAGGTAGGTGATAATGGGCACCCTTGTTTTTGACCCCGATAGTGCTCATGATCTCGTCTGTCCATGCGGATGCTGTTCTCGCTCATAAAGTGCCATGACAGTCCAAATGATCTCTTGGTCATAGCCCAAATCTTGTAGGCGTCATATGAGGCGGGCTCTCGGAACGGTATTAAATGGCTTGCATAAATCCACAAAGCAATAGTAAACCCTCTGCTTTCGTGCCGTCATCTCCTCGAAAATACATCTGAGCACGAGAATGTGTACCATGGTCCCATGATCCCGCCTGAAACCGGCTTGTCCCCTTTGCTCTGAGTCCTTGGCACTCTGCAAATCTGCTGACCTCAGAATCAAGTACTGAGGCATAAATCTTGGACATGACATGTTCAATCATAATGGTCATGTAGCTCTCCGGGTTCATAGGATCCCCTACCTTGTGGATGGGTGAGATAGTGTTGATGGTCTAGGTGCGCGAAAACCCCAAGCAAATAGCTTCATTAAATAGCTTTGCTAAGATCAGGGCTAGGAGCTTAATCCCATATGCAATGAACTCAGTGCATAGTCCCTCATGATCCTTCGCTCGACCATTATGAAGTTTCATTACGGCATCCTTTACCCCCTCCTAGTGAAGAGGGTGCAGGATGTGGGGCGTGGCATATGTGATAGGTTAGGGGCTGGCTAATTTGGGATATCATAGAGCGTGCATGCATAGTCAGACCACACTTGAGTAGTATCAGTAAGTGGTGGGGGGACCGTCCCTCTAGAAATCTCCACCAGAAGTCCTTAGACTTGTTACTAAACAGAATGTTTAGTAGCTCCTCCTCGTTCCGGCGCACAAAGTCAAGTTTCTTTTTGTGCACCAGACGACGGTACTCGCCTAGCGTCTTTGGTTCGCTTGGAAGGCTGTTTTTTGTTTCGAATTTGAGCCGACGGTATAAAGCCTTACACTCATCATCATACCAGCTATTACAGGGTACGGTCCCAGGTGGTGGTGGGCGGGTGGTGTGGGGGAAGGCGTGAAGAGCAGCCTCGTGTAGTGAGCGGGTGACTAGGGCAGCACGGTCCTCTAATAGGGGTATAAAGTCAATGTATGCGAGAAGTATGTACAGACGGCCAGAGTAAGTAGGTGAGTGATCACGATCAAAGCGTATATCATGGAAGGAGCTCGAACCAGTACCCACCGTTGGTGTTGCACGTGTTGATGGATTATTGGTAAGTCAAAGCTATTTGAGTTCATGGTTAATATTGGATACCATTATGATACGAAACCTTGAGACAAGATCTTATATTTGCACTAAATCTTAAAATAGGATGAGGAGGCTGACAAGGGTACACATATACCTTCACACTTTGAGCAAGACTATAGTCTCCCGAATGATGACAAGGGTATGGTCGACATGATGGATTCTATTTTTAGGGGCACTACATCCCATGTACACGTGATGTCAGAGTCTGAGGTCAAAATGCAAGAGTTGCAATCAACACAGTTGTACGAGGGTGCTAGGATGTCTAAACTACGTGCTTGTCTCTCAATCTTGAATCTGCAAGCAAAGTATGGGTGGTTGGATACAAGTGTCTCGGCCTTAATGAGGTTAGCTCCCGCATTAATTTGACTCATTATTTGGATATTGTTTTTTTTGAGAATCATCATGCATGGATTAGTGTCATGGTAGGTGGAGTAAGAACTTAACGGGGTAGGAACCATTGTGCGGCAGGGGGTAGAAATGCTAAAGAAAAGATAGGTATGATCAGTCCCTGGAGGGAGAGGTCCTACGGTAAAGTTAGTGATGCGAGATGTGAAGATAGGGGATCCCATGATGTAGTCCATAACACTGAAGCCTCCCCCATGTGGAAAGCAAGTGAAGCCACCTGATGCGAGCCATCTGTCAAGACCATTATAGATAATGAGATCATGCATCTTGCCGAGGTCTAATAGGGCCTGTCCATAGGATGTGAGCGGTCCTCGTCTGTCAGCCCAAACTCGTAGCAAACCTGCCTTCTCAAGGTCAATGTCTGGCAGTAGAGTGGAATCATCCCTGAAGTCGAGGAGTGGGCTTGACGAGCACCTGTTCTCGCATTGAAGTCCCCAACTAGGAGGACTTCCCCATGGCTAGAGAAGTCAACAATGGACTGATAAAGAGAAGCAAACGGGGATCCTCCCCTTAGATATCTCTTGCAAAGCGAGACGTCTTGGGGGGGAAGTAGCAAACTGCAATAAACAAATCCCGGCTATCCATGTGTCAAGAAACCTGGAGTGTGGATCTCTCTGCTCCACTGAGATGGCCCCCAAAAGTGTGGATCTATAAAGGACTGCGACTCCTCCTGACCCTTGAACCCCTCTTGTATCCCTCGTCTCATCTCTGTAGGCAGACTCCCATGTATATCCGCTGACTACTGGTAGTGGTGGGCGCTCTCGACTCTGATGTGTCTCTGTGTAAAAGACCATGTCGTGACTTGTATAGGATTTCGAGAAGTTCGCTCGTTGTGACCATAAGGTACCATTATAGTTTTAGATGGTACACGATAGGGTCTCGGATGTCTGGGTCTCATAGACCCTGCCTCCCCATGTGGGAGGAGAGGTGGGTGCCCGACAGGGGCTTGTAAGGAGTTGTCCATCTTGTATTATTGTCCACTTCCCTCCTTGCGGGCGTGATCCCACCTACTGCAATAGAAAATGCCTCTCCTCAACTTGTAGTGGAGTGAGGTCCTCATCCATGGAGATCAGATCGTTGGCTGGTCTCGTAAGGCTGACCTACGACGTAAAGCTGAAAGTCGTGCCTGGGCATCATGGAATTGTATGATAAGGGATTGCTCTCGGTTGGGGTTCCTCCCAACCCACCATGCTCTCTCAATCTTGTGCTTAGTCGCCCCTAGGATAGTGGTCACAAAGGCTTGGCATCTGCCATTGGTGTAGCCTCAGTGCGGGGGATCCCACATACTTTGATGTTGAGAGCTTTGGTGGCTCTCTACTGTTGCTCCAAGAGGGTAGCCGAAACAGTTACCCTTGCAGGTTCCCATTTGGCTACGTCGACCCATCTGGACGTCTCCTCAATGGCAGATTGCATGCTCGCATTCTATGCCTCCACAACTGGGGTGCTCCCTGGGACTGTACGTACAGCATGACCTCTTGTTGGAGCTGTGAGATCTCCTGTCTGAGTCCTGGAATAAGATCAGCTTGGACTCGGATAGCTTGAGACTACTCTTGTATGAGTCGTGCCTGCTCCTGGGTGAAGCGTGTCTGCTCCTGTGCGAAGCGTGACATTCCCTCCCCCACTCTCGGATGCTCTGGACCTCCATCAGCAAGTACTCCCAAGCCTTTGATGGGTTAGCTCGTCCGTGCTCTAGCAAAAACTGAATGGACTATGGCCTGAAAGTGTGAGGATGAGACTAGAGAATGGGTGATGACTGGGTGAGATGGGTGCGGTATGGGGATGATAGTGGCCTAGAGGAGGCAGGGTGTGGGAGCATGGGCTCACTGAGAGGTAGAGGGGAGAGAAAGGTCGAGTAGTGTGGGACAGTATATGAACCCTCCAAAGTAGGTGTCATAATCGGAGAGAGAACTGGAGCGGGAGAAGAAGGGAGAGATGGTGTCAGTGACAACCCCTCTATCCTAAGGGAGGGTGAGGCAATGGATGTCATGGGTAGGGTATATCAGAGCCAGTAGCTATAATTGTAGAGGCTATGGGGGTGGAAGTGGAGCTGGAACTGGAACTAAAGCTGACGCTAAGGCTAAAACTGAGGCTGAGTATAAGGATGTAGCTGAGATAGATCCCTGTTTTTTCATCGACTTGTTAGCTATAGATGTGGTTGGTACACTACCCATGAATAATAGCTAGATGATAGCTATCTTTATGTACTCTAGTTAGCGGCTCAGTTAGTATGCCACCTAGGTTAGCTGAGTTTGGTTTGAGACCCACATATAGGGTTCACCTATTCCTTTTGTACTTAGAGAGAGTTCTTTTGGCTTTCACAACAAAGAAGAGGAACTAAAAATGTTGGTTGTTGCAACTAAAAATGTGTACCAAGATTCAATTGCCTCCTGCAATCACATCATTGCAGGCAAATAGGGAGGCCCCATGATTCCCCACTGCTGGTTGAGCATGGAAAGCCAATAGTCAAATGTCACCCTAGAGACTGTGAAACCAAGGAATCCAGCCCAGCATTCAATTGCTGGACCAGGAAATCATGTATCCTTCATTGTCAAACACCCTCAAAGATTTTTCTCTCCATGTAGTTTGCCAGTGACTTTGCCTATGAGGAAGCCAAGTTGAGTAGCTACAAGGAATACGGTGGGATGTAATCCTTCTAGCCCTCCAGGTATGCCCAGTTCAATGAATCCCCAACACTAGCAAAAGTGCAAGGAGTCCCTCTAAACATCTCCATGCGTTTGAGTTGTTTAGGGTAGGTTTTCTACTTATATAAAAGATGACATTCTTTTGAGTTAGCATTCTCCTTGCACCACCGCTACCATTGCCCATTGTCTACATAGAAAAGAGCTTGAATTTTCAAGATAAATCTCTACACCTCTTTAGTTTTTCAATGGCCAAAAAGGACAATGATTTGAATGAATTACCTCGTTACCTTGACACCCATACTGACTTGGAGCTGTTTGTGCATGTTCGGAACCTATACCAATAGTATTTTGATCTCAAGAAATACTGGGATGTGGACCTGTGTGACCTCCCTGGGGCAACTCTCATTTGAATGGACAAAGGATAGCTCGACTTGAATACATATGAATAAGGCAAGACTAAGAGGCAAATTTTGGAGGACTCCATTGAAGACATGGTAGAGTTGATATAAGGTGAAGATGGGACACTGCTACAAACCCCCTTGGAGCATAGACTCCAAAGGAGCATTTCGCTATCAAACGGGAGTGCAATCAGGCGGAGGGGCCACCAAAGAGGCTAGAGATGAGGCCCACAAAACCTCAAAGCAAGGGAGAAGAAGTTGAGTAGGGAATATTTGTAGGTTATGTTGCACCATGTGCATAGGGCAAGTTGTAAGGTCTTTTTTGAGGGCTGACCACCCATTTAATGTAAGACAACTTTATTCGGGCATTTACGTAAACTTAAATCACTTTAAAATGTTTGAATTATATTTCCATGCATGTTCTTAGTAAGAATGTTTCAAAGATGGCACGTTTTAAGAAAGTTTCAAAAGAAAATGTCTAATTCACAGAGGGACGTTTACACTCGAACCAAAGAACAATTTGTAGATAGATCCAAAGGAAATTTTGTTTACAAAAGCTAATGCACAAACTATCACAGGCTAGAACTAAAGTTCGAGCATGCTCCAACCAAATTCTCAAAGATGTCGGCAATCACATCTGCTCATGTTCAAGGAACTTATATTAAGCATTCTCAAGGGAAATTCACAAAGATGTCGCAAATGATCACAGAAGCTCACCGATGAAATCACATCCTAATGATAGAAGCTAGTGTAGTAGCTGTCATATGGTCAAACTTAAGCTTGAGCACGCTCCTTTAAGCATGCTCCTACCAAATTCACAAAGATGGTACCAGTGATCACATATGCTTGTGCACCACTTCTACAACCCCACTCGTTTTTTGGAAAGGCATTGGATTTCATCTAGAGATTCTTCTTTGTTTTGACTGTGCCAGAGTGGAAGAAATTGTGCATCAATTGAAATTATCTCTTGCCAAATTCTCATAACATCCCACCTTTTTGCAACACTTTTTGGATAGAGTAAGCTTGAACTTAAGTTCACACATGCCTATTGACCCTGTGTTAACATGGACTTAAGGAACATAAAATGTGTGTGTAAAGTAGTGGCAAAGCTCCGCTTGTACTTGCATAAGGCTAGCCTATAATCTCTCTTAGGAATCCAACATGCATGTTCTACATGCAAGTTCTACATGCGATTCCTACATGCATGTTCTACATGCAAGTTCTACATGCGACTCCTACATGCATGTTCTACATGCAAGTTCTACATGTGATTCCTACATGCATGTTCTACATGCAAGTCCTACATGCATGTTCTACAAGCAACTTCTACATGCAACTCCTACAGTCAACTTCTAGATGCATGTTCTACATGTAGAGAGAGAATATCTTACAATTCCTACATGCAAAGAGAGAAGTTCTCCAACTTGTATAAATACCCCATAATGGAATTCAGCCCACACTCTTTGGGGGCATTGTGTTTAGTTCTACCTTGGTATTCCAAGCAATTGGCTGTCCATGCTTCCTTGCACTCCACATCCAAAAGCATGTCCTACCCTTGCAATCCCTCGTCCTCCCTCCTCCCCCCTCTCCTCCTCCCTCCTCCTCCTTTCTCCCCTCTCCTCCTCCCCCATGCTCTTACACCTTCTTCCTCTCCCACTCCTATGCTACCCCTAAAACCTTCTCCCTTAGATTAGTCCCTCAACCCTTGACCTCCATGATACGAGGGAGATGAGTTCTCCGCCTTCCAACCCTTAAACTCCCTCTAGACCCTGCAACTCCTTTTGAACCTTGGAACCTCTTCTAAACCCTAGACCCTCTTCTAAACCTTGGAATCCCTTTGGAACCATGAACCTCCCTCTAACCCTTAAACTCTTTCTAAACCTTTCAATCCTCAATGGAGGCAAAAGCCTTCATTACCCCACTGATGATGATGCACGTTCCTTTCACACAAACATGCATGATGTTTACTTATCATACTTAAGCCTACGTCTCTCACTGGAATATGACCCAATGTCCTGAGCTACACTTATACTAGAAATGATGACACCTATATATCTATAGGTGACAAAAAAACTCAGAACCCTGCATATTGAGAGCACCCTGTTCTTCTTGCGAAAGCCATGGGAAAGAGCCAACATTTGGCACCATTGCTAGGGAGTCTAGCATCTCAAGTAATGACTAAACATATGCAAGCATGTGTAAAGAACAAACTACCACAAAGTATCAAAAAGATATTACTAAAGGGCTAGGAGAGAAAAAAAAAATCCCAACTCTAGCCAAAGTATCAACCCCAAGCATCAACCTTGGGTTATTACCTTAAGAAATTTGTTATTTCTTAAAAACAAGCCACTTAAAAAACAAGTTAGGCCATCTAATGGACACCAATGTGTAGAGCTTGCAATTTTGAACATTTCACCTTTTTACAGAAGAGAGATCCAAGCTAACCCCATGAAAAGTCATGGCACGGGAAGGTTCTAGGGGCTTAATCTTAACCCTAAACCCCTTCCTATAAAAACCCACTCCACCCCCTCATTCTTATTCTTCTACATATAGCCTCCATCCTCTTCCCCATTTTGATCCCTATGCAAGACCCTCCTCCCTCTCCATCGATGACCACCACCCTTCTCCCATCCTTCATTGTCGAGTTGCTTCGAGCCCTTCTCGCACAGCGACAATAACCTAGCCATCCACCCACTGTTGATTTGCCCTCGACAATCCTGTTACATCGAGAAAGAATTGGGATAGCGTTGTAGGTGATCATCCCCTCCTCCCTTTGAATTCTCGTCAAGTTTTCTGTCCGTTAAGTTCCCCCCCCCCCTCCCCCCCTCCAGCACCCCAACCTGCTCCACCCCTGCTCCACTCCCAGCCCCTAGCCCCACCACCCCTCCCCAACACCACCCCTCGCTACCCTCCCCCCCTTCCACCACCACCCCGACCCCCCCTTACCCCCCCCTTCACCTTGCCCACCCCCCCACCTCCCCCCTGTCCACCCCCCTCTCCGATCCTCCATCCCCCACACCCCCTCCACCCCCCCACCACCCCCCTCTCAACTGCCCCCCTCTCCACCACCTCCACCCCTCCCCCCCCTCCCCCCCTTGCCCCCCTTGCCCCCCTTACTCCCCCCCTCCCTGCGGGTCTCCAGGCCCTCGCCCCCCTTCCTCCCCCCCTCTAGGCCCGTGCCCCCTTCCTCACCCACCCCCCACCCCCCCTCTAGCACCCCCCCTCCCTCCCCTCCCTCCCCCCGCCCGCCATCCCCACCCCCACCCCCACCCCCACCCCTTCCACACCACCCACACAACCAACCCCCCCTCCTTCCCCCCCTCCAACCCCTCACTACCCACCTTCAAACCCCCCACTACCTTGGGGCCTAGACCACCACCGGCTGCTGTTGACGGTAGCCCGTGCAGTGCCCACGTGTGTCGGTGGCATCCCCTGCCCATGCTCCTCGGTGGCTCCACCACTCCCAACCTCCCTCCTCCACCGGCCTCTACCTCATCCTCCCTCCTCCGTCGGCCTCGACCCGCAACTTCCCTTCTCTGCCGCTCACGCCCCTCCAACGCCCCTCCCTGCCCACCCCTCCCCTACACCCACCCACCTCCACACTGCCCCCCTCAACTCCCACCCCCACCCCTCCTCCTCCACCCTTGCTCCGCTAGTGGCAGTGGTGGCCGCCACACCCCTCCACCTTCCCTTTATTAAAAAAAAGCCTAACCCTAGGTTGGTTGACCATACTTAGGTTAGGTTAGTATTAGCTTGGGTTAGTTTAGCCTTAGGTTAGTGTTAGTCACACTTAGGTTAGGTTAGACTAACTAGGTTAATTAGGTTAGGTTAACTAAAGCGTTAGGTTAGACTAAGTTAGGTTAGGTTAAACTAAGCTAGGTTAGTGTAACTGATAGTCAGAGTAATTGACACTTAGAGTAACTGACAGTTAGAGTAAGTGGGTAGTTGAGTAATTATCCAGTTAGACTAATAAGAAGTTAGACCAACCAACCCTAGTCTAGTTACCTTAAATATATAAAGGCCATTCACACCTAGTTTTGGACCCGTACCCCCAAAAGACCTAGTTTTGACTCAAATTTAAAGGTCCGTATCTCAATCATTTGGGACTTGAATTGAACCCAATTGGAACTATGATCTCACACATAGAAACACCATGCTACAAAGTATTTTTCTAGACCATTGCACACCAGTTTGGCATCCCTAACACTCATTAACTTGTGCCCCTGTGTGGGGCCCTTTTCACACTAATTCGCTCATAAATTTCCATGGTGACCTCTGATTGACGATCCCTCTGCACCGACACATTTCCACACTCACGTGGGACAATCTTAGGCACATTATTAACATGACATTCCCTAATACAATAACGGATCTCTAAACCCCCTAACACACCTAATCAACACTCGACCTTGCAAAAGATGTATCCAAGACAATTGTGGATGCAACCACGCTCCGGCCAATGTCTCCGCCCACCCTCTCCCTTGAATCCCCCCCTTGAAATTCAGCCAAGCCCATTGACTCCTCCAAGTCACAACATGGTGGATCGTCATCACGGATGATGGTGACATTGACCTGGAGGCAGATGGAGATAATTTCTTTAACACACAACAATTATGGCTGACCCAATAACAATCAAGGAAGGTGACTCCTAGGCAAACTCGAAGTTCCCAAATACAATGGTTGAGGTGACCCAGCAAGACTCCTTTAGCATTTTGATGCTGCATGCCGAGCTAGAGGAGATCAATCCCATGAAACAAAGGTCACATGGTTCCCCATGGCCTTAGCTGATGAAGCAGCCTCAGAATGGTACCTAGACCTCCTAGTGGACGAATGAGCCACATGGGACCTACTGCAAACCGAAGTCAAGAGGAGGTTCCAAACGAAGAGACTACAAGATGATCCTGCTCTCCAACTAAGCAAGCTCAAACAAGGTCAGCGAGAAGATGTATGCACGTACCTGGGCAAGATGAAACCCTTAATTGCCAAATGTGAACCATGCCCTAATGATAAGTACCTCACAACATGGTTCATTGTAGGCCTAAGGAAGAAAATCCGCAAAGAGATGAAAAAAATTAGCAGTTCAATGTTGCTTATGTGGCAGCCATTAACATTGAAGATGACATGATAGACTCTGACACCCGCAGTGATGATGGAAGAGACATTGTGCAATATAAGTGCTCTAAAAAGGGCAAAGCCAAGTCAAAAGTAGAAACTTCTAATGAAGAACACCTAGAGGTCATGACCATGAAGCTCCAATGGCTAATCACATAGCAAATGAATTCCCCATCCTAAGAGCCAAGATCAATGCACCCTGCCAAGGTTGTGGTTCCACATTTGCAAAGTCGGTGGGCATGATGAAAATAGTTGCATCTTCAACATGCACAACAATCTACCCTGACCTCAATAATATCAACCGGCACCCATCCCAATGTACAGGCAACCAACAATTGCCCAAGCACCCCTAGCTCCGAGATTGAATCCTATTCCCATCTAGACCCAAGTCTCACAATTACTCAAAAATCCTAATCCATGACCATATCTAAGAGTGCCAAATCTAGCTCCTTCGGGAGTTCCAATACAACAACTTCAAGCTGAGGAACTAGATTCACAATTCTAGTATGAAGATGAGTACCCAAGGTACTATGTGGAAGGATCAAAAGGTTTAATCCTTGTCTATGTGAATGATCAAGTTCGGCCCAATACATATCGAGCACCAATCAAGTACTATGGTTTGGAGAGAATCACTAGATCACAAAATGCCCTCATCATGGTAGCCCTAATGGATGTTTTTATCTAAGCTATACTTATATACTTATATATTAATATAAAATCTTAGCGAAAGTTTATGGACCTATGTTTTTTAGTTTCACAATATTGATAGCATATAGTGTGCTTTTATATATTATCTTTTGAATATTGAAGTGAAAGGTGTAAACCCTGATGAAAGTTTACATTTCTTTTCATAAAAGTTTCGAATCCTAGTGAATGTTTCAAACATTTATTTTTATTAGGGCATACAAACTTTCGATATGAATATAAAAGTTATGTTTCTTAACAAAACTAACATGAAAAAATTAGCCATGGTAGCCCCGCTACTTTCCAACTGCTCTATAGAGATTGTGGCATTGGCCATGCTTGTATGGATTGTCCCATGAAAAATAAGGTCCCATAATAAAATGAACCTAATCCTGACATCCCAATTGACATTATTGGGTGGACCATCAAAGTCTAGGGCCCTCAAGCATATTATCACAACCTGTAAATGTAATTACATGCCAACAAAAAGAGGCAACCAAGGGAGCTACTATTCTAATTCAATCAAGAAGACCTCTCCAAAAGAAAGCACAGGTGCCTATACCTTCCAAGCAATGAGTAGCCAAGCTCATCAACATCATCTCCTAATCCTAAAATAAAATAAGTTCTATACTCTAATGCAAAAGTGGAGAAGGCTCAATTTAAAGCACTTCAACAATTGGTGGAAAAAGCACAAGCTCAATTTGAGGTTGAGAGCCAAGCACAAGATTCAATCCCTGAATTGGACTCTCAAGTATTGACATTGTACGCAAGCCTCTATTCCAGTAACAACAAGAACCACAACATAATGTACTGCCACATCAACTTGAAGGTGCTGCACTCTCTATCATTCCAAGTTGCCCTATGTCCATTCCCATTGGAATCCTCTTACAAAATTCTCCCAATCTCTGGGAGAGTTTCAGAGGATGGATTGAATTAGCAAATCCCCCTCCCCATATGGAAGACATAGAAGATATCCCTATGTGGATTGGTGAAAGAGATGACATACACAACGTCACTGTGCCTTTGATCCATAAAGCATATGATGAAGTCCAAGCCATTGTGGATGGTGGAGCAGGTGTGAATGCCCTATCCAAGGATCTCTATAATGAATGGGGTCTCCCACCAATGAAAAAGGCTAATTTCAACATATGCCTTGCAGATGATTCACGTGTAAATCCCTTGGGAATAGTGAATGGAGTGTACACAAAAGTAGCAGGAGTTCGCTTTACTCTTCAGTTCACAATCTTTGATCTCCCCAAGAAATCTTATCAAATCTTACTTGGATGTCCTTGGTTGTGTGAAGCATCAGTCCTCCATGATTGGGGAACTAACAGATTGACAATAGAAAATTGTGACACTGCAGTAAGAGTCAATTTAGGGATAGGAGTAATAAAACCCATTGTGCCTAGAGCATTGGATGAAACTTCTTCAATGACGATCTCAAGCAAATCAGACCCCCTGCAACAACGTGAATTAGTGGGATATACACAAAGCAACGTCAACAATTGGATCCGAGCATTGGAGACCATTAACAACTACCATACACTAGATCCAATCTTCTCACAAATTGATGCTAAGGTGCTGTGGGTAGAACCTCCACTCACACATGAAGAACTAATCAATCCAGAAGTGCCATTCTTTATAGTTGACCTTGAATGGAATAGTGATCCTGAAGAAGCTATCCATGACAATAAGGACTCAAATTTTCCTTGGGACCTTGAAACAGAGGTTGAAAATGCTCAATTAGAGGACCATGTCTTAGACAATGATTTAGCCATTGTCCATGCCCTAATGGCAGTTGAACTTTCCAAAGTCAAAACTCCAAAGTCAAATAATAGCAAAAGGTCCCACAAGAAAACCAAAGAAGAACATCGCCACAAGGCCAAGGCAGACCACTTCAATGAGTTGAATGAGTCCAAACTAGGATCGTAGAGTTGTATCTTACCAAGCCAGCTCCCCCAAAATTTGACCCACCTCCTCTTGAATGGTCCCTCGATGGACTTGAAGGATTATGCACAACAAATGAACCATTACTTGGGTATACTTTGCCAGTGGAAATGTTACCCCATAGTTCCCAACGTAAAAAGTTTTAGAAGTTTAAGCCCCTTTTAAGCCACATGTATGAATGAAGCTTGATAATGAGACTCTAGGAAAAAAAAGTCCACAAGATCTTGAAAAATTAGTTAATGATACTATGCCACCTAGCCCATGTAAGAATAGTTCAACACCATCATAGGCTGATCTTTGTGAAGTACCAAAGTACTTCAAGAACTACACAAGTGGTAGTGTACCCATGGCAATTCAAGAGCGATTCCAAGACCAGTACATGAATTTGAAGTGCAAGAAACTGATAACATTGGAGAGACTCCAATCTATGAGGGACTAGCCAAAACTCACACAATAAACCTCACCCTTGAAGGGGAGGAGAAAAATTGGTATTCTTTGGGAAACAACTCACACCAGAAGATGAAACAAAGCTAAAAGAACTCCTAATGGAGTATTGAGACTACCTAGCATGGTCATACAAGGAAATGAAGGGAATTTCACCTGAAGTGGTAGTACACATGATACCTATTAGGGAAGGTGCCCTAGATAAAATCCAAAATATGGTGCCATGGTCTATGATGAACTGGAAAAACTCTTGGATGCAAGATTCATCTATGAGATCAAGCACACTGAATGGTTTTCACCCATCATCATTGTGCCTAAATGCAACAAGAAGCTAAGGATATGTGTTAACTTAAAGAATGTGATGCCGCCACAATTAGGGATCACTATCCCCTACCCCTAACAAAAATAGTGTTGGAAAAGGTGGCTAGCTCAGACATATGGTGTAGCTCATTTTCAAACTTATAATGAATTGAAAACTTCCTTTTAAGTCGTTTTCATAAATAAAAAATTCCAGAATACATACTCAAGAAGCTTCGAAATATGAAGAAAAAACATATGTTAATTGAAGACTATGCACAGATGTTCAGAATCTGAATAGGAGGTTGACAAACACTCAACAAACCCCACTGATGAGCAGTTGGGAGATTATTTTTGTAAAGGACTCAACAAATAATTAAGGACAACAGTAGCTAGGGCAAAGATGAGCTTGGAGGAGTAAATGATTTCAACAACATGGTTGATACTATGGGAGGTAGCAAGCTAAGGGTGTCCACTTCCGAACCACTTTCGGGTGAGTGTGACACCCGCTCGAGTGAAGATACAAAGGTTTTGCTTCGGTCTACAATACCTCGATTGAGGTATTATCTCCAATGAAAATCACACATGAGGACAACTGAGCCAAGCCAATACCTCGATCGAGGTCCTGGACTTTTTTCACCGAACCGAGCCTATACCTCGAGATCGAGGTCTCCTGGCATGCCACCTATACCTCGTTCGAGGTATCGTGGCAATCCAGCTATACCTCGATCGAGGTATTGTGGCAAGTTCACATACCTTGATCTCGATCGTGTCATATACCTCGATCGAGGTATGTGCCATCTGACAGGGCAATTGACATACCTCGATTGAGGTATGCTGGACCGATGACTTGGCCGCATGTCCAATACGTCGATCGAGGTATGTGGCATCCGGCTGGCTGCTGACATACCTTGATCGAGGTATCGTGGCAGGTCCATACCTCGATCGAGGTAGATGGACCGATGTGTATGGGGCATGTCAAATACCTCGATCAAGGTATAGAGGTATGACGGAGCGATGTATATGTGGCATGTAAGATACCTCGATTGAGGTATCATGGCATGTCTATACCTCGATCGAGGTATGATGGATCGATATGTATGTTGCATGTGAAATACCTCGATCGAGGTAGGGAAACCCTAAATTTTCGTATATAAAAAGAGGGACCCCCCTCATTCCTCATACCTCGATCAAGCTCCTCCTCATTGTAATCGATGGATTTGTGGGAGCTCGAGGGAATTCCGACAGCGACAGAGAGCGACCGACGGACAACGATGGAGATGGACGGAGCGGGAGATTCCAGGTAAGGTTTTTTAATGTAGCATTCTTTTTTTGTGAAAATTTATTTAAATTTTAGTTTATAGGAATAATTATAAAATATTTCTAAATTTTAAATGCATTTTAAAGTTTTTTTAAATTTTTTTTGGAATTATGTAATTTTTATTTAAAATATGAAAATATAAATAAATTAGTGCTAACTTTATTTAAATAAAAAACATTTAAATTTTATTTTTAAAAATGATCTTTGAAAAAAAAAGAAAATAAGAGTTTAAGGTAGCTTTTATATTATGTAAGTTATTTAAGTTAGTGACGTTTTTATTTAAATGTCAAAAAGTATATAATTTGTTTTCTAAAATCATCTATTAAAAAAAAATATAACTGAAGTTTATAAATTACTGAAGATTTGAATTAAATATAACGTTTAAATTTTATTTTTAAAAATCATCTATTAAAAAAAAGAAAATAAGAGTTTAAAGTAGCTTTTATATTATTTTAGTTTATAGGAAAATGTAATCTAATTATAAAATATTTCAAAATTTCAAATACATTTTAAATTTTTTTAAATAAATTTTTTTATTACATAATTTTTTATTTAAAATGTGAAAATGTATATATATATATTTTTTAAATTTATCTATTTAAAAAAAGAGAGATTAAAGTAGGTTTTATGTTATTTTTCAAATTGGTGCTATTTTTATTTAAATAAAAAAACGTTTAAATTTTAGTTTTAGAAATCATCTTAAAAAAAAAAAAGAAAATAAGAGTTTAAGGTAGCTTTTATGTTATTTAAGTTAGTGAAGTTTTTATTTAAATATCAGAAAGTATATATTTTATTTTTTAAAATCATCTATTAAAAAAAAAGAGATTAAAGTAGTTTGCATGTTATTTTTTAAATTAGTGAAGTTTTGAATTAAATATAATGTTTAAATTTTAGTTTATAGGAATAATTATAAAATATTTCTAAATTTCAAATGCATTTTAAAGTTTTTTAAAATTATTTTTGGAATTACATAATTTTTTATTTAAAATGTGAAAAAAAATATATTTTGTTTTTTAAAATCATCTTAAAAAAAAAGAGATTAAAGTTATTTTTTAAATTAATGCTATTGTTATTTAAATCAAAAAACATTTAAATTTTATTTTTAAAAATGATATTAAAAAAAAAAAGAAAATAAGAGTTTAAGGTAGCTTTTATGTTATGTAAGTTATTTAAGTTAGTGAAGTTTTTATTTAAATGTCAAAAAGTATATAATTTATTTTTT
Source organism: Dipteris shenzhenensis (assembly GCF_047967505.1). Lineage (NCBI taxonomy): Eukaryota > Viridiplantae > Streptophyta > Polypodiopsida > Gleicheniales > Dipteridaceae > Dipteris > Dipteris shenzhenensis. The sequence continues at coordinate 53,722,251 of NC_141605.1, read as the reverse complement.
AAAATCATCTATTAAAAAAAAATATAATTGAAGTTTATAAATTACTGAAGTTTTGAATTAAATATAACGTTTAAATTTTGTTTTTAGAAATCATCTATTAAAAAAAAAAAAAAGAGTTTAAAGTAGCTTTTATATTATTTTAGTTTATAGGAATATGTAATCTAATTATAAAATATTTCAAAATTTCAAATGCATTTAAAAGTTTTTTTAAATAATTTTTTTTAATTACGTAATTTTTTATTTAAAATGTGAAAATGTATATATTTTGTTTTTTAAATTCATCTATTAAAAAAAAGAGAGATTAAAGTAGGTTTTATGTTATTTTTCAAATTGGTGCTATTTTTATTTAAATAAAAAAATGTATAAATTTTAGTCTTAAAAATCATCTTAAAAAAAAAAAGAAAATAAGGGTTTAAGGTAGCTTTTATGTTATTTAAGTTAAAGTTTTTATTTAAATGTCAGAAAGTATATATTTTATTTTTTAAAATCATCTATTAAAAAAAAGAGAGATTAAAGTAGTTTGCATGTTATTTTTTAAATTAGTGAAGTTTTGAATTAAATATAACGTTTAAAATTTTTTTTAAAGAAATCATCTATTAAAAAAAAGAAATTATTATGGTGTGCGTTTATCTATCTTTATGTGGAATATTATAGATTATATAGTTGGTTAAGAGTTGTTTCATAATTTAGGTAGAGTAACTAGGTTGAGTTAACAAGCTAGAGCAAGATGATCTAGTTAAGGCCTAGTCAAAAAGTTGTTTAGGGCTAGCTATTCCGAACTAGCTAGGAGCCAGTCATGCCAACCAATCATTCAACAGATGCTCCAAGTCAAGCAGTTTAAGCAGGGTTATCTCAATGACCATAACCTATCTCTATCCTATAAATATTGTCATTTCCTATATATTCTATACATTTCAAGATGCTATTCTACATTAGTTTGGCATATGTTTAGAGGTGCAATTTGACTTCCACTTGCAATTATTGAGAGGTGCATTTGTCCACCTTCATGTGGAATATTCTAGTATGCAGGTCTTGCCTTGGGTTATATCTTTCAAGTTAGCATCTATTCCTTGTAGTTTATTATAATGTATTGTACATAACATTTTCTTTCTATCACTCAGTATCTTTACATCTCTCTTCCAAAAATACACCTCTACTACATACTTTGACATGCTAGGAGAGCCCATGGTAGTGTAGAGCCTCGAAAAATGGAGGGAGCATCTAGAACAAAAGCTATTTGCTATTAATTATAGCAAGGGTGGGTAGTATAGACAAGGAGAATGAGCTTGAAGAAACCGACTTTCTAAAGTAAAGAACTTGTAAATAATTGTAAATACGAATTGAATTTGCAACATAGCACTGTTGTAGGCATAGCCACACATTTGGCCCATCTACTGGTGGGTGCATAGGATGATCCCAACGACATCCTACCTCATCAAGGAGTACGTACAAATAGTTTTCATTACGTAAATAGATTGTAAGTCATATTGAATAGAATATTATTTTCATTACCCAAATAGAATATTAATTTCCATGTGTTTTTTTTGTGCATGCGCTAGCTAGCACACAGGTTCTGGCACCACTATTCATATGCAGATAGAGATTCTGAGAGCTGAGATGAGGGCACTGCAGGATGCTAGCGCACCCCCTCACTTGGTTGCAAGTCTAGATTCAGTCATTGAGGCTCTGGGTCGATTGGACATAGTTGAGGATGTTGTGGATACCTTTCAGGCATAGGCTAAGGTAGAGATCACTGGGCTTGGATTGGACAGCCATTCGAGAGTTGTTTGAGCGTGAGTCACCTCATAGGCAGGCCTTAGAGGATATGTTTTGGGATGGTCACACTGAGGTGATGCGACCACGATCAGGGCTGCCCTTGCATATTTTATGTTGTAGGCACCCCGTCATAGCAGCACACATTTATCCGAGATATCTCGCTGTGAATGGTGGTCAATTGCCTCACAACTGTCAGATAGCTAGGTCATTTGCCATGCAGCTATATGCTAAGTTTGTGCTTGGTCATCGGGTAGACTACCTTAGTACCCATCCAGGATCAGGAGCGGGACATGGTAGGATGGGGCATTAGGAGCGTCAGATTGTAGGTATTCGGTGTCAACGCGAGGCACCAGAGTTGCACACTATCCCTGCACCGGCATTGCGAGCTGTTGGAGGACGGATTAGGGGGGATGTTCATTCAGTGGCATGATCCTTGCACAACATGGTCTCTGCCCTATCGAGATTACTTTCGATTCCACCTCCCCCACCTCCCACATCTATGGAGCCTCCCACATCTACACCACCTCCCACATCTACACCGCCTCAACATGAGTTGGAGACTCGAGATGCATGGATTGCAGAGTTGGAGGCATTGTTGGTTGAGTCTAGGGACGAGGTTAGTTATTCTAATTATTTTAATTTATTTTTTTGTTGCTTGTTTTGAACTAAAGTTTTTTGGTTAATTCTCACCATGTACGCGACATGTTTGCATTGCAGGCACATCTATTGCGATAGGATACGGAGTCTCATGTACAACTATTGGAGACAGATTTGGAGGAGCAGAGGATTCGGACACACATAGCATACCATTGTGTGGAGCACTATATTTTGCAGTTGAGACATATTAGTCGTGATCCATCTCGCCATAGGATCGACCCCAGCGTGGCCCTATACCCCGCTCCTCCTGTAGATGTGCCGATTAGGACACCCATAGATGCACCAGCCAGGCTTCCTACTGCCACTTGCATCCTTTGCCATGAGGAGTTTAACACCGTAGGGTGGTTTGGACTAGGGTGCAGCCACATCGCACATCTCCATTGCATGACCTGCCACATGGTGGCATGATCAGTGTGCCCTGTATGCTTTGCTGACATTGATGTGGCCACATATAGAGGACTAGGCATGGATGATCTATATCCTGGTCATCGTCAGGCCATTGATCCATTCGCCCGCATGGTCTTGACAGAGCACTACAGGGAGGAGGCACAAAGAGCTTTGCTGTAGCAGGAGGGTGCTGATACATGAGTGGTTGTAGCGTGTGTTCCGTGACGCTTCTTATATGGTGATTTCATGCCAGGTGATGAGGCATGAGCAGAGAAGGCATGCCGTATTGAGAGAGAGGCAGAGCTTCATACATCATTGCAGCAGTGGGTAGAGCAGCAACTTGGGCGGGGCCGAGACCAGCGTCTTCTACATGTAGAGATGATTACTCGCACTGGATTTGAGGCACAAGTATTTGCAGATGCATGACGTTGGGAGCTGAGATGCGCATACATAGAGGAGGCGAGGGAGGCAGAGATGGTAGCGGTGGCTCGTGTAGCATGCCCTCCTCTTCATCAGGATGAGGCTGGCCCATCTCATGCAGGAGATGAGGCTGGCCCATCTGATCCGGCTTTGCCTGAGGGCACACAGCGGACGGTTGGGCAACAGGTCATACAAGAGCCACGTCAGAGGATGACTAGAGGATCATATGTGGAGTTATCAGATTCTGATTGTTTAGGCTTCACACATTTCTTGTTTAGGGATGCACTTCTGCACGATGATGATGATGATGTACATATTCATTTTGGTACTTTCATGATATCGTTCTTACTTTTATGATGTATGAGCATTTTCGTACTTTCATGATGTTCTTCTTACTTTGTTCATCTCAGTTTATAGTTTGTTCAAATCTAACATAAACATTTAAAATTAGGAGTATGATTTTGAATTTCAAATATCTCAATTCACACATCTAATACATAAGGTATTTTAAAAAGAATGCCATGTGAAGTAATTGTAAACATTAAGCATTGAAAAAGTGTTCAAGTATAAGGTCTCTCTCTCTCTCTCTCTCTCTCTCTCTTTCTCTCTCTCTCTCTCTTTATTTGTCGTGCTATGGACTTTATTATTTTGAATATCATATTGAATTTTGTATATATCAATGCTTGCAATTATTACACTAAACCTAAGAGCCATGTGAAGTTTCATCCCCATGTGCGCATTTAAAATTAAGAGTATGATTTTGAATTTCAGATATCTCAATTCACACATCTAATACATAAGGTATTTTAAAAATAATGCCGTGTGTCGTAATTGTAAACATTAAGCATTGAAAGGTGTTCAAGTATAAGGTCTCTCTCTCTCTCTCTCTCTCTCTCTCTCTCTCTATCTCTCTCTCTATCTCTCTCTTTCTAGAGCTCTCTCGTGCTATGAACTTCATCATTTTGAATATCATATTGAATTTTGTATATATCAATGCTTGCCATTTTTGATACGTAGTCACTAGTAGGGATTATACCTTCCATGTGGCACATACGAAATCAATTGGAGACCAAATCTTGCATGGATGTATGCATTATACCTTCCACGTGGCACACACCAAATCAGTTGGAGACCAAATCTTGCATGGATGTATGTCTAGGGTAGCCTAAGAGTCGTGCAAAGTTTAATCCCCAATAGATAAGTCCACATGCGTATTTGGTTAGTACGTGCACCATTTTTCATACGCAATCACTAGGAGGGAGTGCTTGCAGAAATGTATGCATTATACATTCCATGTGGCACATACCAAATCAGTTGGAGACCAAATCTTGTGTGGATGTACGTCTAGGGTAGCCTAAGAGCCGTGCAAAGTTTCATCCCCAACAGGGTTTAGGGTTTAGGGTTTAGGGATTAGTCATGCTATTAGGGATTGTAAAAATGTATGCATTATACCTTCCATGTGGCACATACCAAAATAGTTGGACACCAAATCTTGCATGGATGTACATGTAGGGTAGCCTAAAAACCGTGCGAAGTTTCATTCCCAACAGGGTTTAGGGTTTTTTAGGGTTTAGGGTTTAGGGTTTAGGGCTTAGTCGTGCTAGTAGGGATTTGTAAAAATCTACGCATTATACCTTCCACGTGGCGCATACCAAATCAGTTGGAGACCAAATCTTGCATGGATGTACGTTAGGGTAGCCTAAGGGTTGTGTAAAGTTTAATCCCCAACAGATAAGTCCACATGCGTATTTGGTTAATACGTGCGCCATTTTTCATACGCAATCACTAGTAGGGAGTGCTTGTAAAAATGTACGCATTATACCTTCCACGTGGCACATACCAAATCAGTTGGAGACCAAATCTTGCGAGGATGTACGTCTAGGGTAGCCTAAGAGCCATGTGAAGTTTCATCCCCAATAGGGTTTAGGGTTTAGGGTTTAGGGTTTAGTTGTGCTAGTAGGGATTGTAAAAATGTACGCATTATACCTTCCACGTGGCGCATACCAAATCAGTTGGAGACCAAATCTTGCATGGATGTACGTCTACGGTAGCCTAAGAACCGTGTGAAGTTTGATCCCCAACAGGGTTTAGGGTTTAGGGTTCTTTAGGGTTTAGGGTTTAGGGTTTTTTAGGATTTAGGGTTTAGGGTTAAGGGTTTAGGATTTAGGGTTTAGGGTTTAGTCGTGCTGTAGGGATTTGTAAAAATCTATGCATTATACCTTCCATGTGGCGCATACCAAATCAGTTGGAGACCAAATCTTGTGTGGATGTATGTCTAGGGTAGTTTAAGATCCGTGCAAAGTTTAATCCCCAACAGATAAGTCCACACGTGTATTTCGTTAGTACGTGTGCCATTTTTCATACGTAGTCATGCTAGTAGGGATTGTAAAAATGTATGCATTATACCTTCCACATGGCACATACCAAATCAGTTGGAGACCAAATCTTGCGTGGATGTACGTCTAGGGTAGCCTAAGAGTCGTGCAAAGTTTAATCCCCAACAGATAAGTCCACATGCGTATTTCATTAGTACATGCACCATTTTTCATACATAGTCATGCTAGTAGGGATTGTAAAAATGTACACATTATACCTTCCACATGGCCCAAACCAAATCAGTTGGAGACCAAATCTTGCGTGGATGTATGTCTAGGGGCCTAAGTGCCGTGCAAAGTTTCATCCCCAACAGATAAGTCCATGTGCATATTTTGTTAGTACATGCACCATTTTTCATATGTAGTTGTGCTAGTAGGGATTGTAAAAATGTACACATTATACCTTCCACGTGGCGTATACCAAATCAGTTGGAGACCAAATCTTGTGTGGATGTACATCTAGGGTAGCCTAAGAGCTGTGCAAAGTTTATTCCCCAACAGATAAGTCCACATGCATATTTCATTAGTACTTGCATCATTTTTCATACGTAGTCATGCTAGTAGGGATTGTAAAAATGTACGCATTATACCTTCCACGTGGCGCATACCAAATTAGTTGGAGACCAAATCTTGCGTGGATGTATGTCTAGGGTGGCCTACGAGCTGTGCGAAGTTTCATCCCCAACAGATAAAATGTACGCATTATACCTTCCACGTGGCACATACCAAATCAGTTGGAGACCAAATCTTGCATGGATGTACTTCTAGGGTAGCCTAAGAGCCGTGCAAATTTGAATCCCCAATAGATAAGTCCACATGCATATTTCGTTAGTACATGTGCCATTTTTCATACGTAGTCGTGCTAGTAGGGATTGTAAACATGTACGCATTATACCTTCCATGTGGCACATACCAAATCAGTTGGAGACCAAATCTTGCGTGGATATACATCTAGGGTAGCCTAAGAGCCATGCAAAGTTTGATCTCCAACAGATTAGTCCACGTGCGTATTTTGTTAGTACGTGCGCCATTTTTCATACGTAGTCATGCTAGTAGGGATTGTAAAAATGTACACATTATACGTTCCACGTGGCACATACCAAATCAGTTGGAGACCAAATCTTGCATGGATGTATGTCTAAGGTGGCCTAAGAGTCGTGTGAAGTTTCATCCCCAATAGATAAGTCCACACGTGTATTTAGTTAGTACATGCGCCATAGCTTTGGTGCAGTTGTGCTAGTAGGGATTGTAAAAATGTATGCATTATACCTTCCACGTGGCGCATACCAAATCAGTTGGAGACCAAATCTTGCATGGATGTATGTCTAGGGTGGCCTAAGAGTCATGCAAAGTTTCATCCCCAATAGAAATGTCCACATGCATATTTCGTTAGTACGTGCACCATTTGTCATACGTAGTTGTGCTAGTAGGGACCAACAGATAACTCCACACGTGTATTTCATTAGTACATGCGCGAATTTTCTTAGTCACGTCTTTAAAATGTCCTAAAGCACAAAATACAATTACAACATTACTATTAATAAACAATTTTTTGTTTTACAAACACAACAAATCCCATTGAGAAGACATCAGAAATCATGTATAAAATAGAATCTAATACAATGATGTGTATGAATGTGTACACAACCATTAGAGTGAAATACAAAATATGAGTCCATGAAAATTACAATGGCACGATCACACAGTGAGCCTATACATATCGAATACAAAAATGTGTAATCAACTAGTGATACCCAATAAAAATCAATCTGATCAACTGATGATCCCAAAAAATATGATATGTAATGTGCTACTCCTTAGGATCAACTCTCATGCCAATAGTTGCAAGTATGCTCTCGTTATTCGCCACTGCAAGGCGCCATCATGGAGTGGATGTTGCTTTGCGAGTGCGAACACGACTCAAAGTAATCTTGATTGCAACAACAAGATGAGAATACATGTATGCCTCCTGATCCGCCATGTACTCCTAGAACTGAATATAGCGACCATGCCTCTGTATTTGGTGAAAATAGTGGCCACCTACGATCATGCTATGAGCATTGAAGTGCATCCCATGCCCATACACTATATCCTCATTCAGCACACTCTTCAACATAGAGCATCACAACAAGTAATAATCCACACCCTCCTCATTGCCCTCTAAAGCAATAACCGTGAAGATATCACCAATACGCAACATATCTGTAAGCTAATCATAATCTCTAGAGGAACTGAATCCCGCATCCTGATCATCATGTACCTCCTCCCAAGGCTGGAAGGGAGAAAGCACTCGCCGTACCCATGGTATCATGGAGCACCCTCCCCAATCATCATCAATGCATGCAGAGCAAAAACATGCAAACTGTTGAGAAAAGATCGCGGGTGAGACTCACCTATGCTCCTGATGGAATGGAAATCAAGAGTGCCAGGCACTGAGCGACAATCAAAAGGCCTAGACCGATCAAGACTCCCAATGTCCACGCACCAAAAATACCAGCTCACCACCCTATCGTCATGCGACTGAAATGAGGAGATAGCACTAGTGGATAAGTGCTGGCTGCACCACCGCACCACATCATGTGCATCCTTGAAGCAATCGGCACTGTGACGTAACTGGTATCGATGCAAAGCATGCTTCACGCAAGCACCTACACCATCATGCTCTCCCTTACCATGCTGTGTCTCGAAGTAGCTCCATGTGATCGGAATGCCTATCTCACGGTGCCATCTGCAGAACCAATAAAACTGTCTAGCGGATTTGAATTGACCACCATAGCCATCTGACTAGATCCACCACCGCTGCCATGTGACACCATGATCCCTCAAGAAACTATCAAGCAAAGTGAAGCAATGATACACAAGATGGGCATCATGTGATCGATCATCACTAATGTAGAAGTGATACTCTCACACAATGACGCGTGAGTCCATGGTGCTATCAATGCCATCCACATGAGCCAATGCATGACGATAGCTAATGTGCACAAATATAGCAACCTGCAATATGGCATTGAAAAAAAATATGACTATTGAAATAATTCAATATAATGAGGCAATAAAAAAATTAATACTCAATCACACGTCACTTGTTCAGAGAAATAATACTTCGATTGGATCTCATGCTCTGGTGCAAAGGTGTAATTCTCCGCAAAGTCCACCACTGAGACAACTACCCCTGTAGGAAATGTCCTCAAACATGCACGGAACTGATGATCCTCCCATTTTGCAGTGTGTGCGAGTGGCGTATGTAGCGGTATAGCTTCCCTCGAAAACTGTCAATGAATACAACACGTGGTGTCTCCTTCCCCACAAGCTGCAACCTCCTCAACTGTGCACCACCATCTAATGTCAAGGTACTATACTCATACTGCTGCCAATGAACAATCTGCACATCACAAGTATCTAGTGCAACTCGTGGCACTCTAGCAAAGTCACCACACAAAGTACACCTGCCTTCCACACAATCAAGGGAGTGGAATAAGCATCACCATCTCATGTACACAATATGGAATGAATGAAGTCACGAGGGCTAGTAGGAACCACTCCCCTATGACCATCAAGGGAACAGAATACGTCATACATCAATCCAAAATCCACATGGTAGCGACAATAGCATGTGTCACGCTCCTGAGAGCATCGCACAAACCATGGCCTACATCGCTCAAATGACCTCTGCCCAATCCTAAACTCCAGGTGCGCCTCTACAAACTGAGTGTACAACTCAGTCTGGGTACACTCCAAAAAACATGCACCATGCTCAATGTACACATCGCATGACACCCTCTTCTGCAATGCCTTCTTGAACACCGAGGATGCTTTGCAATGCTCCTCCCAAAACTGTTGTATGAAGGACCTAGTGGAATCATCCAACAATCGATCGCTACGAGGTGCACGACCACTCGAAGCCCAAAGAGCATCAGTCTCACTATCCTCTAGACTCTGCCTCCTAATCATGCTTGCTCGCAAAGTGCGTGGTGCAATTTGAAGAAGACGTGAAGCGGTACGCACATGGCCTATCATATGAGGTCCACTAATGGCAACCACAATAGCACGACATGCTGCCAAGGCATCACTGGAGTTCCTATGCTTAATAGAAGCATAGGAACATCAAACACTGCTAAGGACCTCGCTACATACAACCCTATCTCTATGTGCACCAAGACCAGCAAGCCTCCTACACTCTACCAAGTCAAGGTGATCAATCAGGGACGTGAGAAGAGCAGGCTACAAAGCTGGTGTGAGGTCACAAAAAATAGATTGCACAATCTTGCTAGTACGATGAGTGGACTTCGGCAAGTCACATCGTGAAGCAACACTACTGCTACAAGGTGGGGCAAGGGGATCAATGGGAGATGGTAGGGTGGAGGGGGGAAGGGAGGCACCAAGGGGAACCGGGGGAGGGGGAGGGGGAGGGGGGAGGGTGGAGGGGGAAGAGGTAGAGGATGATGTGGCAATATGGTGTGGAATATATGAGTCTCTTCCATGACATGGAAATGTGATGTGGCATGATGAGTTGGCATTCATGAGGTGGTAGATTGACATGGCAAATTGAGGTGGAGGGATTGGTGATGTGGCAAGGTTGACGAGGTATGCCAAGGTGGCAAGGTGTGATGACATGGCTCCAAGAGTTCCTATGATGTGGAATGATGAGGTGGCACATGTGGCTGATGTGGCAGCACATGTGACAATGTAAGGTGACATGGCAAGGAGTGATGTCACCTCTCCTTAATGACATGGTACCACGCGGTCCAACAACGTGGCATGGTTGCAAGGCAAAAATAGATGACTCAGCCTTCCGCATGGGCAGCATGCACACTCCAAAGGCTTGCCACTAGGGTTGGTGATGCTCCTAGCCTACCTCAGCAAGCCTAATACCAAGCCTACCTTGTCTTGGTATTCGGCTTGGGTGGCCCTTTTTCCCCCACAAAAGGGAGATTCACTCTTGGAGGCCATATCATACGTTTCCCTTACTCAAATTTAACCAAAATTTTTTCCTCTTATTCATCATGCGGAGGACTAAAAATATTGACATTTTTAAAATGTTTAGTCATGTTTGAGAATTACTAGATTTATTTTTAATATTCTTTGTTAATCCTCTAAGGAGTAAAAGTAAAAATTAAACTTCAATCATCCTAAATCTAACTGTTGGATTTGGGATTTGATGATTCAATCACACACCCTTACATGCCTACTAACCTTCCAGTGAATTGGATTTGCTTAATTACTCAAAATACTAAAAAAATGTGGTGTGCTACTAAAATGCATATATTTTATGACTTTATTTATTATAAATAATTATTTATAATTAAATAAGTCATTCAAAAAAAATTACCAATAAGTCAAGTTAAGCTCTACATAATGTAAAGAGACCACTTACAAAGTTTCAATAACATTTAATCTAAAATGAGTGAGAAATTTAGAATTTAATATTACACTCTCTGTTTGTGATAAAGGTGTGACCACCCTTATAATGTTTGGAATAATATTTTTGTAGATCTTGAACAATTACAGAGACTTATGGTTGAGTTCTACAGTATCACATTTGAAGAATGTAAAGGAGTTTTGAAGTTTGTTATTGAAGCTCGATGAGTGTGAAATCGTCAAGGAAAAAAAGATAGAATTAATCAAGCTCTCATGATGCTGTCGTTCAAGATGCAACAAACAATCCGATGGGTCATCGGAATTTTCTTCAAAAAATTACGAGCAATTCCCAATTGACTGGAGTAATTGAAATGGATTGGCGGTTTGGTAGCTTTGAATTTTTGAAATAGGGCATTGTGAATGGGGCATTGTGGGATCACAAGTCTGTTCGCTGCAACAACAGGCGTTCTGAATTCTCGACATGAAACCCATAAACAAGTCGATTCGCAGTGAAGCCTGAGGAGTTCAAACATGGCACGAGATGGAAGCTGGGCTCTGAATTTGGCAGCTCTATATACTGGTGTACAAGAGCTCGGCTAGAGGCAGCAAAAATTGTTAGAGCTGAAGTCTGTTGGTTGTGCGCTCGAAGAAGAATCATCAGGAAGAAGGGCTGATCATAAGATCAGCAGGATCAAGGCGTTTCCGCCAGTGAAGCTTCTCTGGCAAATGAGGGATGCATATGTAAACATGATGATGGGAGCTTCGTCCAAAGGCAGTTCGTATGGTTTGGGCATGGCGAAAGCCTAGCTCTTGGGAGACTATCGTCTCCGTTTAAAGCTATCGTCTCTGTCTAAAGCAAAGGACGGGTAACCCAAATCTCAATGCGATTGTTTCCGCTCTTAAATCAGCGAATCCATTCATTCCATCCATCCCAGCCCGGAGTGCTGACTAGTTTCACAATCTATTGTTGAACGAGGCAGGATCGCTAAAGACTTCAAAGACTAGATCCATAGGGAAGTAGGTGAGATTTGCATTTTTGTGTGCTAAAAAGCTTGTTTTTCCACCTCCTAAGGATTGGGGAGTGAACAAAAAGTGGACACCCTTAGCTTGCTACTTCCCCTATACAAAGAGCAGAAAGAAGACTTGGCAGTAAGTCAAGGTCCAAAAAACAAAAGAAGAAAAGACATTTTGACACTGACTCAGATTCTAAAATAGAAACAGATACTGATGCAGAGGAAGAGGAAAGTGATGCAACAACAGATGCCACATCAGATGAAAAGAGTGATGAGGAAGAGATCTACAAGAAGAAGAAAATACAGAGCAAGGACAAAGAAAAATCAAATGGCAAGAAGAAAATAGATAGGCTCTCTAAGCTAGAGCAAACGATCAAGGAGCACTTGGAAACTCTAAAAATGCCCCCAACTCCACCTAAAATTTCTTGTGCATTTTGTAGGAAGGATAATCATGAGAAAGAAAGATGCTGGTACAATCCAAATTATAGGGGAAGAGTTCCTCCTCATGTACAAAACTCAAACAAACAAGCCCCACTTATGGCAGCCAATCAGATTGCAATAGGTAGCCAAGGACCACAAAGATTCAACAATCCACAACAAAGAAGACCCAATCAGTAGAATTGGGAAAACCAACAAGGCTAAAACCAGAACCAACCATGCACATATTGTGGCATGGAGGGACATAGATAGGGTCCTCAGTATGAACTTTGGTGTATTCACCCAGGAGAAGAGGAATTCCCATTATCAACTATAATGCACAGGGTAATTAGAATCATCAAAATAGCAACCACCACCAGGTATGCATATGGTGTACTTGGATCCTATAAATGAAGATTACAACAAGCAAACTCAAAGAAGTCAGAGTAATATACAAGCAATGGCAGTAAGTAGATCTAAAGGTACAAAGCCCATGCCCACCAGCCTTGGAGATGTGCCAAGAATGACAACATAGCCAATGAACTGGCCCAATCAGGCACAGGTCAGTAATCAAGCTCTACTGTAAGTACTAGAGAATAATGCACAATCAGAAGCACAAAGATCACAACTACAAAACAAAGGTAAGGCTAAGATCCACCTCGGAGAAGTCCAAACATAGTTTGACATTGTTCCGACACAAGACTTTTGACAACAACCTATAGCTAGTCAAATTCAGCATTGCAACGTACAACAATTTAACAAGACCCCAGACAAAACAAAGAAGAGTACAAGCCTCCCCCAACCAAAAATATATTCCAAATGATAGACAAGATTTGGTGGTCGGGGACTCAACATAGCAACAACAAAATAGCAGTGACAAAATCAAGATAATAGAAATCAAAGAGGAAGAGACAGTTCCAATTCTAAACACCACGCTCAAAAATAGAAGTCAGATACAGCAAAAGGACAAGCAGGAATAGGAAGATCCCACACTCTTCTTTCAAGAGCTTTTGGAGTCCAAATTGAAAATAACATTGGATCAACTTTTGAATCTTGTTCCAGCCTTTAAGCATCAATTATGTAAGACTTTGCATTTTATAGACCATCCTCTACCAACAAATCGGGCATAGAGTGACGATGAAGAGGAAACCCTTGACATCTACACATCCACTATTGAAGATGTGGACTATCAAGTCCCACTCATAGATTTGAATATAAAAGGCAAAGGATCCCTGAGGTACTAGTTGATGGAGGGTCAGTAGTGAACATCCTCTCTGAGGATCTCTTTAAAATTTTTTGTTGCAAATGAACTTGCACTAGCACCATTTCATGTCAGAATGGCTAACCAAAGAAGGATACAACTTCTTGGAATGCTATGAGGACATGAAATTACTATTATGGGACTCTCCTTCACAGTTACATTTGTGGTACTCAGGATGGAGGAAAGATATTGGGCATATCCCATGTTATTGGGCAGGCCATGGTTGAGAGCTGCCAAAGTGAAGCAAGACTGGGGTTCAGAAAGAATCACAATCAGGAAAGGAAAAAAGAAGTTCAAAATCAATCTCTCTTCAAGGAGAAGCTTCCCCAAACAAGGTCAGCCACAAGCAGAAGGCATTAATATGATAGTAGAATTTGAGGAGGATGGGGAGGAAATTTTCCATAGGAGAAATCCTATGGTTTTCCCCATCTTTGAAATCGATGTAATCAAGATTCTTGATCAGTATACATGCTCAAATCAACAAATAGACCCATCCAACCTACATCCGCGACTATGGTAGAACAAAACATAGATAGAAAACTGTCGAAACTAGATCCTATTAGCACTAGCATCGAGAGTGACAAGCAGGCCCTAGAAAATGTCCCACTACGTGAGGATTCTTAGAAATCAGCTGGACAGGCCATCCTAGAAGCTGAAGCTCACTTTGAAGAACATATGCAAAAGAGTGCTAGAGTCTAACAAAATGACTTGGAGGAGATGAACCTTGGAGACCCTCACAACCCCAAGACAGTTTTGGTAAGTACAGGCCTTCCTCCACCTTTCAAAATGGCTTGTATAAGGATGTATTTGCTTGGCATTATACTGATATATGAAAGGAGTACACCCCAAGTTCTGTCAGCATAGAATCAACCTAAACCTAAAGCAAGATGCTGTACCAGTGATACAGGGAAGATACAGAATGAATCCCAACTATGCCAAACAAGTTAAAGAGGAAATTGATAAGCTATTGAGAGTTGGTTTTATTTATCCTCTCACACATGTTACATGGCTTTCACCTATTGTGATTGTGCCCAAAAAGAATGGAAAACTCAAAATATGTGTGGACTATAGAAAGCTCAATGTTGCCACCATTATTGATCCTTTCCATCTACCATTTTATGATTGTTTACTAGATGTTGTAACAAGAAATGAAATCTATAGTTTTGTTGATGGCTTTAGTGGGTACAACCAGATTAGAACGGCACCTAAAGATAAAGATAAGACAACATTTGTCACTGAATGGGGAGTATTTGCTTGAAATGTGATGACATTTGGTCTTAATAATGCCCCTTCAGCATTTCAAAAATACATTCAGGAGGTATTTGCTAAGTATCTTACCTCATTCATGAAAGTTTTCCTTGATGATTTTTTAGTATTTGAGAAAAAAGTGGAGCATATACAACACTTGAGCTTATGCTTTGCCAAGTGTAGAATGGCTATAAACCCAACCAAATGTGCATTTGCTATAAGTAGAGGAATTTTATTAGGGCATATCATCTCCCAAGATGGAATGGAAATAGATCCAAACAAATTTTTAGCCATTCAACATGCTAAACCACCCAAGAATATCAAGCAGCTTCAAATATTTATAGGGCAAATTAAATGACACTGTAGATTTCTTAGATACCTTGCTGACATATGCTATCCTCTCATGTGTCAACATGAGAAATTTAGAGCCATACATTTGGGGTGATGCTCAATAATATGCTTTCAATATGCTGAAGAAAATGTTGATGATAACTCCTATTCTACAATCACTTGACTGGACTCTTCCTTTTGAGTTTTTGTTGATGCTTTTGATTTAGCAGTAGGAGCAATACTTATGCAGCAAAGAACACCAAAGTGGTTTAGACCAGCTTACTATGCCAGTAGAATCTTAACCAAGCATGAGAGAAACTATGCAGTTACAAAAAGAGAAGCACTTGGAATGATCTATGCATTGCAAAAATTCAGACATTATTTATTGGGCAACAAAGTAAATTTTCATGTGGATCATCAAGCTCTCATTTATTTAGTGAACAAACTGCAATTAACAGGTAGATTGGTCAGATGGATGCTTTTGTTGCAGGAATTTGACTATAGCATTGTGCATAGGCCTGGAAAACAACATGCCATTGCTGATTACTTGAGCAGGCTACTATGAGGTGAAGCTCCAACTGGCATCCTAAATGAACTTCCTGATATAAGAATTTTTATGGTAAGAATTGAAGAGCCACCCAATTGGTATGATAAAATGCTATTCTTTCTCACAGATGGTTTAATCCGTGAAACATTATGTAGGGATTAGAGAAAGAAAATTGTTTTATAGAGTAGACCTTTCCTAGTCATTGCAAGTGTTTTGTATAGAAGAGGAATTGACCAGGTAATCAGAAGATGTCTCCGAGATCATGAGCAGAAAGTTGTCCTAGCTGAAGCCCATGGAGGACCAATAGGAGGACACTTTTCTAGAGACACTACAGGTAAGAAGATTTTGCAAGCTAGTTTATGGTGGCCTACAGTTCTTAAATATGCTCATAATTGGGCTAAAGCATGTTTGCCATGTCAAAGAGATGATAGACCACTTGACAGTGATAGAATGCCCCATCAACCAATCCTCCCCTTGGGACCTTTTCAGAAATGGGGACTAGATTTCATTGGACCCATCAAGCCTCCAGCAAAACTTTTAGGTAATCAATATATCTTGGGTGCCACTTGTTGAGATATCGAGCTCGACTCATGATATGCCAGGGTGACTGTTGTGCATTTATGTCACCGACTTGTTAGCTGCATATGCAGTTGGTACATCACCCATGAATAATAGCTAGATGACAGCTATCTTTATGTACTCTAGTTAGTGGCTCAGTTAGTATGCCGCCTAGGTTAGCTGAGTTTGGTTTGAGACCCACATATAGGGTTCACCTATTCCTTTGGTACTAAGAGAGAGTTCTTTTGGCTTTCACAACTAAGAAGAGAGAAACTATTTTCAACCTCCACCTTTGTGTGTATTCCCCCATTGTGTATGTGAGAAAGCTGCAAGTGAGACTCCTTACTTCTCTCCCACTCTCTTCACATGGTATCAGAAGTTGGTTCATGGTAAGGAGCTCAAGAAAGCAAACCGAGTTCGCGGTTTTGAGTTTGGGAGCAAATCTCTGTAGGTAGCATAGTCGAAAAGTGCAAGAGTGCACTATCTCAGATTGGGATGCCCTTCGCGGTGTGGTGAGAGGGCCATTTTGGGGCCATTTCGAGGCCATTTTGGGGCCCATTTCGGTGGCAGAAGTTTTCTGCAGGCACTTAGAAAAGTGCTTGTTTTTTGTTGTGTGACCACTGTTCCGTAGGTCGATGAAATGTTGTCATAGGAATTGCATCATATGCCTGTGTGCAGAGATATTGGGAGTGACATAATTATTTTTATTGCCTATTGATGCAAAATCGTTACTAGGAAGTGATTGTGTGGTCAAATACCACTTTCATCAGTTTTGCAGATTTGCCCTTGTGAGGCAGAAGTTGTGTTTTTTGCAGTGACAGAATATTTTTGCACTGTTCTATAATGGCGTCTGATGCTCTTTCATAGATAGTCACTGAAAAGATTGACAAGAACAACTTCCAAGCATGAAAGTTTAGAATGACGAATTTTCTTAAGGGAAAAGGCTATTGGGAGTTCACTACTGGAGCTAAATAAGAACCAATTATTCCTAATGTTCCCAATCAAAAGGAGTTGCAGGCATTTAAAGAATGGCATGAGAGAGCCATAAAAGTTATGTATTGGCTGTCTATCAGTATTTTAGATTCTATGATTGTGCCTATTCAGGATGCAAGCACGCCGAAGGAGGCATGGGATACTTTGACAAAAATGTACAACACAAATACACAACCCAGGAAAATACAGCTCAAGCAGGAATTGCATAATGTGCAGAGAGAAAATATGAGCATCAATGACTACCACATGAAGGTGAAGAAGATTGTAGATGCGCTTGCTTCCATTGGGTTGCCAGTGGAAGATGATGATTTAGTTTCTTTGACCTTGAATGGTTTAGGAAAGTATTATGCACAATTCCGGACATCCATTGCCGTTCGTGAAAAACTTCTTGATTTTGAGGAGTTGATTGCTCTTCTAATTTCTAAAGAGTAGAGAAATGGTGGTGCATCTTCTTCAGGAGAAACTTCAAAAGAAACTATCTTCTACTCAAATGCTAGAAGAGGTAGAGGTAGATGCAGAGGTAGAGCAAGCCAATCTGGAGGCCGTGGCAAAAATCAAAATATGTAGCAAATTCAAGAAAACCAGTCCTATGGAGGAGGACGTGGTAACTTTAGAGGTAGGGGGAGCCAAAGAGGTCGTGGTGGATGGCAGAGAGGCCAAAATGCAAACAGCAATGTAGAATGCTACTACTGTAATAAAATGGGTCATATGGCTAAAGACTGCTACAAAAAATAGAATGACATCATGAATGGAAAATTGCAGCAAGGCAATTATGCATCCTCTAGTAGATAGGGTGATGACAGAAATGAGCAAATGTTTATGTTGCAGCACATGACCAATTCTGTGACAAGTGCAAAAGAAAGCAATGATGTGTGGTATGTTGACTCAGGTGCATTAAACCACATGACAGGTCATGCAGAATGGATGCAGGATGATGCAAGGAAAATGGAAAGACCAAGATTTGTGGAGACTGGTGATGATATTGCACATCCTATTGTGCAGATTGGTAAAATTCCTTTGTCTATGTAGGATGGAAAAAAGAAATACTTGTCTGATGTATTTCATGTCTTGAATATCACCAAGAACCTAGTTTCTATTGGTCAAATGGTTGAGCAGGGCTTGCAGGTCAGATTTAATCCTCATGGATGCTTTGTTGAGGATATGAAAAATAAAGGTCACTTGATAGCAAAAGGGAAGAAGAAGGGTAGGATGTTTACGTTGGATGCGGACATGCCTGAATATAGTGCAGCAATGTTTGCACATGGGACTGGTGTAGTTGCAAATATTGATATCTAGCATAAACGCATTGGTCATGTTAATGTACAGTGACTTAAATTAATGCAAGCCCAAAATATTATTGTAGGATTGCCTAAGTTCAAGGTTGCAAACATGAATAAGGTATGTGAAGCCTGTCAATTTGGAAAATAGGCAAGGAAACCAGTTCCCAGACATGTTCAAGAGAGTAAGAGGCCATTGGAATTAATACATTATGATGTGTGGACTACTAAAGCTGCATCTATTGGAGGCTGTCATTATTTTGTCACTTTTATTGATGACTACAACAAAAAAGTTTGGGTGTATTTTATGAAAAAGAAAAGTGAAGTGTTTGGATATTTCAAAGCTTTTAAAGCTATGGTTGAGAAAGAAACAGGCCTACAAATAAGATGCCTAAGGTCAGATGGAGGGGGAGAGTACGTCTCAAATGAGTTTGCAAGGTTCCTGCAGGAGCATGGCATAAGGCAACAATATTCATGCAGTCATACCCCATAGCAAAATGGACTTGCAGAAAGGAAAAACATGCATATTGGAGAGGTATCTCATGCCATGCTTAACACAAAAGACCTGGCAGATTATTATTGGGTTGAAGCAGTTGCTATAGTAGTCTACATAATGAATAGGAATCCCACTGTAGCAATACATGGCATGATGCTAGAGGAGAGGTATACTAGTACAAAACCAGATATTTCTCATCTGAAAGTTTTTGGTTGCATTGCCTATGTTCATGTGCTAGATGAGTTGAGATCCAAGTTGGATCCAAAAGCTGAGAAGTGCATCTTTATTGGTTATTCTCTACAGCTAAAAGGGTATAGATGTTATAACCCTTCTACTCGTAAGTTTACGGTGAGCAGAGATGTTTTTGATGAGATGAGCAGCTGGTATAAACCAGTAAATGTGATTGATGATGTAGATGCAAAAAATGGTAATGCTGCATAGAATTCACAACAGCAATCACAAAATATTAGTGGACTTGTAGTGTCCTCTAGCAGTGGTTCACATACTTCGCCATGGACAGGTAGATTGAGATCATGAGAATCTCCTCAAAGCAATGCAGATAGTGGTATGCAAGTATCACGAAAGGGAAAAAAGAAAGTAGATCAGCCCATGCGTGATGTGAATGCAAGTCACTCTTATGTGGATGGTGAATCCAATGGCTTAGAACAGAGCATGGTTTGATAAGATAGGATAGTATTTTGTCACTATTGGCTTTCAAATTTTTAAGGCAGATTTCTCGCTTTATGTGAGACAAATAGAGAAAGGCATTATGCTGCTTGTCATTTATGTTGATGATTTGATCATCACAGGTGATAGTGATGAAGATATCCTTCATGTGAAAATGCTATTGAAGCAGAAGTTTGAGATAAAGGATTTGGGAGAGCTACATTATTTCTTGGGCATTAAGGTGATTAGATCCACAAGTGGGATATGGCTCTTGCAAAGGCAGTATGGATTGGATATGCGGTCCAAATATGGGATGACAGGCTATAAGCCTATTTCAGTTCCTATTCTATGGGTGCTCAGAACAACACACAAGGTTGCAACTAGTTGACACCTTTCAGATTGGTCTATGGCTGTGAAGTAGTGGTACCTATGGAATTTCTAGTAGGTAGCCTGAGAGGCAATAGATAATAAATTATCTCCAGAAGATTCAATCAATGCCAAATTACAACAACTTCTGCAATTGGATGAGGACAATAGACTCACAAGTTCCCATACTACTGATTTAATTCAGGAAAGGAGGGCAGCATGGATAAACATAAACATAACGTTCAAATTGTTCAAAAAAGGTGATTTAGTGTTAATGTTTAGCACAAAGTTGGGGAAAATGCCAGGAAAATTCAAGCTCATATATGATGGTCGCTTCAAGGTATTGAGGTTTTTTAGCAAGGTACCTTCAAATTGACTGACCTACATGGGAACATATTTGACAAACCAATCAATGGTTTTAGGCTCAAACCTTATATTGGACCTGACCCTGCTCTATTTCAACTGTTCAGATTGACAGATTTATCTTTAGTAGGCTCCTGACTGTAGCCTAACACAAGTCTGATAGGATCACATGAAACGTGTTGTGACATCTACAATAACATTCATGTAAGCTCTAATCCCAACCAGCCTAATTCAATAAGTGATGCATGCAAGGCAAACTTTAAAGAAGCAAGCATAGTGGTGAGTCTGATACCAAAAAATAATTCGACAACCATCTGACAAGAAAACATCCGACTCTGACTCCGACTCTGACTCTGACTCCAACATCACAGCCCCCATCCGACCGCATGCCAACTTTGACTCCAACTTTGACTTTGACTTTGACTTTGACTCTGACTCTGACTCTAACTCTGACTCCGATTCCAACTACAATTTTGACTCTGACTCCGACTCTGACTTTGACTCTAACTCTGACCCAGATCCATGCGACACGTGCGACATCATTCCCCCCATCTGACCTCACTTTGACTCAAATCCGACTCCAACATCCGCTATCACTTTGCTTCATGCCGAAAAGGACACTCTGTCTATGACCCAACTACCTTTCTGCCAACAGCCCTTTGACCCTACTCCACCAACAAGGAAATTTGTCTCATGCATACACAATTCTCCGTACTGATGGGATAGCCAACAAACGTACATGGGATGATTTGCAACATTATCGTCGACAAGGCTTTTCACTTGGGTGAGGCTCACACCTCCACATTAGCCATCATCACAAATAAATCCCACAGTGCTAAATGCAAGCTGATAAACAATCCCTCACACATGCCAAAATTCATTGGTGCATGTGCCACTAACGATCCGTCCCTTAAAGCACAAGATAGAAATAAGTTTTTCCCATGAGTCCCCTCTCCATATGGTGCCCAAACGCAGCCATCGCCTCACATTTGCTAGCACATCGGAAGAGCCTGAGCTCAACCTTCACCACTTGATCACAGCAATGCTCTTGGACATAGGCATGGCCCCTAAGCGATCTGTAACGACTGCTCGAAAGAGACTATGGCAACTCCTAGCCATGGAGAAGATTATTGACATACCCGATCCAAAGGAGACTGAGTCTAATGATGAGCCTCCTCTCCCACTGCAAAAAAAACCAATGCTCACAGCAAGCTCCACCAATTTTAAGGTGTCCTTGGACTTGAAAAAGCATTAGAAGTGGCTAAAAAAGATTGGCCTATTGCCGTATGCAAGTCTACCTTGGGCATCCTGGAAAGCTTCCCCACAATCTCTCGCACAATACGAAAGTTTCCAGAGGAGTGGAGGTTTGCTCGCTAGCAATGTTATGCTTTCTCTCGAGATTATTGCACAAGTTTTTTAGCTCCCAATGATAAATGAGGAGGTAATCTGCAAAAAAGACATGGAGTCCAACATGCAAAAGGAGTTTGGCCCCCCGGAGATGCAAAAAAACTCTTTCTTTATCAACAACGTCCAAGATTTAACGTGACACTAGCAATTCGTGTGGTACCTTGAGTGGATACAATTGCTTGTCAAGACCAACACTATGAGCGGAGACTCCTATGCCACCCTTAGTGTAGCTGAGAAGGGTACCAAAATTTTGTGGGCGCATCTCCTACACTCTCGAATGATGAGTGAAATTGCCAAGAAAGATTTAAGCGCATCTAATGCGCATTCAAAGATTGGGCCTTTCATTGCAGCCTTGTTCAAATTTGCTAGTCCATTGGATGCAAAGGACTTGGAGATAGTTCAACATTTTAGTCTGGAGTGCACCAAAGCAAAGCAAGCACAAACACCCCAGGAGGACAAGGGAAATAAAGACATGATGAAAGCCTTGAAAGATGCCCAATACTCATTAGAAGAAGCATCTATGGTGGATAGCCCCTAGTGGTGGAGCGACTCTGGGATACACCCCTTGTAGGGGAAGAGTTTCTAGCCTCACCATTCAAGCATAAATCCTCAAAGAAGATCAAGCTCAATCTTCGGTCTAAGTTTGTGCTTCCAAAGCCTAAGAGCTGGAATAAACCAGAGGATAGCCTTGCTAGCATTCTATTGACAACACCTCCCAGGGGCTGTTTCTAGCAATTCTCCCCTATTCATAGCATGGCCGACCTGTCGACATCACCAACACAGAAGTAGAAGGTTTTGACTACAGAAGGAGTACAAGATAGCAGAGACCGAGATTATGCACTGAAAGTTTTATAGCTATGTTGAGGAAGAGAGGACAATTTAGCTGCCCAGCTGAGACAACAAGTACAATAATTAATTGAAGACAAGAGGGCAAGAGGCCACCGACCTACAAAAGAAGCTACATGTTACACAGTTAGAGCTCGAGGAGGTCAAGAGAGAGTATGCACAATACCGAGCCATGTAGGAGAAAAACATCTCCAAGCTCATTGCACAAGTACGAGTCCAGAAAGAATGCTTAACTCTACTATCACTAATTGGCTAGAGGAAATGAAGATAGAGTTTTTCCTACAGTTGGATCGAATGGGTGCTACCCATTCTGACTTAAACATTGAAAACATGTTACTCAAAGAATAGATTAATGCTTTAAAAGGTGTTGATGAGAAACTCACGGAAATGGCAGAGGAGATTGATGGAATTTTCTTAAGTTCCTCCGGTCTGAAAGAAATGAAGATGCAGCTAGTCCAAGCATCACAAGGTTCCAAGTCTTAAGAACCGCTTGTTTGTCATTGCACAGCAACCATATGAAGCATTTGCCTCTGCTACCTATGCCTATGAAATTATGGCCCAAGAATCGAAAGCCCTTAGCACTGCAGCTCAGAATGCTAAACAGAATTAGATGCAAGTGGATGGTGACATAGAGATTTTAGAGCTGCCAATAGAGCCTAGGAAATCAAATGAAAAAAAGCAAGGCCAACCTACACTATTGTCTGCTGAACATGCTCCTCTGAAGGATGACAAATATTAGGATACAGAGTTCATTGCTCTCCCAAACCAGAGGCCTTAGCCCCTACTATAGATTTTGAAGAGCCAGAGACCAAAAGGAAAGAGGAACCAAAGCTAACAGCAGTGAGTGATAAGGAAGACGTAGAGGAAGAAGATCCCATTACTGCTAAGGCACTAGTCATTGATCTAAACTCCACACATACTATCAAGGTCCACTTGAAGGACTATTTCCAATAAGGGTTAATGCCTCCCACTTTTTGCCAAAAGTTTTTCCACCAGGAGTGCCAGGTGTTGAGGGTGACCTCTCCACCCATGTAGGCTTCACTCTAGGAGGGTTAGTACACCCCTAGTAAAGGGAAGTTACATTAGGAGTAGTGGGATAATTTTGTAACTATAGGGATAGTTATAACTATCCCTAACAGCTACTAGAAGTGGCCTTATCCACCACATCATGTTTTGGACTATTTGTTGTTTCTAACAGTTACCCAGAATGATGTTATAAGCTCATCTTCGCCTTTTTTTATGAGGGTTGTTGTTGTGATTTGTTGAAATACAAACTACTAGTAGTATTTCTACTGTATAAACAACAATCTCAGTTCTTTTGATGTTTTGAGTTGTCTTTGTATCTTTCTGATGTTAGTCTGATGTGTCTCTGACCCTGGCACTACAATTGCCACATGTGGATATGTGTGGTTGTTTTCAAGCTTTTTGGAGACACCATCAACTCTCTCTCTCTCTCTCTCTCTCTCTCTCCACCTTGCATATAGACCACTTGTACTAGCTCACCTCCCTCCTAGCAAGAACTTTGATTACCCCCCATCAAGCCGCTCCACTGTACCTATGGGGAGCATGCCGATGCTTGTACTATGTATGTGCAAGGTTTGTGAGGAAGCTCCTAGGCCCAGAGTGAACCCCCTCTATGTTTGTGATGCAATCATAAATTGGGGTGGATGAGCATCAAGTCTAGAAGTTGGATGCAAGCCAAGGCAGGGGGGGAAGCATTCAAGGCAATGTTGAAGGTGACAGTGTTGCTGCCAACAAGGGGGGGAGAAGGGCTTGGGAGTGAATCCAATGGAGGTGGAGAAGCCATTACGGTAGGTAGTGAGGGCCAAGTGGTCAGCTACTTGAAGAACTATACTGGAAGCCAATGGAGGTGGAGAAGCCATTATGGTAGGTAGAGGGGGCTAAGAGGTCAGCTACTTGAAGAGCTATACTAGAATCCATCCCCTTTGAGAATGGAAGAAGACACCACAATTTCAAGCCCTTTACTGACCTAGATCCCTATCTTGACCTCGACTATGTATCTTTACTAACCTAGATACCTATCTTGACCTGGACTATGTGTATGCATTAGAAGCCACAAAAAATAGCATCATGTGCAAAGGTGGTTGGCTGTATTTATTCTATGCCTTCAAGAGGTTTTGACTCCTTGGAGGTGGACGTGATGTCTTCAAGGGGTGGATATAGGTTTGCTTCTTTTTGCCCCACAATATAAGGGTCCTCCATGGTTCTTGGTACTAGTTGCAAGTTTTCTTTATAGCATGGTCTTTTTAAATTGCCATTGTTTTCTTAAAAACTTTAGATGTCTTCAAACTCACTAGATGTTGGAGATAGTTCAAATAGTACTTTCAGTGACATGGTTCCAGTTGAAAGTTTTCTTTATAGCATGGTCTTTATAAGTTGCCATTGTTATCTTTAAAGCTTTAGATGTCTTCAAAATCACTAAAGTTGGAGTTATTTCAAATAGTACATTTAGTGACATATCCCACTATACAATGGCTCTGCATCATTTGCACGTGTTCCTAAAGTACAATCATGGCAAGAGAAGCACTTGTCATGAGATACAAGGAAAAGAGGAGGAATAAGAAGTTTAAGACAACCATTAGATATGCTTTAGGAAAGCGTATACCAAGACAAGGCCCAAAATGAGGAAAGGTTTGCCGAAGAGTTGAGCTTGAAGTAGATCAAATGTTTGTCATTATACCAGATGCAACATTATACCTAATGTTGCATTTGGAGTCATTCCCTACTTCTAGGAGCATTCCATATATTGAACACCAGTATCATTACAATCAAGGGAAAGCCTACCATCCGATTGTTAAAGAAGTGGCTAGCCTACTGAAAGAAATTAATGAGAGAAAGGATAGGCTAGACTTGAGGAGGGAGAGGGATGACTAGGCATTGGGTTTGGGGAGGGGGGTCGATCTTAAGAAAAGGATGTGATGGAACTAATGCCATAGATGTCGACGAAAATTAAACCTATAAGAATCCCACCCCCCCTTTCTTCCCCTCTCTTTTCCCTACCCCACTCCCCTCTCCATTCCCTTCCCTCCTCACTTTCTATCCCCCATCCCCTCTCTTTCCCACCCACCACCTCTTGCTCAAATTCTACATTTTTTAAAAATATGGCAAAAAATACAAGCTATTATCAATGAAAAGTGTAGATTATGCATCAAAACCACCAATCTGGTACTCCTTAGCTTGGCCATTTCAATCTAAAAAACATCCTATTTCTATCTTCTAGTTTCAGGAAGCCACCAATCTGGTGCTCCCTTAGCTTGTTCATGTGGCCTGCCCTTTTTTGGGGGGGGGTTTGCATATTGGAGGAAAGTATAAATTATTGAGTGGTCTGGCAGCTCCATTTAGTATAATATACAAGCATGGCACTGTTTCATCATCATAAAACTGATACCATCTTGAAGATGAATAAGTTGCAAAATCGATTTAGTGTATTTAGTATAGAGGCCATCTCGAAGATGGGCACGATGGACACGGAGCCTTTTTTTTTTGTGTGGGTGGATTATTAGAGGGTAGTATAAATTATTGGGTGGTCTGACCAATACGCATAGTATGTTCTATTTGTGTTGTTGTTTATTGTTGCCCTTGCCCATATGTGGTCAAGAGTGGATCCATAGATTGTTGTTGGTTCAGTAATAAGTTGTATCATATTGTTTTGTAGCATTAAATTTACCAATTTGGTTTTGTTGTGGTTGTTTAAGTTGTAGTCAATATTGAAGTCACCTATAGTGTATGTTTCTATGTTTGTTGGAATGTTATTATCTAGTTCTTGCAACATATTTATTAGGGTGCTCATTTTTACATGCGGTGGTTTGTAAATGTTTATGATAATGATTTTTTTGGTTGTTCGTGCTTGCAAAGTAGTGACTAGGCATTCACATGTGTTACTCTAAACTGTTTGTGTTTGAATGGGTTGGTACTCTTTTGTGAAATATGTGGTTAGGCCTTGCCCTTGTGTCGAGTTGGTGTTGTTAAACTTTGGCAATTCAATGTTTTCAGAGTTGTTGTTGCTGGTCTCTTGCAGGCAAAGGATTTCATGATCATGAATGTGTTTATAATGTTTGATTTGTGTTGATGAAAAGAGCATGTGTTCAAGCTTTGCAATGTCTGTTTGCTATTCTGCTGAATTATGGTTATTCCATTTTCAAAAACCCATGTTGTTTTTTTTTGTAGCCTTTCAATCTCCTCTAGGACGAATGGTGTCAACTTTTATCATGTTTCGCTCTATTTTGCACAACAAATATATATTGTTTGCACTCTTGATATGCCAAAGGGATGTGTAAATGAGGCCATGTGCTCGCATGTTAGAAGGATCAAATGCTAGTGCATCCATGGTGAGGCCTTGTGCACGATGGATTGTTCTGGCTGATGCTAGTTATACTAGGAATTGCTTTCTGCATGCGCTATTCAAATGGTTTTTCCTATTTGAAACTCTCTTGTTATTTGCATTATTGGTGTCTAGGTTTGTTGTCCACAGTCACTACTGTATAAGTTTGTGTTTTCTTTGTGAGCTCTTTCCCTTGTTTTTTAATCTGTGAATTCGATCCATATTATCTGCGGTGTGTGTTCCATGTTTGAACCTTGAAAGTTTCGTCTTCCCCATTGACGATGCCGTCAGCAATGTCCAGGTTCCCCGAGCATATTTTGAAAATAATGTATGGTTTTAGTTTGAGCTCTGGATGGAGGCCTGCTATTTCCCTAGGGTATGTCAGGATGTTTATTGTTTTATTAAATGTTTCATGTTTATGGTCTACTGATTTTAGGATTTGTGGTACTATTTGCAATCATGGATGACTTTTTCAAGTTAGTTTCATTAAGAAACTAAAATGTTATATTGGCTTTGAAAGTTTGTATGCACTAATAAATATAAACGTTTGAAACATTCGCCTAGGATTTGAAACTTTTTTCCAAAAAAATTTAAAGTTTCGCTAGGATTTACATTTTTTCCTTCAAAATTCAAAATAAAAAATATAAAAAAGTACTACATTCTACCAATATTGTGAAACTGAAAAAATGAGCTTGAAAACTTTTGCCAAGATTTTATATTGATATATAGGCATAGCTTCGATAAAAACATCCTTGTTTGCAATGTTTGGAAGGTGTAATCATTGTGCTTATCTTTTTATGAGTTGTTGTAGTAAAGGTGTGGTATTTGGTCAGGCACATTTTCAGTGTATCGTTTGTTAAGCAATGCAATATCTGTGCTTGTTTGTTTCCTAACACAGATTTTGTTTAGCAGTTCAAGAAAAGGTCCTTCTTCTCACATTGGTTGTTGCAACTCATAGTATAGGAAATTTGCCTCCCAGCATGAACCAAACAGTGCTGTCCCTCTTGAATGTTACGAGAAAACCCAACTATCTCTTACCGGACTAACTTGGCATAGATCGCCTACTAGTAGTAAGATGTCAACACCTCTGAAAGGCTCGTCATGTTTGTGTTTTATTTCACGCATATCCATTGCTATGAATATGTTTAGCCCCACCAAAGAAATCTCATCTACTACTAGAAGCTCTTGTTGGGGTAAAGGGCAGTGTGCCCACCCACTTGTACAGTGCCCATGTATACTCATATATATATAATAGAGGAATAAGCTGGAGTAGCTTTTGCTCCACCACCATTGGTGTCTCCGTATTCCTTTGTGTGTGCTCTCCTCTCTCACAACTGGTATCAGAGCCCATGGCGTTCGATCTACGAGGAGCTCGGTGAGAGGAGAATGGGCACTGCTTCGAGACATCTACCGGGAGCTTTGGAGAGCTTGATTCTCTCATTTACGGAGAGATTTTGGGTAGACATCATCCAAATCTGTTTGCTCTACAATGCAGCTGCAAGAATCACTTTGGGTTATCTTCCAGCGCTCCAGTGCTCTAGCAACCTAGCGTTGGAAGGAGACTGCTGTCCGTTGGTCTTGACATTGTCTCGTGGGAGCCTATCCTTGGCTGTTGATGCATCCTTTGCAGCAAGTGGCTGGCCGTTGTGTGCTTGTTGGAGGCGTTGGTTATCATGGGCAGCTAGTAGATAGACGTCAAGAGCAATTGTTACTGCTATTCTGTGAGCCAGGAGTCGGTTGGTGAGCAACTTCTTTAGCGTAGGAGACCGTGAAGGAGCGCTGGAGAGCTGCATATGCAACTTGTGGTGGAGTTCGCACAGTCCTCCGATTGCGATTCCGTCGATGCCGGGCTTCCTAAAAATTTGCAATTGTGCTACCTATAACCTCACATCGAGGTTTCCTCCCTGCAGATTTGGGTCTTATTTTGGTGCCATAGCCATTCTTGGCACTTGCAGGTTCCAGTCTTGGCATAGTTCTTTGCCATTGTCTCTAGCTCATCTGGGAGCTGTTGGGGAGCCTCTGGATTGCATGTTTGATGTAGTCGTATGCCTAGGAGATAGCCGGTGTTGCATTTGAGGTCTTGGAGCTGAGCATTGGCTGATTTTGGTCTCTTTGCGGGACATTTTGTAGAAGTACGCCTTGTGGACATTGTGTGGGATATGTGCTTGTGCACTATGCAGCTTCTTTTGGTTGCAGTTGAGCTTTGTTAGCTCGTGTTTTCCCGTGCATTTGGGTCCTTGTACGGACATACTCTGGTGCATCTTAGTCCTTGTGAACATTCCATTACAGCTAGTCAGTGGGTTGTATATCTTTTTTGCAGATACATCACTTTGGCAGTGGCAGTGACACATGCTTTGACAGTGGTACATGCCTGGTTGAGATGCATTGACAGTTTGTTGGATGCATGGTTATTTGCCTATGTTGGATACATACGGTGGTACGGTGATGTATAGAGATCCTGTCAAATGAGCATTGTTTGGAGCTATTTTCAGGGCTGATTTGATACTGTATTCGGGGCTGATTTTATGGCATTGTGTTTGCCATTGGTCAGGACATTACAATTGCTGATGTTGCTGTTTTTATGACAAAACAGTCATTTCCAGGACTGGATATCTATTTTCTAGTGCGGAATTGTACTTTGTGCCGAACTGGAAAGTTGTAGTTCACAAAAAATACTACAACTTTGCTTTTCAAAGCAAGTTGATCCGGTATAAGCTGCAGGAGTTACAGCCTCTGCAAGACCACAAATAGTTGCAGTCTACTATCTATCTGTGACCAATGTGCAGGAAGCTGTTTTTCAGGTGAGAATATCTGAAAATCCACAAGGATTTGGCTCTTAAGGTCAACTGACAAGTTGTAGATCTTTCTACCAGCTACAACTTTGCTGTTTACAGCTTTGGCATCCAGTCTTTCAGTGAAAAGATATCGCTGTTCAAAGACAGAGACAGCGTGTTATTTTGCCCAAAGTGGCTGTGAGGTATTGTTGTAGGAATTTCTCTTGTACAATAGTGAATTGGGAGCTCACAGTAAATTACAGAAAGTGATTGGGATCTCACTTCAGTCCAAGGGCATTATTGGCATTTTGGCAAATCACTTTGGCACATTTGGCAAGTGGTGAATGCTTTTTGTTGCCAAAGGATTGCACACTTGAGGTGATGCATTGGTGTTGCAGTAAATGCCATTTTGATGCATTATGGATTTGCATTGGTGGATGCCGCACTGATGTTTATGGATAGTTGAGCTGGGCTCCTATTGCCATTGGTTGAGCAAGCATTGCTCATTTGGTTCAGTGCATCTCTTACTTGGATTGCCAGGCATTGGCAGGTTACTGGGCTGCATATATTCTTGTTTATGCGTCTTTATGGCTGAGTGCTTTTGAGCATTGGATCAGCCAATTTATTTGGAGACCTGATTGGTCTGGACAACACTATATATTTGGTCATTTGGGCTGCCTATTGCACTATACTGCTCTTTGGTTGTGAACTATTGTGCCATAGATATGGCATCTACAGCTGGTAGTGCCCTCTTTGATATTGAGAGGTTGGATGGATCAAACTTTCAGTATTGGAAAGAGCAGATTTATGATGTGTTAGTGCAAAAGAGGCAGCATAAGCCCATTCAATGCAAAGGTGTCAAGCCTAATAGCATTAAACAGAGTGATTGGGACGACATGGATGAGCAAGCATGCTCTATCATTCAGTCATCACTCTCGAAGTCAGTCTACTTGCAGGTACAGGATGGTGTACAGGGTGTAGACTACCATGCATATGAGTTTTATACTCGTATATGCCAGATGTATGACCATGATAGTGTTATGTTACAACATGATGGGCTGAAATGTCCTGATGGGCTGAAATACAGCCTTGATATGCACTCTAAGGGTCGATCAATTGGTAGAAACAAGTCATGTTCAAGGGGGAATTCCAGGAGCAAGTCTAGCTCTCGGACTTGTGTTAGATGTTTCTATTGTGGAAAGTATGGCCACATGAAAAAGTATTGCTGGAAATGGCTGAGAAAATACAAGAAGAAGAGCAAGGATAAGAATGACATGAAGAAGGAGAAGAAGCATGTTGAGCTTCAAGGCATGGATGCCAGGGTTTCCACTGACAGTAGCAGTGATGAAGGCATTATTTTGTCTATGTCTGACACCTCCTTCGTGGCCACTGATGTACCCATTCTCAGCGATTGGATGTTAGATCCATGTGCTTCATGTCATATGACCCCTCATAGGTCATGGTTTAATGCATATCATGAATGCATTGTGGAGAGTGGTTTGATGGGCATTGATCATTCTATGGATGTCTATGGTTATGGGGATATCCACCTTGTTATGCCTAGTGGCTCTATTCTTGTTCTACAGAGGGTTAGACATATACCAGGACTTGCTACGAGCAAGATCAGTACTGGAGAGTTGGTTGAGGCAGGTTATCATGTCTCTTTGGGTGATCATGCATGGAAGATTGCTAAAGGCAATCTGGTTATGGCTAGGGGATCACGGGTTGGATTCTCTTATGCATTGCATGTATCAGGTGTCCAGGATAAGATGCTTATGATTAGTAAGCAGCCATCAGTTAGTTTATGGTATGCCAGACGTGGACATATGTCCACTACAGCCATTACAACATTGAGATACATTCCTATTATGGATGTCTCTCAAATTTTATGTCATGATTATGATGATGATCAGCAGTCAGGATCCTCTTTTGTGAGGAAGACAGTCAGTGAGAGGTATGTTGAGCAATTACAGTTGGTTCATAGTGCAGTTTGTGGGCCTATGCCTACCGTTTCACTGGGTGGAGCCTCTTACTTTGTGACATTTATTGATGCTGCTACAAAGTACATATGGGTATATCCGATTCGGCAGAAGCATGGTGTATATGATACATTTCAGCGCTTCTTGGGTAATGCTGAAAATCAGTCAGGAAAGAAGCTATTGAGCTTGATGGCTGATGGTGATGCAGAGTTTACCTCTTCTAGATTTCAGCATCTATGTGATACACTTGGTATCAGGAGGGTGTTGACCACTCCTCTTTCTGCTCATGATGCCTTGGTAGAAGGCATAAATCGGATTCTATTGGATAGGATTGGTAGCATGCTACGATATGCAGGTCTTACCGAATGCTATTGGGCTGAGGCATGTAAGACAGCTGCATACTTGCTTAACAGGTCACCCAGGAGATCTCTGAATGGTAGAGTGCCATTTGACTTCTTGACAGGCAAGGCACCATGTTATGAGCATTTACGTGTGTTTGGCTGTGAGGATTATGCTCATGGTTCCCGATCGAGGAGGTGTATCTTCCTTGGATACAGTGAATCCAGTAGGGACTACAGGTTATGGGATTCTTCAACTAGAGAGTTGATACACAGCCATAATGTCTATTTCAGAGAGGATGCTATGTTTGGACAGCCCAGGACTGTCAGCCCAGGATTGTGGATAGCAGGAGAGTGGTATTCCAAGAGGGTGTAAGTGCACTGATACCTCCGAATTCTATGCAAGGACAGCCCATATCCCTTGGAGTGGGAGGTTTTTCCCACGGTGAGCAGGTTATAAAGTTGGGACAGCCACGATTACTTCCTGATTTTGGTCAGAGACAATCAGATGTCTCGAGTATTCCACAGGTTTATACTCCTATGGAGATTGTTGATGCATCTTCTATGGACAGTTACACTTTACTGCCAGGATGTGGAGTGTCTCTTGCAGATGAGGATGAGGCTATGCATGGTGAGGAGGAAACCTTGGCTAATGATGCCCGGTATGATCCATTGGCTGGTTATGCCAGGACAGATGTGGTTTCTGCAGTTATTGACTCGGGTCATATTGCGCATGGGCAAAAATCATTGATGTGTTTGCTTCGTAAGTGCCTCCATGGCCAGAAGCAATCCCCTCGAGCTTGGCTTCATAGGTTTGATACCGTTATGAGAGCTCAGGATGGACAGGTTATGATCTCAGTATTCAGGACGTTGCTATCCTTCTGAGGTTACTTGCCATATGGTTCCTTATGGACAGGGATGCTTTGCAGTGGGCGCTCCATGGTCTTGATGATGTTTGTCAGATACTTGGTTGTTTCAGTATGGAGAGGGGGAAGTTACTGAGTACTCCATTGCCTGTATTGGCTCCATACTTGAAACACAACAGGTTTGACGATCACAGATTAGTTGAGCAGCAAGTTATGGTTCATATGGCAGCCATAGTACTTCATGCATCCATGACTGTGTTGAGACTTGGTTCTCACATGTTTGCCATTGGGGCTACACTTCCGGTTCTTGCTTCCGTTGCAGTGGGAGTTGGTAGCATGATTATGGCAGATTTTGGCAGTAGGGAAGCGGTTGTGGACATCAGGTCCTTATGCTTCCAGGAGCAGCATGCAGGTGATGCAGGTTGGGTAGACCAGCAAAGGTCTATTGTAGGGCATGTGCTTATGGTCACAGGTGGTACAGAGACATTTTCTTTGCACAGTGACAGTTCGGGTGCTATGGACTTAGCACAAGAGCACGTGGTGGTGAGAGTTCACTCTCCCAGTGAGATCTGGCATGAGATCTTGGTTGACAGGCATCTACAGCTTGTCATTTTCTATCCTGCAAACCTGATGTCTACTAGCAGCTTATCCTCTATGCACTTTGCACATTGTAAAGTGCTGATGGGCATAGGATGACGGTCTGGTCATCTTGTTTTTCAGCCTATGGCTGATTGTATTATATGTGTACTATACTCCCTTAAAGGCACACTGCCTTTAAGTGGGACGTTGTTGGGGTAAAGGGCAGTGTGCCCACCCACTTGTACAGTGCCCATGTATACTCATATATATATAATAGAGGAATAAGCTAGAGTAGCTTTTGCTCCACCACCATTGGTGTCTCCGTATTCCTTTGTGTGTGCTCTCCTCTCTCACAGCTCTACGTTCTTGTATTGGGCAGTAAGTGCTTGTAACTTTTCTATAGATAAGCTAGTATATGTGGCTATTAGTAGTGGTAGGTGCAATGTGGCATGTAGCATGCTTCCATTAATTCCTCTTGCTGCTTTCCCTGTGTACGCCAATAGAAGAACATGAGCCATGTCAGCATCCGTTGTGAAGATATGTTTGTTGCAATGCTTGCACTATGAGTAGTGCTAGAAAAGTTTTCCCCAAGCCGGCATTTTCAGAGAGGAATAGCTTGATTTTTTTGTTTGTATACAACCTTTTTTTTAGCATGATGTCATCTATGATTTTTTGTTGGTCATTTTTTGTATGTTGCAACATGTTCTAGTATACCTCATTTTGTAGCAATTGGCTGCTTTGATGTTGCGCAACTGGCAACTTTATTTTCGTGTTTCTTTCTGTCATCTCTTTTGCAAGGTCGAACTTTTGTGGTTTTGATGTGGTTGTTGAAGTGGTTGTTATTGCAGTCGTTTTGCTAGAGTTACTTGTTGGTTGAAGTGGAGGGTAAGAAAGCATTTTGTTAAAGATGGCCTTGTTCGCATCAATGGTTTCCCTATTTGCAATGTACATGTCATGCCATGTTTCGATTTGTGTGCTTGTTATTTGTCAATGGTAAGTATAGCAAGCAAAGCTCCCTATAATGTTCTTCTGGTTTTGTGTTTTGCTATAGTTGTTGAATCTTATTATTTTATGCCTTTTCGTTGCACGTACGACTCCTTTCTGTACTTGCAAAGCATGCCAAGCATATGGCACTAAATCTATTGCTTCACTTGCAATAGTGTGTTATAATATCGTCAAAGAATATGTCAGTACTTGTCGACTCTAGTTTCAGCAGTTTTAATCTTCGTTTCAGCAACATAGTCCTTTCATCTGATGTGCTTGTGTTGATGTATGAAAATTATCTGGTCATGCTATTGAGGGATACTGACAAGCATATGAACACTGCCTGTTGCGACCTTATATGTTGCATGTTCAGGATTGTGTTTCCTACTTTTCAAATGCGCTCATTCGCAAGCAGGTTGTTTTTGATACTGTTAGTGATAGTTGCTTTGACTGACTCGTTTGTCTCTTTGTCAATTTTGGTTATGTAGGATGTGCATTATGATGCTGCCCCGTGTGGGTTTAGCACAAATTGGATATCTATGTTTGCTTCCCAGAGTTTTGAAATTGTGGGGTTAAAATTTTTTGTGAACAGATCTTTTGGTTGCCTTTTCAAGAACACTGTTGGTTCAGATATGTTTGATCTAAGAGCAAGAATGTAATCTTCTTCATGCATTTTTATATGCTCCAAGAACGTGTTGTAGATTAGTCCTAGTGTTTCTTGTTCTAGTAGTATGGATGACAATGCTTTAAAAGACACTCTATGTTTTGTCTTCTGCACTTCTTTTCCCAAGTGGTAGTAGTATTTTTGTTTCCCTCATTGGAGGACGTGGGAAGCCAAAATGATAGGTCTTGCTCTTCTTTGTGCATGAAGTGGTATTGTAAGTTGTGAGCTATATGTAGTTATGTACTTGTCTATGTAATATTGTACTTCTTCGATGGTCGAGTGCCCATATGTTGGTGCTTCATCCGCCCATAGCAACCCATGATCATGCTGGCTTCCATGGTTTTGGAATTCAGTTAACGAAGAAGAAATCATTGATTTTGCTGAGGATGTCCTTGTCTTGTCGCAACAGGGTTTTAAGTGCTTGAAATTTGTGTGCGTAGTATCTTGCTATTGTCACCAAGTCAACAAGCCTGGGCAAGCTTGCATTGTTCTCTGGTAGTGTCATGTCGTTGTTACTGCTTGTGGCTTGTAGCTTTTGTAGGCATTATAGTAATGGCTGCCATTGTTTCTCTGCTGTCAAGAATGTGACAAAGAAGTGGGTGCCCTGAGTTGTCTCAGCATTGCAAAAGCGTTTCTTTTAAGTTTTTGGTTGTAGTCCGCTGATGTGCGCAACGTGGTGAAGTCACGATAACCTATTTTCAAATGCAGTAGTTGTTCGATGTTCGTGTCCACCAAGGCTATTCTTCTTTTGCAAGCCAGTCCTTGGATCTGTCCTTTTGGCATCCTCACCCAGCTCAATTCAATAACTTGCTTTACAAGTACTTTCATTATCTTGAAGAACAAATTTTCGATAGAGAGTGCGAAATGACAGTCTTTATGCTTTAGCCCCCACTTCACTATGTCTTGGTATGTTCATGCACATGAGAAGATGAAGAAGAGCCTGTAGAACCAAAACGGCAACGGCCATTCCCCAAGTGGGTAAAGCAGCTTTTGGATGGCAGAGAACCTCCAGCCATTGAGGAGGAACCATTCGAACACTACCGGTCCAAGAGATTAGAGGAGCAAAGAAGGGCGTAGGAACACTTGGTCAACTATGCTTTGATGACAGAAGTGATCCATGCTGATGAACCCAAGTGTCTTGAAGAGGCACAGGGTGATGATAGGTGGATGGAGGTTATGCAGTCCGAGTATGGCTCTATAATGAAGAAAAACACTTGGGACCTTGTAGATCGACCACCAAAATGCAAGGTAATCGGAACCAAGTGGGTGTACAAGACCAAGTACAAGTCTGACGGCATGTTGGATAAGTACAAGGCTCGGCTCATGGCAAAAGGATTTGCACAGGTACATGGTTTTGATTATAAAGATACTTTTGCTCCCATAGCTCGACTAACCACAATTTACAGTGTTTTGGCTTTAGCTACCCAGGGAAGTTGGCCCGTGTTTCAGATGGATGTGAAATCCGCCTTTCTGAATG
The DNA here is from genome assembly GCF_047967505.1 of Dipteris shenzhenensis. Lineage (NCBI taxonomy): Eukaryota > Viridiplantae > Streptophyta > Polypodiopsida > Gleicheniales > Dipteridaceae > Dipteris > Dipteris shenzhenensis. The sequence continues at coordinate 53,685,484 of NC_141605.1, read as the reverse complement.
GAGATCTCAAGGAGAAGGTATACGTGGAACAACCACTAGGTTTTGAGATCCGCGGTTCAGAAGGTAAAGTCTTCAAACTAAAGAAGGCACTTTACGGGATAAAACAGGCCCCATGAGTGTGGTACCAGTGAATTGATGCCTACTTTCTGCAAAACAGGTTCAAGACGAGCTCGTCGGATGCAAATTTATATATCTTTAGAGAAGGAGGCAGGTGTATGATCATGGTCCTTTATGTGGACAACCTTGTCATAATAGGGAACTATGAAGAGAAGATCTCGCAGATGAAGCATTTGCTAGGAAGAGAGTTTGAAATGACAAACCTCGGACTGATGCATTTTTGTTTGGGGATTGAAGTTTGGCAGGAGCCAAAACAGATCTTCATTTCACAGTTGAAGTATGCTGGAGAGATACTAAAGGCATTTGGCATGGCTAAGAGCAAGACAGTTGGTACCCCTATGGAGGTTGACGCAAAGCTCTCAAATGAGGATTCATCACCATTGGTGGACGCAGAAGGCTTGTGGGTAGCTTGATTTACCTGTGCAACACACGGTCGGACATCAGTTTTGCGACTGGTGTACTAAGTAGGTTTTCCAATAAGGCCCGGGAGAACCATTGGAGGGCAGGGATGCGGGTGCTAAAATACATCAAATCACCTATACCAAGGGAAACATCTTGGCTGGATTCTATGACTCGGATTGGGACAGTAGGAGATCAGTGACAGGGTACAGCTTCTCACTTGGATCTGGTGTTGTGTCATGGGTCAGCAAGAAGCAACCCACAGTTGCTCTTTCTTCTACTGAGGTCGAGTACAAATCTGCATGCTTTGCTTCTTGCGAGGCAGTGTGGTTGAGGAGGATTTTAGGGGACATGGGTGCAGTGGAGAACAAGCCTACACAGTTATCATGTGACAATCAGAGTTGCATGGGGATTGCAAAGAACTCGGTGTTCCACGTTCGCACAAAACACATTGAGATTCAATATCACTTTGTATGCGAGCTCATCATGGATGGAGAGGTCCATTTGGTGTACTGTCTGACTACAAAGAATGTTGCGGACATCTTCACGAAGGCTCTTGGAAGAGACTTGCTGGAGAGGCATCTTCATCGACTTGGCATTGGGCTGAAAAAGTAAGTTCACTTGCGGGTGGACATTGAGGGGGGGTGTTAGATATCAATGCTCCACTCTCAAGTAACTACGTGGGAACCAGCTAACTCTACTTCTAAGCCCCCCATATGAGGAGAAGGCATTTGAGTAGCTCAGTTATCTGGTAGGGGTCCTGGTTTGAACACCAGATGGGGGCCATGTGTGGCCTGATAGCTGGACGGCTTCAGATAGAGTTGGCACACTGCCAACTAGGCTACATGCAAGTGCGAGAAGGCATCCCTTGATTGACCACACTAAGGGTAGATGGAGCATTTCCCGGGGCAACCCACTCTCAGGTTGTAGGGCTCGTTTGGAGCCTCAGATGATCTCGAATGGCTGTGGGCCAAACGGTGACCATAGGTTAGTTGCTTTATTTTGTGCACCGGTTCTATCGTATGGTTGGTGGCCTCCAGTCGACCGTTTTGGGCAGATTGGGTCGGCCACCCAATTGAGCCTAACCGACTATGGCTGGTGGCTAGATAAGAGCAAGCCCGTGAAGCCCATTTCATCACTGGCTACAGCAACCCTGATTCCTTAGCATCCAGCCTCCGTCTTCTACTGTTTCCAGCATGCCATCAAAGCTTCTTTCATAGGAGCACACGGTTGGGAGGCAGTGCCATCTATTGTATCAATTCTAAAGTAATCAAAATTTTGATTCTCCATACTATCTTGTTTTCTCTCTTGTGTACGAGATCTTGTTATCTGTTGAGCACAGATGTATTATTTTCTTACATATATCCCATGTACAAGTGTGTCACTTGGATTTTCCTCGTCATTGCTTTTGGCCACACAATTGCTATCTAATCCATCATTGGGTGCGCCAGTTTCATTTGGTTGTTGCAACTGTGTGATATATTGAACCCATAGCTCGTTTAATTGCATGTTGTTCTCCTTGTACAAAGGTGTTTCCAACATTTCTTTTAGTGCCTTTATTGTCATTGTTGGGTGGATCAACCCGGTAATGAAGTTATGTTTGTATTGCATTTTCCTCTTTATCGCCACCATAACCGTTGTGCTGTTATCAATAAAACACGGGAAGAATTTTTGGGCTCTTTCAATGTCTGTGAATAAATTGACAACACTACCATGGAGGCCTAGCTGGCCTTTGTACGTCAACTCATGGATTTGAGCAAATGGGATTCTGAATGAGAATAGTCTTTACTCAACTTTGTTTAGGCTTGAAGTGTGGCATGTTGGAGTTGCGAATGGCATACTTGGTTGTAAGAATTTAGGCATGGTGTACCTTGCCAAGTGCCTGTGACATAACGAGCATATAGAGAGGTATTCTTGAAAGGGAGATTGTCATCCTATAGCAGTTGCTCTTTCATGAATTCTTCATGTGGACACCAAGTGGGTGTACAAGAACAAGTACAAGTCCGATGGCACGTTGGATAAGTACAAGGCTCGGCTCGTGGCAAAAGGATTTGCACAGGTACATGGTTTTGCTTATCAAGATACTTTTGCTCCCACAGCTCGACTAACCACAATTCACAGTGTTTTGGCTTTAGTTGCCCAAGGAAGTTGGCCCGTGTTTTAGATGGATGTAAAATCGGCCTTTTTGAATGGAGATCTCAAGGAGGTTGTATATGTGGAACAACCACCATGTTTTGTGATCTCCGCTTCAGAAGGTAAAGTCTGTAAATTGAAGAAGGCACTTTACGAGCTGAAACAAGCCCCACGAGCATGATACCAGTGAATTGATGCCTATTTTCTGCAAAATGGGTTCAGGAGGAGCCCATCTGATGCAAATTTGTATATCTTCAGAGAAGGAGGCAGGTGTATGATCGTGGTCCTTTATGTGGATGACCTTGTCATAATAGGGAACCATGAAGAGAAGATCTTGCAGACAAAGCATTTGCTAGGAAGAGAGTTTGAAATGACAGACCTCGGATTGATGCATTTCTGTTTGGGGATTGAAGTTTGGCAAGAGCCAAAACAGATCTTCATCTCATAGCTGAAGTATGCTGGGGAGATACTGAAGGCATTTGGCATGGCTGAGTGCAAGACAGTTGGAACCCCTATGGAGGTTGAAGTGAAGCTCTCAAATGAGGATTCATCACCATTGGTGTATGAAGCGAAGTATAGAAGGCTTGTGGGCAGTTTGATTTACTTGTGCAACACGCAGCCAAACATTAGCTTTGCGACTGGTGTACTAAGTAGGTTTTCCAATAAGCCTCGGGAGAACCATTGGAGGGCAGGGATGTGGGTGATGAAATGCATCAAAGGCACACTTGATTATGGCATCACCTATACCAAGGGCAACATCTTGACTGGATTTTGTGACTCGGATTGGGTAGGAGACGTGGATAGCCGAAGATCAGTGACAAGTTACTGTTTCTCACTTGGATCTGGAGTTGTGTCATGGGTCAACAAGAAGCAACCTACAGTTGCTCTTTCTTCTACTGAGGCTGAGTATAGATCAACATGCTTTGCTTCTTGTGAGGCACTATGGTTGAGGAGGACTTTAGGGGACATGGGTGTAGTGCAGAACAAGCCTACGCAGTTATCATGTGACAATCAAAGTTCCATGGCGATTGCAAAGAACCCTGTGTTCCACGCTCGTGCAAAACACATTGAGATTCAATATCACTTTGTACGCAAGCTCATCATGGATGGAGAGCTTGACTTGGTGTACTGTCTGACTACAGAGAATGCTGCGGACATCTTCATGAAGGCTCTTGGAAGAGACTTGCTAGAGAGGCATCTTCATCGACTTGGCATTGGGTTGAAAAAGTAAGTTCACTTGCAGGTGGACATTGAGGGGGGGTGTTAGATATCAATGCTCCACTCTCATGTAACTATGCAGGAACCAACTAACTCTACTTGTAAGCACCCCATATGAGGAGAAGGCATTTGAGTAGCTCGGTTATCTGGTAGGTCCTGGTTTGGACACTAGATGGGGGCCATGTGTGGCCTGATGGCTCGATAGATTTAGATAGAGTGGGCACATTGTCAACTAGGTTACATGCAAGTGCGAGAAGGCATCTATGACTTACTGCACTGAGGGTAGATGAAGCATTTCCTAGGGCAGCCCACTCTTGGGTTGTGGGGCTCGTTTGGAGTCCCAAATGATCCCAGATGGCTCTGGGCCGAATGGTGACCTTAGGTTAGTTGCTTTATTTTATGCCACGGTTCTATAGTGTGGTCGAAGATCAACCCCTAGTCGACCGTTTTGGGTGGATTGGGTTGGTCACCCAATTGGGTCTAACTGACTACGACTAGTGGCTATATAAGAGCAAGCCCATGAAGCCCATTTCATCACTGGCTATAGAAACCCTGATTCCTTAGCATCCAGCCTCTATCCTCTACTATTTCTAGCATGCCATCGAAGCTCCTCACACAGGAGTGCATGGTTGGGAGGTAGCGCCATCTATTGTATCAGTTCTACAGTAATCAAATTTTTGATTCTCCATACTATCTACTTTTCTCTCTTGCGTACGAGATCTTGTTATCTGTTGAGCACAGATGTATTGTTTTCTTACATTTTTTTTTTCTAGTATCTTGTTCAAGATATAACATCATAGAGACATGCTCCTTGAAGAGAGCTTCGCGCTGATATAAGTTTCATTAAAATCGGACTACCGAGCAGAAAGTTATGAGCAAAACACTAATAGGGGGTCAAACTATCATAAAAAGTACCCTCCACCCATGCTAATTTTGCCTGAGCAGAATGCTCCCTCAAGACTCCACCTTCATCAACGATCGACCACTTATAGATTTCATCTAAAAGAGGGTAAGCAACTCCCTTTGTGGCTCGGGAAATGGATGGACCATGTGCATGCAATGAGCGATCGAATAGAAAGAACTTTTAAGGCTTTACTAGTAATACCTTTGTAATGGCAATATGCACCCCAACTGTTGAGAAGTTCACTGGGGAAGGATTTCACACTTGGTCTACACAAATGAGGTATCTCTTGATGCATTGGAAGCTTTGGAAGATTGTTAAGGAAGGCATACCACTACACAAAATGAAGCTTGGAAAGAGAAATACAAAGTAGCACTATCACTCATTGGCTTGCACTTGAGTCCAAACATAATTCATCATATAGATTCTAAGGATCATGCCAAAGATGCATGGGATGAGTTGAACATAGTGTTTGGTGCAAAATTCTATGGTTTGCACATGAGCTTCAATGAATCCATGGCACAATTTGTAGATAAGATTAAAAGCATTATGACCCATTTAGAAGGAATAAATGCAAAAGTAGGAGAAAAGGATGCACTTGCAATCCTCCTTAAAAGCATGCCTGAAGAGTACAATGCACTGACAACCACCTTGAAGAATCTTATAGATCCAAACTTTGAGGAATGTGTATCATCTCTTCTTGAGAAAGAAATAGAGTTAAAGGCATTGACATTGACATCTACATCAACACATAGAAGCAATAATGAAGAACACACATTGTTCTCAACAATGCATCAATGAAGTGTTACCATTGTGGAAGGATGGGTCACTATCAAATTGACTACAGATTGAAGAAAAAACCAAAGTGTCACCATTGCAAGAAGTTGGGACACAAAGAATAAGACTACAAAATGAAGAACTAGTAGGTCAACTATGTGGATTCATCATCATTAAGCGAGAAGAATGACAAGAACAACATGTATTGAGAAGCAAAAGCTTTTCCACCTTTAGCCTATATTCTTGTAATCAAACCTAACCACTCGCAAGTACCATGCAAGCACTCAAGTGAGGTATTGACATGTAAACACCACACTTGACCACCTTAAGTAGCAAGGTATGCACTAGGGGGAGGTGATGGATTTGTAACTCACAGCTTACCACCTTGCGGGGTAGCCAATGGATCATAGCACCAATGGGTGGTGTTGAGATATGGTGCCATGAGAAAAGGTGTTGAGATATGGTGTTGAGATGATTAGAGGCAAAGGTATAGTATAGTAATGTATTAAAGTAGCCACCCTTGGATGTGGACTATATGATGTGAGGATGTGGATCAAGGACATCCCCACAAAGAGAGATGTGGATCAGGGGATCCCATAAGTGTTGACTATTCTAAGGGCTCTCTCTATATGAGAAGCCTATATTGTATTGTTGAATATAGATATACATTTTCTATATCCCTCTCATGTCTTATTCAGTGTTCTTTGAGCCTCCTTGATCTCTTGCATTTAACATTGCTAAGTGTCATGTCCATTAAAGATCACTTGGCAAGATGGGCATGCAAAATTCCCGATTTGTGCACATTTGTGGTGCATAAAAAAATTTCATTCGAGGACTACCATGAAATGGTTATGTATCAAATAGAATGCAACTTTGCATGCGTCCTAATTTGACTATTTTTCTATTTGCACAAGGTTTCATGTCTATCAAAGACCATTCAGGTGGATTTGCATGCGAAACTCCCAATTGGTGCACATGCCTAGTACATAGTTAAAAAAACCGCAACTGTTGTCCATCATGGAATGGTCAAGTGTCAAATGGGAATGCATTTTTGCATGGCAATTAATTTGAACTTTTAATGTCCTTGTAGAGTTTCATTTCCATCAAAGACAGTTTGGATGGCCTTAGGGCATGCAAAATTCCCAAATTTTGCTTGTCTATGCTACATAGATGCCAAAAAATTCCCATATATGGACCGTCATGGGAATAGTCAAGTGTCAAATGGGAATACAACTTTGCATGAGTATTTAATTTAATAATTTTTGTCAAATTTTCATGTCCATCCTATACCATTTGGGTGGATGGACATGAAAAATTCCCAATTTGTACCCATGCATGGTGCAAAAAATCAAAACCGTGGATCATAAAAAAAGGGTGGATCTGACATTTTTTGCCCTTTTTGGTTGCCAAAAAAGGGCGGGCTTATTTGGTTGCCCTTTTTTTCTGCTTTTTTTTCTATAAAAAAGGGAAGTCTTGATTGGACGCCCTTTTGTTGGCATTTTTTAAAGTTAAAAAAAGGGGGGTGGCCAATATTCTTTGCCCTTTTTTTGTTGAAAATAAAAGGTTGGACTTTTTTGTCCACCCTTTTTTATGCCCTTTTTGAAGGAAAAATGGGTGGATAAAATTTTATTTGCTCTTTTGTCCTATCAATATCATTTTTCCTACCCTTTAAGCCTTATAAAAGGGTGACCAATACACATTTTCTTGCAGTACACATGTGCGCTCATGCATGCGTACATGCATACACACACACACACACACACACACACACACACACACACACACACACACACGAGATTCAAAAATCTATAACTAAAAAATTCACCATTATTTTCAAAAACTACCAATTGGAACTGCATTCTAATTTTCTAAGGAAATTTTAGATACACAAAATGTTGTATATTATATTCTAGGAAAGATCGAGTACAAAAATGTCATCATAAACTAGTTCCAAAGCTGGCAAGAGCAACACAGATTAAAAATTTCCCCAAAATACTACTTCAAGGGATGTAGATGCCATTTTTCCAAGGTTAACAAGAGACATACAGTAAGGAAGAGTCTGAGGGATATGGGAAATGGTGTTGGTCATCAATCCACTGCCAGTGGTAGCAAGTACCATCTCCTTCCTTGGCCTTAATCTCATAAATGCCTCGTTGTCACTATGCTTGGTTTCGATTTCCACATTGACTCATCTAGCTATCTTCACACTATCAGGTGGCCCAGGTGGCTCCATGCTAAAGTACATGCCTTCTCCTTTTGTCAAGCCCTTCCAATGATAATTAGCCTAACGCTGCATCAAAGCATGCTCCGTGTAGAAGAAAATCGATGAAACATTAATGTTCATAATGGAATAAGACACCAGCATGGACTTCAACAATGCTTGTAAGAACGAACAACATCCATGCCATGCCCTTGGAACGGAATTACCTAGGATGCAGAGGGATTAGGATTGGCCATTCTAAAGCATCTTGCATAGGCAACCATTTAAAGTCATCCCTAATCTATAGTCCAACTTGAACTTCCAAAACATAAAAGAAGGATTAAAGATATACCTTGTTCTTTACCTCATCAGCTCCATATATCTCACATACAACTCCATGTTTGATTGCAAATCCTCCACCTTTGAATTGTTTTGTTAATAGTTTGGATACTACTCACATGCCACATGGCAAAAAATCTATAGGGGTAGATGGTAGAGAGCACCTCTTGTAGAGCACCTCCTTTCTTGATCGAGCATAGACCAGAAACACAACAAGTATCCTTGAAGAACCTTTCAACACACCCAAGAAGCCCTATGTCAACGTTGGCCCTTCCCACACCTATAGTTATGCTAAGCTCCATAACCTTTGGATGTTTCACCTTCTTCTCACTCGAACTTGGTGGTCTGCCTCTACCTTTATGACACATGCAAAACCATGCACTCGTATGAGATAAAAACACTACATCTGCAAAGAAGGAAGCTAATACAAACTTTGCATCCTCTCCCATAGTTGCTAGTGTGCATTGTCTTGAATTTGTTTGCATGGTTGCAATGATAAAACTCCATCACATCCTACAATTCCTTCACTCTCCACTGAGCCATCCGAATCACATGCCAACTACTTCCCTCTTCCCGCTTCCCTCTCATCATTTTGCATTCACCTCTCTATCGTGTAATGTCTGCCATATACACCCCAGGTTGCTACCCCTACAACTACATCACGATGTGGGCTCAATGTTTTGTCGGCGTAGCGGCTTAGCTTTTATCACTCAACATGGAGGATCCATGCACCATACATGTGTTGAACATGTGGAAGAATCTCCAATGTTCTAGAGTAATCAACACCTCCTTCATAATTAACCACTCACCTATCACTCCCATTCTCCCACTCACTTTACTAAGACATTAATCCCGATGGGCTGATCTACCTTCTCTTTTCCTTTTCGTGATACCTGCATACCACTATCTGCATTGCTTTGAGGAGATTCTCCTGATCTCAATCTGCCTGTCCATGGCAAAGTATGTGAACTACTACTAGAGGACACTGTAGGTCCACTAATATTTTGTGATTGCTGCTGTGAATTCTATGCAACATTACCATTTTGTGCATCTATATCATCAATCACATTTACTGGTTTATACCAGCTGCTCATCTCATTAAAAACAACATCTTTGCTCACTGTAAACTTATGAGTAGAAGGGTTATAGCATCTATACTCTTTCTGCTGCAGAGAATAACCAATAAAGATGCACTTCTCAGCTTTTGGATCCAACTTGGACCTCAACTCATCTGGCACATGAACATAGGCAATGCAACCAAAAATTTTCAAATGAGAAATATCTAGTTTCCTACCAGTATACATCTCCTCTGGCATCATGCCATGTATTGATGCAGTGGCAGTCCTGTTCATTATGTAAACTACTATAGCAACTACTTTAGCCCAATAATAATCTGGTAGGTCTTTTTCATTTAGCATGGCTCGAGATACCTCTCTAATATGCCTGTTTTTCCATTCTGCAAGTTCATTTTGCTGTGGGGTGTGACTACATGAATATTGCTACTTTATGCCATGCTCTTGCAGGAACCTTGCAAATTCATTTGAGAGGTACTCTCCCCCTCCATCTGACCTTAGGCATTTTATTTGCAGGCCTATTTCTTTTTCAACCATAGCTTTAAAAGCTTTGAAATGCCCGAAGACTTCACTTTTCTTTTTCCTAAAATACACCCAAACTTTTCTGCTGTAGTCATCAATAAAAGTGACAAAATAATGACAGCCTCCAATAGATGCAGCTTTAGTAGTCCATGCATCAGAGTGGATTAATTCCAATGGCTTCTTACTCTCTTAAACATGTTTAGGAAATGGTCTCCTTGCCTATTTTCCAAATTGACAGGCTTCACATACCTTATGCATTTTTGCAACCTTGAATTCAGGCAATCTTGCAACAATGTTTTGGGCCTGCATTGATTTAAGTCACTGTACATTAACATGACCAATGCATTTATGCCAGATATCAATATCTGCAACTACACCGATCCCATGTGCAAACATTGCTGCACTCAATTCAGGCATGTCTGCATCCAACGTAAACATCCTGCCCTTCTTCTTTCCTTTTGCTATCAAGCGACCGTTATTTTTCATATCCTCAACAAAGCATCCATGAGGATTAAATCTGACCTGCAAGCCCTACTCAACCATTTGACCAACAGAAACCAGGTTCTTGGTGATATTCAGGACATGAAATACATCAGACAGGTATTTCTTTTTCCCATCCTGCATAGACAAAGGAATTTTACCAATCTGCAAAATAGGATGTGCAATATCATCACCAGTCTCCACAAATCCTGGTCTTTCCATTTTCCTTGCATCGTGCATCCATTCTGCATGACCTGTCATGTGGTTTGACACACCTGAGTCAACATACCGTGTTGAGATATCAAGCTCTACCCCCGATATATCTCCTGGATGACTATCATTTATGTCACCGCCTATGTTAGTTGTACTCGTGGTGTAGTTAGACTACCACGTATGTTTTTGGTTTGGGTTCACATATGAACCACGTATTCTAGGGTTTGACATATAGGGTATTTCCCTCTTCTATTGTATTGTTGTTGTGTGCAAAAGTGAAGAAAGGCTTCACCCTCCAACCTTGTGTCCTCTCTCTTTTGTGTGTTGTGAAGAAAGCTGAACTTGAGTCTCCTATCTCTCTCCCTTATTCTTTACATGGTATCAGAGCCTTGTTCGTGGTAAGGAGCTCAAGAAAGCAAGCCAAGTTTGTGGTGTCCTGGTAAGAGGACCAGTGTTGCTTTCCTATTTCGAGTTTGGGAGCAAATCTCTGCAGGTAGCACAGCCAGAAGTGCAGGAGTGCACTGTTTCAGATTGAGAGGCCCTTCGCGGTGTGGCGAGAGCGCAGTATATGCTGCGGGGAAGGGCGACGCCCTAGGTGACTTTATTTTTTTGATTTGAGGCCGTTTCGGGGCCCATTTTGAAGGCGCAAGTTCTTCGCAAGCACTCAAAAAAAGGCCCTGTTTTTCGCTGTGCGACCACTGCGCGCGGCTAATCGGTGGAAAGTGCCACAGAAATTGCATCGTATGCCTGTGTGCAGAGATATTGGGAGTTATAGATTCATGCCTATTGCCTGTTGATGCAAAATCGTCACTAGGAAGTGACTGTGTTGTGAAATACCACTTTCGTTAGTGTTGCAGATCTGCCCCTATGAGGTTTTTTGCAGAAGTTTTGCTATTTGCCCTTGTGAGGCATTTGCTGTGTTTACAGGTTGCTGTTGCAATTCGTGATTTGTAAAATGTCTGAGAATCTGTCTACCATTGTCAGTGAGAAGCTTGACAAGAACAACTTCCAAGCATGGAAGTTCAGGATGACAAACTTCCTTATGGGAAAGGGAGTTTGGGAGTACATCAGTGGTGAAACTGCAGAACCAGTTTTGGGTACTGCTCCCACTCCTGCTGAATTGAAGGCCTTTAAAGAATGGCATCAAAAAGCCAGAAAATGCCTGTATTGGCTGTCTGTTAGCATTTCAGATTCTATGATTGTGCATATACAGGATGTAGAGACGCCTAAGGAGGCATGGGATACATTGGTGAAGCTGTATAGCACAAATACCAAAGCACGAAAGATGCAGCTAAAGCAGGAGTTGCACAATGTGCAAAGGAAAAATCTGAATATAAATGAGTATTCCCTGAAGGTGAAAGGCCTTGCAGATTCTCTTGCCTCCATTGGAGCACCTGTTGATGAATGGTCTTGGGAAAGATTATCCACAGTTTCGGACATCCATTGGAGTCCATGAAACATTTCCTGATTTTCAGGAACTTATTGCTCTCTTGCTGAGTGAAGAGCAAAGGAATGGTGGTTCAGCCACCTCAACTTCTCAAGAGACTGCTTTCTACTCGAATACAGGTAGAGGCAGGGGTAGAGGAAGAGGCCGTTTTGGTGGCCATGCAGGAAATCAGAACCAACAGCAACAACAGGAAAACCAGTCCTATGGAGGAGGACGTGGTAGTTCTAGAGGTAGGGGGTGTTGAGATATCAAGCTCTATCCCCAACATATCTCCTGGATGACTATCATTTATGTCACCGCCTATGTTAGTTGTACTCGTGGTGTAGTTAGACTACCACATATGTTTTTGGTTTGGGTTCACATATGAACCACGTATTCTAGGTTTTGACATATAGGGTATTTCCCTCTTCTATTGTATTGTTGTTGTGTGCAAAAGTGAAGAAAGGCTTCACCCTCCAACCTTGTGTCCTCTCTCTTTTGTGTGTTGTGAAGAAAGCTGAACTTGAGTCTCCTATCTCTCTCCCTTATTCTTTACATGGTATCAGAGCCTTGTTCGTGGTAAGGAGCTCAAGAAAGCTAGCCAAGTTTCTGGTGTCCTGGTAAGAGGACCAGTGTAGCTTTCCGATTTCGAGTTTGGGAGCAAATCTCTGCAGGTAGCACAGCCAGAAGTGCAGGAGTGCACTGCTTCAGATTGAGAGGCCCTTCACGGTGCGGCGAGAGCGCAGTATATGCTGCGGGTGAGGGCGAAGCCCACGGTGACTTTATTTTTTTGATCTGAGGTCATTTCGGGGCCCGTTTTGAAGGCGGAAGTTCTTCGTAGGCACTCAGAAAAAGGCCCTGTTTTTGCTGTGCGACCACCGCACGGCTAGTCGGTGGAAAGGTGCCACAGACATTGCATCGTATGCCTATGTGCAGAGATATTGGGTGTTGCAGATTCATGCCTGTTGCCTGTTGATGCAAAATCGTCACGAGGAAGTGACTGTGTGGTGAAATACCACTTTCGTCAGTGTTGCAGATCTGCCCCTGTGAGGCTCTTTGCAGAAGTTTTGCTATTTGCCCTTCTGAGGCATTTGCTGTGTTTATAAGTTGCTGTTGCATTTCGTGATTTGTAAAATGTCTGAGAATCTGTCTACCATTGTCAGTGAGAAGCTTGACAAGAACAACTTCCAAGCATGGAAGTTCAGGATGACAAACTTCTTTATGGGAAAGGGAGTTTGGGATTACATCAGTGGTGAAACTGCAGAACCAGTTTTGGGTGCTGCTCCCACTCCTGCTGAATTGAAGGCCTTTAAAGAATGGCATGAAAAAGCCAGAAAATGCCTGTATTGGCTGTCCGTTAGCATTTCAGATTCTATGATTGTGCATATACAGGATCTAGAGACGCCTAAGGAGGCATGGGATACATTGGTGAAGCTGTATAGCACAAATACCAAAGCACGGAAGATGCAGCTAAAGCAGGAGTTGCACAATGTGCAAAGGAAAAATATGAATATAAATGAGTATTCCTTGAAGGTGAAAGGCCTTGCAGATTCTCTTGCCTCCATTGGAGCACCTGTTGATGATGAGGACTTAGTGTCCGTGACCTTGAATGGTCTTGGGAAAGATTATGCACAATTTCGGACATCCATTGGAGTCCGTGAAACATTTCCTGATTTTCAGGAACTTATTGCTCTCTTGCTGAGTGAAGAGCAAAGGAATGGTGGTTCAGCCACCTCAACTTCTCAAGAGACTGCTTTCTACTCGAATACAGGTAGAGGCAGGGGTAGAGGAAGAGGCCGTTCTGGTGGCCGTGCAGGAAATCAGAACCAACAGCAACAACAGGAAAACCAGTCCTATGGAGGAGGACGTGGTAGTTCTAGAGGCAGGGGAAGCCAAAGAGGCCGTGGTTCATGGCAAAGGAACCAGCAAGTAAATAGCAGCATAGAATGCTATTATTGTGGAAAGCCTGGACACAAGGAGAATACATGCTATAAAAAGCAGAATGACATCAAAAGTGGAAAGTTGCAGCAAAGCAACTATGCATCATCAAGTGGGCATGGTGACGACAGAAATGAGCACCTTTTTGTGATGCAGCATATGGTTAACTCCATGTCAGGAGATGCTGTAGCTTGCAATGATGTTTGGTATGTTGATTCAGGTGCCTCTAACCACATGACCAGTCATGGTGAGTGGTTTCATGATGTCAGAAATTTGGATAAGCCAGGTTATGTTGAAACAAGTGATGATACTGCGCACCCAATTACGCAGGTTGGTAAAGTGCCATTGGCTATGCAGGATGGCAAAACAAAGTACTTGGCAGATGTACTTCATGTTCCAAAAATCACTAAGAACCTGGTTTCAGTTGGCCAGATGGTTGAGCAAGGTCTGCAGGTTAGATTTAATCCTGATGGATGCTTTGTTGAAGACCTGAAAAATAAATGCCGCTTGGTTGCGAAAGGCAACAAAAATGGAAGAATATTCACCTTGGATGTTGATATGCCTGAGGTGAAAGCTGCTATGTTTGCGCATGGGAGAGGTGTCATTGCAGATATTGAGATATGGCACAAGCGCATTGGGCACGTGAATATACAAAGGCTGAAATCTATGCAAACGAAAAACATTGTTGCAGGTTTGCCTAAATTCAGAGTTGAGGGAATGCAAAAGGTATGTGAAGCATGCCAAATGGGTAAGCAGGCCAGACATGCATTTCCCAAAAATGCTAAGGTGAGCAGAAGACTTTTGGAAGTGATCCATTCAGATGTTTGGACAACCAAAGCTGCTTCTATTGGTGGATGCCATTATTATGTGACGTTTATTGATGACTACACTAGGAAGGTGTGGATTTATTTTATGAAGCACAAAAGTGAAGTGTTCAGCCATTTCAAGGCTTTTAAGGCCATGGTTGAAAAAGAGAAAGGTGTGCATATTAAAGTGCTAAGATCTGATGGAGGGGGAGAGTACTTTTCAGAATAATTTTGTGAATATCTGAAAGAACAGGGAATTCAAAGGAAGTACTCATGCAGGTCTACCCCTCAGCAGAATGGGGTTGCAGAAAGGAAGAACAGGCATATTGCAGAAGTAGGACGGGCGATCCTAAATGAGAAAAACATGCCTGATTATTTTTGGGCTGAAGCAGTAGCAACTGCTGTTTATATTATGAACAGAACCCCCACTGCAGCTGTCCATGGCATGACGCCTGAAGAAATGTATACAGGCCAAAAACTAGATATTTCTCACTTGAAGGTATTTGGTTGCATAGCTTATGTTCATGTTCCTGATGAGAAGAGAACAAAGCTGGATCCAAAGGCAGAAAAATGCATCTTTATTGGATATGCTCAGCACCAGAAAGGGTATCGCTGTTATAACCCTTCCACCCGCAAAATGCAAGTGAGCAGAGATGTTGTTTTTGATGAAATGAGCAGCTGGTATGCACCAACTGTTATGGTAGGAGATGCAGATGCAGGAAATGGGAATGCTGCAATAAATGCAGAGCAGCAATCTCAAGCCTTGAGTGGACCCAAAGAGTCCTCTACTAGTGGATCTAATGCATGGACAGGGAGATTGAGATCTAGTGAATCGTCACATGGCAGTCCTGATAGTGTTGTGCAGGTATCACATAAGGGAAAAGAAAAAGTGGACCATGCTCCAGTGTTTGATGTGTCTGCTGGTAGCTCTCATGTTGATGGAGAGTCAAGTGGCTCTGAAATGAGCCTTGATGAGGAACTTGGGATTCCTTCTGTTGTTACACCTAGTGCAAGGAAAAGCAGGCATGATTTAAAGACTCCTGCAACTGATCCAGTTGTACGGAGGTCCACTCGTATTAAGTATCCAGTTGACAGGCTGAGATATGATGGGTATACAGCACATCACTATGCTTATATGGTCAAGGTTCTAGAGGAGCCAGAGCCCACATGTTTTTGAGGATGCAGCAGGGCATAAAAATTGGGAAGCAGCTATGGATGAAGAGATGGCTACCTTGGATGCAAACCACACTTGGGATTTGATGCCTTTGCCTCATGATAAGAAGGCTATTGGCTGCAAGTGGGTTTACAAAGTAAAGCACAATGCTGATGGGTCTGTTAGCAGGTACAAGGCAAGATTGGTTGCCAAAGGTTTTGCACAGACATATGGAATTGACTATGAGGAAACTTTCAGCCCAGTTGCAAGGATGGCAACCGTGAGAGCAGTAATTGCTATGGCTGCTGCAAAGGGATGGTCTTTGCATCAGATGGATGTGAAAAATGCCTTCTTGCATGGTGACTTGCAGGAAGAGGTTTATATGATGCAGCCAGAAGGTTATGAGGATAAAGCACACCCCGATTTTGTATGCAGGTTGCGCAAAGCCTTGTATGGCTTAAAACAGGCGTCGAGGGCATGGTCAGACAAGATAGGGCAATATCTTGTCACTATTGGATTTCAGATTTCCAATTCAGATTTTTCACTTTATGTGAAAAGGACAAACAGAGGGATTGTGCTTATAGTCATCTATGTTGATGACTTGATTATTACAGGTGATAGTGATGCAGACATTAATGAAGTGAAGCTGCTGTTGAAGCAGAAATTTGAGATGAAGGATTTGGGAGAGCTGCGTTACTTCTTGGGCATTGAGGTTATTAGATCCCCGAGTGGGATATGGCTGTTGCAAAGGCAATACGGTTTGGACATGCTGTCCAAATATGGGATGACAGGCTGTAAGCCTATCTCTGTTCCATTGGAGCAGAATGTGAAGCTCAATGTAGAGTCAGGTGAGCTTCTTAAAGATATTACTATGTACAGGCGCATAGTAGGTAGCTTTATTTACATGACTATAACCCGACCAGATTTGAGCTATGCTGTGGGGCTGGTGAGTCAGTTTATGCAGGCATCGAGGAAGCCACATTTGGATGCGGCTAGGTGCATACTGCGGTATGTGAAGTCCACATTGCATTATGGACTGTTCTATGAAGCTGGGTGTGCATTACAGGTACATGGATACACAGATGCTGACTGGGCTGGTAGTGTCTCAGACAGGAGATCTACTAGTGGTTTTATGTTTTCCCTTGGGAGTGGTGCCATCAGTTGGAGCAGCAAGAAGCAGCCAACAGTTGCCTTGTCGAGCACAGAGGCTGAGTACAGGGGTGCAGCAATGGCTGCATGTGAGGTAGCTTGGTTACGGAAGCTACTTGCAGATATGGGACAGTCAGTTCATGCAGCAGTTGTCATTCATTGTGACAACATTAGCAGCATCATGCTTGCTAATAACCCAGTTTATCATGCTAGAACGAAGCACATTGAGGTGCATTATCACTTTGTGAGAGAGAAGGTTCTAGCTGGTGAGATTGATCTTGTCTATGTCAGCACTGAGGAGCAGGTGGCTGATATCTTTACGAAGGCATTGGGTACCGAGAAGCTTGTCTGAATCAGTTTCACATATGGAGGCAATGGAGTACTTATTGCCTTATCCCATATTGAAACGCTGCAACACTTTTGTAACATACTCCTTCTATGAAAGCCAAAGGAGTTTCCAACTGTGGTCATGCGTGATGCGTATACCAAGAATATGAACTGTAGGTCCCAAATACTTTATGTCAAAGGCCTCATGCAACTTGGCCTTCAATGCATCAAGCTCATAAGTGTTCTTGCTAGCCATATCATCCACATTAAGTGCCAGGACTATCAGGCTATTATCTTGAGCCCTTTTACTGTAGAGGCAATGATGGTCAATCTCACTTCTTGTGAAACCTTGGGACCAAATGAAAGCATCAAACTTGTGATACCATTCTCTAGGCACTTGCTTAAGGCCATAGAGACTCTTTTTCAACTTGCAAACCAAATGCTCTTTGCCCTTTTCTTCAAGGCCTTCCAGCTGTATCATGTAAATTTCCTCATGCAAATCTCCATGCAACAAAGCTGTCTTGACATCCATCTGCATAAGCTCCATATCCTCTATTGCCACAAGTCCAAGTACACATCTAAGTGTGCTCATCTTCACAATTGGAGAAAATATCTCATCAAAGTCCACACCCTTCTCTTGCTTGAACCCTTTAGCAACTAAATGGGCCTTGTACTTAGGCACATCATCACCTGTGACCTTCATCTTGTAGACCCATTTACATGGCAATGCTTTCTTTCCATGTGGTAAAGAAACCAAGTCCCAAGTTTTACTCTTTATGAGTGAACTCATCTGTAATTGTATAGCATACTCCCACTTGCACACTGATCCTCATGCATCATAGCCTCTCTGTAATAAGAAGGCTTCCTGCAATCAGTAAGCATCACATAGTCTATCCCTGGAACAAATTTCTCAGGCAGTCTAGACACTCTAGATGTTATTCTCAAGGGAATTTTAGCTTGCTGTCCCACCTGCATATCAGCCACTTGGCTCATCATTTCCACCAATAGGTGATCCATCATGTGCCCTTGATTGTGTACCTGTGGGAGTACTTGGTGGCACCATTTCGCACACATTCGGTGCATGGACAGCTTGCTGTTTATCAACATATGCGGGTGGATTCACATCCTGGAAAATGATTCTCCTCATTTCCACATCCCTCATGGGTGTCTTGTGCATCTTCTTCTCATTGAAGACCACATCATGTCTTCATATGATTTTCTTTGCTTTTGGATCCTAGAGATGATAGCCCATCGCTCCACTTTCACCATAACCCAGAAAGATGCATCTCCTAGACTTAGGATCTAGCTTCTTTCAAAGCTCTTTTGCCACATGTGCATATGCCTCACACCCAAATATACACAAATGAGAGTAAGAGGGCTTCTTGCCACTCCATGCCTCTTCAGGAATACCACCATCCAAACTCCTGCTAAGTGATCTAATCACATGCACTGCAGTCTTCATTGCCTCAGCCCAAAGACCACCAGAAAGACTTGCATTGGAAAGCATACATTGCAACCTTTCCTGAATGGTGTGGTTCATCTGTTCTGTAACTAGATTCTACTCTGGAGTACAAGGGGATGTGAGCTCCCTCTTAATCCCACGTGTATCACAGAAATGCTGAAAGTCATGAGAGACATACTCTCCACCATTATCAGACCGTAGGCATTTAAGCATTCTACCTGACTGATTTTCAGCCAAAGCCAACCATTTTTGAAAGACCTGGAACACATCGCTCTTCCGAGATACAGTATAAGCCCACACTTTCCTGGCTGCATTGTCAATGAATGTCACATAGTATTTAGCCCCACCTAATGATCGTGTAGGCATGGAACCACATACATCTGAATGCACTAAATCAAGCCTTTCAAGCTCTTTATTTCCCCTTCTTTTATGGGCTGATTTAGTCTGCTTCCCATAGAGACAGTGCTCTAAAATTCAAAATTAGAAAAACTCAAATGCGGTGCATAACCCAAATGGCATAAGAGTTTCATTCCATTCTGGCTCATGTGCCCCAAAATGCA
Organism: Dipteris shenzhenensis; assembly: GCF_047967505.1. NCBI lineage: Eukaryota > Viridiplantae > Streptophyta > Polypodiopsida > Gleicheniales > Dipteridaceae > Dipteris > Dipteris shenzhenensis. Next base: position 53,666,291 of record NC_141605.1, on the reverse strand, counting down.
ATGCTACAAAGAAGTACTTGGCTGCTCGGTTATTGCAACAACATGATCAGACACCCCTGATACATGTAAGGGCTACAAAGTCCCACACTTGGTACCCCTAGCTAAAACCATAAAGCCCTCCTGAATTTTCCAACTCTGAAAGACAAAAGTGCTCATCATCTAGCTGACAAAATAAGACTCTTGGTCAACTTAGGCACATGTCTCACATTTTTCAAAACAAATGCAGACCCATTTGCAAAATAAAACTTTATGTCACCTGCTCCCACTATGTCACATGCATAGTTATTTCCAAGATGCACACAACCTGTCTTGGGCCATTGTCATAATTGGAGGACCATTCCCTATGGGCAGTAACATGGAATGAAGCACCAGAATCCAAAATCTAATCCTAGGAATATGCATCATCTGAAGTGGTGAGCAAGTCTGCAGGTAGACTAGACATGTATACAATGTCATTGTCACTATCATCAGTGACTACATTAATCTCCTTGATCTTCATTTTTCCTTTGTCCTCCCTTGGACTCTCTTCCTTCTTATTTGCACCCCAATTTGCATTCTTTTTCTTATCCTTTTGCTCTCTTTTCATCTTGTAGCATTCCTTTTTCATATGGCCCTTCTTGCCACAATGGTAACACTCAATGTTCATGCTATGAGACTTCCCTCTTTCTTGGGACTTCCCCCTGAATTGTGATCTGCCCTTTTCCACATTTAAGGCTGCATCGTGCTTGTTGCCATCCATAGACTTCCGTCTAATCTCCTCGGCCAACAAGCTACCCACAACATCATAAAACTTCAGTACTCCACTAAGTGTAGAGTTACGACAGCTATACGGATGGCATTCCATGAGGATGGCAATGAACATAAGAGAAATTCTCCGCATCAAAATTCATCTTCTGAGCCTGAAGCTCTGGCTGAAAATAATATTGAATTCATTCAAGTGAGAAGCAATGGATACCCCTTCCTTCATCTGCAGCTCAAACAACCTCTTCATGAGGTAAAATTTATTAGAGGCAATTACCTTCTCATAAGTGGCACACAATTTCTTCCAGAAATCTTCCGTAGTCTGCTCATTTACTACTGTGAAATAAACTGACTCTACAAGATGAAGTCTAATAGTAGACTTTGCTAATGCATCCAACTCATTCCAATCATCCTTAGACATATCTATAGGCTTAGCTTCCAATCCTTGCTAAGGGTTTAATTTGCTTCTTTTGAATAAGCACATCCTTTATCTATTCTTTCCACAAAGAAAAGTTTGTCCCATCAAACTTTCTAATGCAAAAAAACTCCTTTTTAGACATGGAAGAGGATGCCATGATGCAAATGAAACAAAATCCCAAATGCTAGTACCTGCAAAAGAGAAATCGCACCAAATACCAAGTGCACCCAATATGTTTTCTTTAATGAAGGATAGTGTCACCAAAACTCAAGGCTCAAAGCATCAAAATGCATTTGACTCATGTGCATATACTATGCATCCATATGAGCAAATTTGGCCCAAAAGAAAATGTCAACCCACAATGACAAAACAATGGCAAATATAATGCCAAGAGCCAAATGCCTCAAGCATAGACATCGTCCATGGGCATAAGCATCAATAATGTCTCATCCAAAAGTTCATAGCACAACCTGTGAACCCATTGCAATATGTCAAAGCTATCCCTTAGCATAAAATAGCATCCATAAATAAAGCATCCCACAAGGTAATCTAGGCCTATCAGTGCATCCAATAAGGATCATAATGCATCCAAATGGCCTGTAAAGTATCCACTACAACCCAATGCAAACCACAAATGAGTGCACATGGTTCAGATTGAAACCTGATTGATCTACATAAGGTATATCCAAGAAATCATGGCCTTGCAGCAATGATTGCTAGTGAAAGTAGGACCTGGGATGTCTCAAAACATGGGCATCACTGCATAATCAAACTCAGAATGACAATCTGTAAATATCTCTCTTCTGCCACAACTCCAAAATCTCATCTAAGGATGGAGTACGAGCTAGTCAACCCTTGCATTTACTTACAAAAATGAACCTTAGGAAACTTAACCTTAGCCAAAATGCCACATGGCAATCAATGAGAAGGTCTTGGAAACTTTGAGAAATTTCCTTCAAAGAGACGACGGAAAAACACAGAGTCACAACTCCCTCGATTCTTCACAGAATGGCAAGCAACTTTGTAGACATATGTTTCAAGCAGTCCTGTAGCCAACGAGACAGATAGCTCTGCAAATGGAGGCCCGCATGTTGAGATCCCACTCACACAGGAAATGGCAAAATGAAGATGTCGGAGTAGATAGAGATTCACCACAGCTTCAAGAGTTCACGGAACCGAAAGCAACTTCTCAAGTAGAAGTTTTGGACCACTCTGGATCCACTGGGAGTGTCATAACTGCAAATGGTGGCCTGGATATGGATATCCAACACACAAAATCCTCACAGGAAATGAATTTCGTCACTTTTTGTGGGAGCTATAACTTTTCACTAAAAACTCGAATGACAAAGATGTTAAAAGTGAAAACGTAGCTCTCAATTTAATCTACAACTTCCTTGAAGACTTCAAGTTAAAATTCTATCTCTAACTCCATATATTTGTACCACTACATATGTGTGTTTAAGAAGATTTGCTTATATCATGTGCCTTCAAGTTTGCAACCCAGCAAGACAAATGCCCAAGAGGATTTTGCCCCTTTCTCTCCAACCGCTATAGCAGCTCCAAAATTTGTAGCTCGTTCTATTGAACAAGGATCTTTGGGATGCACCACTCTCTCCAGGCTAGAGGCTACATCGGGCTACTCACGCTACCGCCAGGCTCTACTGCCAAGCTATGATACCAGTTGTGAGGACACAATAGAAGCTGAGAGGGAGCTTGAGAGACACAAATTTTGGTGGGTGCAAAAAACCTTAATCTTCTATTTCATCCATATATATATGTGTTTGAGTATTGGGATTAAGGTACAGTGGCCTTTAACCCCCACAAGAACAAAACTATCACTTTCATTGGTCCAAAGTTTGGCGGAGTCTATGTTGAGATATCAAGCTCTATCCCCGACATATCTCCTAGATGACTATCATTTATGTCATCGCCTATGTTAGTTGTACTCGTGGTGTAGTTAGACTACCACGTATGTTTTTGGTTTGGGTTCACATATGAACCATGTATTCTAGGTTTTGACATATAGGGTATTTCCCTGTTCTATTGTATTGTTGTTGTGTGCAAAAGTGAAGAAAGGCTTCACCCTCCAACCTTGTGTCCTCTCTCTTTTGTGTGTTGTGAAGAAAGCTGAACTTGAGTCTCCTATCTCTCTCCCTTATTCTTTACATGGTATCAGAGCCTTGTTCGTGGTAAGGAGCTCAAGAAAGCTAGCCAAGTTTGTGGTGTCCTGGTAAGAGGACCAGTGTAGCTTTCCTATTTCGAGTTTGGGAGCAAATCTCTGCAGGTAGCACAGCCAGAAGTGCAGGAGTGCACTGCTTCAGATTGAGAGGCCCTTCGCAGTGCGGCTTTATTTTTCTGATTTGAGGCCATTTCGGGGCCCGTTTTGAAGGCGGAAGTTCTTCGCAGGCACTCAGAAAAAGGCCCTGTTTTTGCTGTGCGACCACCGCGCGGCTAGTCGGTGGAAAGGTGCCATAGAAATTGCATCATATGCCTATGTGCAGAGATATTGGGAGTTGCAGATTCATGCCTGTTGCCTGTTGATGCAAAATTGTCACGAGGAAGTGACTGTGTGGTGAAATACCACTTTCGTCAGTGTTGCAGATCTGCCCCTGTGAGGCTCTTTGCAGAAGTTTTGCTATTTGCCCTTCTGAGGCATTTGCTGTGTTTACAGGTTGCTGTTGCAATTCGTGATTTGTAAAATGTCTGAGAATCTGTCTACCATTGTCAGTGAGAAGCTTGACAAGAACAACTTCCAAGCATGGAAGTTTAGGATGACAAACTTCTTTATGGGAAAGGGAGTTTGGGATTACATCAGTGGTGAAACTGCAGAACCAGTTTTGGGTGCTGCTCCCACTCCTGCTGAATTGAAGGCCTTTAAAGAATGGCATGAAAAAGCCAGAAAATGCCTGTATTGGCTGTCCGTTAGCATTTCAAATTCTATGATTGTGCATATACAGGATCTAGAGACGCCTAAGGAGGCATGGGATACATTGGTGAAGCTGTATAGCACAAATACCAAAGCACGAAAGATGCAGCTAAAGCAGGAGTTGCATAATGTGCAAAGGAAAAATCTGAATATAAATGAGTATTCCTTGAAGGTGAAAGGCCTTGCAGATTCTCTTGCCTCCATTGGAGCACCTGTTGATGATGAGGACTTAGTGTCCGTGACCTTGAATGGTCTTGGGAAAGATTATGCACAATTTCGGACATCCATTGGAGTCCGTGAAACATTTCCTGATTTTCAGGAACTTATTGCTCTCTTGCTGAGTGAAGAGCAAAGGAATGGTGGTTCAGCCACCTCAACTTCTCAAGAGACTGCTTTCTACTCGAATACAGGTAGAGGCAGGGGTAGAGGAAGAGGCCGTTCTGGTGGCCGTGCAGGAAATCAGAACCAACAGCAACAACAGGAAAACCAGTCCTATGGAGGAGGACGTGGTAGTTCTAGAGGCAAGGGGAGCCAAAGAGGCCGTGGTTCATGGCAAAGGAACCAGCAAGTAAATAGCAGCATAGAATGCTATTATTGTGGAAAGCCTGGACACAAGGAGAATACATGCTATAAAAAGCAGAATGACATCAAAAGTGGAAAGTTGCAGCAAAGCAACTATGCATCATCAAGTGGGCATGGTGACGACAGAAATGAGCACCTTTTTGTGATGCAGCATATGGTTAACTCCATGTCAGGAGATGCTGCAGCTTGCAATGATGTTTGGTATGTTGATTCAGGTGCCTCTAACCACATGACCAGTCATGGTGAGTGGTTTCATGATGTCAGAAATTTGGATAAGTCAGGTTATGTTGAAACAGGTGATGATACTGCGCACCCAATTACGCAAGTTGGTAAAGTGCCATTGGCTATGCAGGATGGCAAAACAAAGTACTTGGCAGATGTACTTCATGTTCCAAAAATCACTAAGAACCTGGTTTCAGTTGGCCAGATGGTTGAGCAAGGTCTGCAGGTTAGATTTAATCCTAATGGATGCTTCGTTGAGGACTTGAAAAATAAGTGCCGCTTGGTTGCGAAAGGCAACAAAAATGGCAGAATGTTCACCTTGGATGTTGATATGCTTGAGGTGAAAGCTGCTATGTTTGCGCATGGGAGAGGTGTCATTGCAGATATTGAGATATGGCACAAGCGCATTGGGCACGTGAATATACAAAGGCTGAAATCTATGCAAACAAAAAACGTTGTTGCAAGTTTGCCTAAATTCAGAGTTGAGGGAATGCAAAAGGTATGTGAAGCATGCCAAATGGGTAAGCAGGCCAGACATGCATTTCCCAAAAATGCTAAGGTGAGCAGAAGACCTTTGGAAGTGATCCATTCAGATGTTTGGACAACCAAAACTGCTTCTATTGGTGGATGCCATTATTATGTGACGTTTATTGATGACTACACTAGGAAGGTGTGGATTTATTTTATGAAGCACAAAAGTGAAGTGTTCAGCCATTTCAAGGCTTTTAAGGCCATGGTTGAAAAAGAGAAAGGTGTGCATATTAAAGTGCTAAGATCTGATGGAGGGGGAGAGTACTTTTCAGAATAATTTTGTGAATATCTGAAAGAACAGGGAATTCAAAGGAAGTACTCATGCAGGTCTACCCCTCAGCAGAATGGGGTTGCAGAAAGGAAGAACAGGCATATTGCAGAAGAAGGACGGGTGATCCTAAATGAGAAAAACATGCCTGATTATTTTTGGGCTGAAGCAGTAGCAACTGCTGTTTATATTATGAACAGAACCCCCACTGCAGCTGTCCATGGCATGATGCCTGAAGAAATGTATACAGGCCAAAAACTAGATATTTCTCACTTGAAGGTATTTGGTTGCATAGCTTATGTTCATGTTCCTGATGAGAAGAGAACAAAGCTGGATCCAAAGGCAGAAAAATGCATCTTTATTGGATATGCTCAGTACCAGAAAGGGTATCGCTGTTATAACCCTTCCACCCGCAAAATGCAAGTGAGCAGAGATGTTGTTTTTGATGAAATGAGCAGCTGGTATGCACCAATTGTTATGGTAGGAGATGCAGATGCAGGAAATGGGAATGCTGCAATAAATGCAGAGCAACAATCTCAAGCCTTGAGTGGACCCAGAGAGTCCTCTACTAGTGGATCTAATGCATGGACAGGGAGATTGAGATCTAGTGAATCGTCACATGGCAGTCCTGATAGTGTTGTGCAGGTATCACATAAGGGAAAAGAAAAAGTGGACCATGCTCCAGTGTTTGATGTGTCTGCTGGTAGCTCTCATGTTGATGGAGAGTCAAGTGGCTCTGAAATGAGCCTTGATGAGGAACTTGGGATTCCTTCTGTTGTTACACCTGGTGCAAGGAAAAGCAGGCATGATTTAAAGACTCCTGCAACTGATCCAGTTGTACGGAGGTCCACTCGTATTAAGTATCCAGTTGATAGGCTGAGATATGATGGGTATACAGCACATCACTATGCTTATATGGTCAAGGTTCTAGAGGAGCCAGAGCCCACATGTTTTGAGGATGCAGTAGGGCATAAAAATTGGGAAGCAGCTATGGATGAAGAGATGGCTGCCTTGGATGCAAACCACACTTGGGATTTGATGCCTTTGCCTCATGATAAGAAGGCTATTGGCTGCAAGTGGGTTTGCAAAGTAAAACACAATGCTGATGGGTCTGTTAGCAGGTACAAGGCAAGATTGGTTGCCAAAGGTTTTGCACAGACATATGGAATTGACTATGAGGAAACTTTCAGCCTAGTTGCAAGGATGGCAACCGTGAGAGCAGTAATTGCTATGGCTGCTGCAAAGGGATGGTCTTTGCATCAGATGGATGTGAAAAATGCCTTCTTGCATGGTGACTGGCAGGAAGAGGTTTATATGATGCAGCCAGAAGGTTATGAGGATAAAGCACACCCCGATTTTGTATGCAGGTTGCGCAAAGCCTTGTATGGCTTAAAACAGGCGCCGAGGGCATGGTCAGACAAGATAGGGCAATATCTTGTCACTATTGGATTTCAGATTTCCAATTCAGATTTTTCACTTTATGTGAAAAGGACAAACAGAGGGATTGTGCTTATAGTCATCTATGTTGATGACTTGATTATTACAGGTGATAGTGATGCAGACATTAATGAAGTGAAGCTGCTGTTGAAGCAGAAATTTGAGATGAAGGATTTGGGAGAGCTGCGTTACTTCTTGGGCATTGAGGTTATTAGGTCCCCGAGTGGGATATGGCTGTTGCAAAGGCAATACGGTTTGGACATGCTGTCCAAATATGGGATGACAGGCTGTAAGCCTATCTCTGTTCCATTGGAGCAGAATGTGAAGCTCAATGCAGAGTCAGGTGAGCTTCTTGAAGATATTACTATGTACAGGCGCATAGTAGGTAGCTTGATTTACATGACTATAACCCGACCAGATTTGAGCTATGCTGTGGGGCTGGTGAGTCAGTTTATGCAGGCACCGAGGAAGCCACATTTGGATGCGGCTAGGCGCATACTGTGGTATGTGAAGTCCACATTGCATTATGGACTGTTTTATGAAGCTGGGTGTGCATTACAGGTACATGGATACACAGATGCTGACTGGGCTAGTAGTGTCTCAGACAGGAGATCTACTAGTGGTTTTATGTTTTCCCTTGGGAGTGGTGCCATTAGTTGGAGCAGCAAGAAGCAGCCAACAGTTGCCTTGTCGAGCACAGAGGCAGAGTACAGGGGTGCAGCAATGGCTGCATGTGAGGTAGCTTGGTTACGGAAGCTACTTGCAGATATGGGACAGTCAGTTCATGCAGCAGTTGTCATTCATTGTGACAACATTAGCAGCATCATGCTTGCTAATAACCCAGTTTATCATGCTAGAACGAAGCACATTGAGGTGCATTATCACTTTGTGAGAGAGAAGGTTCTAGCTGGTGAGATTGATCTTGTCTATGTCAACACTGAGGAGCAGGTGGCTGATATCTTTACGAAGGCATTGGGTACCGAGAAGCTTTGCAGATTTAGGAGCTTGCTTGGTGTACGTGAGATGGATTTGAGCTTGAGGGGGAGTGTTGAGATATCAAGCTCTATCCCCGACATATCTCCTGGATGACTATCATTTATGTCATCGCCTATGTTAGTTGTATCATGGTGTAGTTAGACTACCACGTATGTTTTTGGTTTGGGTTCACATATGAACCACGTATTCTAGGTTTTGACATATAGGGTATTTCCCTCTTCGATTGTATTGTTGTTGTGTGCAAAAGTGAAGAAAGGCTTCACCCTCCAACCTTGTGTCCTCTGTCTTTTGTGTGTTGTGAAGAAAGCTGAACTTGAGTCTCCTATCTCTCTCCCTTATTCTTTACAGTCTATTGCAAAGAAACCACTACTATCTTTCCTCACTGTCGCATGGGGACCGTTGTAAATAGTTCTAAACTATTTTACATCAATAATGAAAATACTAAATTATCTGAAATCAATTTCATAGATTTCGCACATGGTCCCACAATAATCCAACTACGTGGAGAGAAGATTGGTATCCAAAGCACTTGCTCAGCTATCTTGTGTGAAGTTAGCCATGACTCCACAATCATACATGACTCTCTCTAAATAGATGTGTTGTAGGATTCCATAGGATAGAATAGATGCATCTTGCAAGAGGTGTGAGAGCACAATTAAAGAAAGATTGTAGATCTCTATTATGATTGTGAGAGAGAGGACTCTCTCTTATAGAAAGGGGGAGAAGGTACTACCTTCCCTACATAGTGGCAATTAGCCCTTACATCAGTGGGATTGCCTTTGTCTTACATCATCACTTAGGTCACACACTAGACACATCATAGCACTTGATGTGCCTTTACAACACACACAAACACACATGTGACTCCCCTAGATGCACACATGCACCATAGAGCAAGCCTTGATCATACTTACCCCAACAAACCCTCCCTCAAGGGTTTGCCTCTTGCAGTGTCAAGGATACATCTAGTCTCATAGTTTCTCATGCCATCTCATGGTGGTCAAGGATAAATCTATGGCTAGGATCTCATGCTAGCAAGGGTTCCCAAGTGTGTGAGGCTCATAGAAATGGGATAGACAAAACACATATCACATGGTCTACATCATATGGTGACCAGAGGTGATTTACATATTCTTTTTGGAGTACTACTCCAGGCAGAGAACCTCAAAATTTGACCAAAATATGATAAACAAAAAGACAAAGTGCCTAAAAAGCATAGTCTTCATCATGTGGAGACTCATCAAATGAAAGTAGATTGGCAGTTTTTGACTTTGTAGTTTCTTCCTTTTTGGCTTTATAATACTTTTCATGATGATTGTTTTTGCCACAATGTTTGCATGGATTGATCTTGAAGCAATCTTTTGAGAGGTGATTAGTCTTCCCACAATGTTTGCAAGGTGAAAACTTGCGCTTCTGAATTTTTATGGCATAGGCTATGTCATTGCCTCTCTGGTAGGTTGTGTCATTGCCTCTCCAGAGTTCCATGTGCCTTTCTTCTTCTTGAAGAGCAGTAATAAGACCTTCAAGAGTAGGATTAGGAAGATCTTTTAGAGTGGTAACAACATGATCATAATCTTCAGGCATACTTTTGAGCAATACTGCCATTGCATCATCTGTAGTGATTGGAGAGTTGATAGAAGCAAGTTGAGTCATGAGACTCCGCATATAATTGACATGGGCAGCCAAAGGAGTGCCACTAGCCATCTTCAATTCAAAGAAAGCAATCTTAAGTGACAATTTTGAGATGTGAGAGCTAGCACCAAAAATAATGTCAAGCTTCTGCCAAGCTTCAGAAGGAGACTCTAAATCAGAAATGTGATGAATATAGTCATCTCTTAAGCCAAGGGGAATGATGCCATAGGCTTTCTCCTCTCTAGCAGGATCTCTTACCAAATGTGTCGGAGCTAAGGATTCTCCAGCATTAGAGGCTGTTGAAGAAGTAGTTGAAGCATGTTTGACAAGGCCCCAGAGGTTTTCCCTCATCAATGCAAACTTAACCTTCATCTGCCATGTGTGAAATCCTTTACCATTGAACTTATCCATATTCAAGATGGTATCCATGAGAGGGTCTAACCCAAAATGGGTAGTGTCTACTCTCTTACAAGGCTAGAAAGAGTTGAAGAGCTTCAAAATACAAGCATTTAGAGTAGCAAAGACTTGTAACCACATTCCATACTACAAAACATAATGGAAATGATGCTTCCACTTGCATGCTTCATAGAGGTGGCTAAATGAAAGTATTCCAAGAAAATGCAAGTGTAGCAACTTAAAGCAAAGCTGTAGCCATAGTTGTACTAAAGCTATTCAACACTTTAAGACATTAGAAATGCTAAAGTAGCATCTAATGTAGCATCAAACTCACAACCTTTTCAAAATTGTCCAAAACAAAGAGACCAAAACTTGGAGGGTGCAATTCTCACAGCTCATAGCTCTATTCAAGGGGATTTTTATGCAGGAAGAAAGGCCTTATACTAGAGAAGAGCTACCAACAAGGAGGGGTGCAATGTTGTGCCAGGTCGCCATAGCCAGGATTGAGAAGACAGACTAGTTTTTTGTCATTTTCTCCTCCATCTCTTGTCCAAATGAGCTCAGATTTTAGCAGAAGCTTGCCCTCAATGTCATCCAGCATGGGCTTGGAGGAATTTGCAGATAGGTAAGTACAGAGGCAACATTGCACGAAATTTCATCAGAGAGTGTGAGTGTTGGCATTGCGCATACAGTTGAACTTCTCTGATTGCTTGTAGCTGGAAGTTTGCCCATACGTGAGGAGTTTGCAGCTCAAAGGGTTTGGGAAATGGTCATTTGTAGGCAGAGAACAGAGCTCTCAAAGATTTGGTGAAGAAGAAGAAGGAAAATGGAGAAGATGAGAAACTAGTAGTTTATGCTAGAGATAGCATCTAATGCTAGGCTAGGCTAGATCTAGAACCTAAAGCTTTGATACCATTTGTAGGATCCCGTAGGATAGAATAGATGCATCTTGCAAGAGGTGTGAGAGCACAATGAAAGAAAGATGGTAGATCTCTATTATGATTATAAGAGAGAGGACTCTCTCTTATAGAAAGAGGGAGAAGGTAATACCTTCCCTACATAGTGGCAATCAGCCCCTACATCAGTGGGAATCAATCCCTACATCAATGGGATTGCCTTTTTCTTACATCATCACTTAGGTTACACACTAGACACATCATAGCACTTGATGTGCCTTTACAACACACACAAACACACATGTGACTCCCCTAGATGCAACATACACCATAGAGCAAGCCCTTGATCATACTTACCACAACATGTGTTCCATGCAAAAATGTCGTCCATATGACCATAATGCACTGTACTTTTTATACTACAAAAGAGCATCATTAAAACAATGAGGATGCATCTATTTTATAGTGTATATTACCACAAATAATTAATTAATTATATCAAGAGGTAAGAAAATTACATGCATCATACATCCAAATGATAACTCTCATTCACGCCTGTTTATTGTCTCTCCATCACATTCGGCTTTACGTAGAGCTAATTATAGCCAATCAAATGACATGTGAGTGGGGAGAAGGGCAAGATCCCGTGGATATGGTTGTGATCACCTATACGAATATTCCTCCAAATCTCCTCCTTGCATTTATTCTTTCTGCTTTGGCCGCTTCATATCTCTCAATCCACTTGTGCATCTCCTTGCTATTGAGGATGCAAAGATTATTGAATTTCTTCATTTGCTCTTAACTCATCTTTCTTTCAATCCCTTTTCCTTGGGGAACCTTGCCAATGATGCAATCATCATCCTTGTTATGCCAAGCCTGCAGCATATAGGGATCCATGGATGCAAGAAACTCAGTGATATATACTAATGAATCTTGTAGAAGCCATCCCTCTACCATGCTTGCTTTTGGTCTTGCTCTTTGCCTTACAAATCCCTTCAAAGTTTTCATAAACTACTCGAGAAAAAACATCCACTAACTATGAACGGTACCTGCAATGGCCACCTCATCAACTATGTGCACAAGCAAGTGCACTTGAGTTGTCATAATGCTTGATGGAAAGTTCTTTCCAAGCAAGCATACGGCTTTGATGGAGTCCACCCTATCCTTCTCGATGCTCAATATGGAGATCTCTTTTTGAGAGATCTACCTATTTCACATGCCCATGTAAGTTATATTCATAATCAGTCTACAGATTATTCAACTTAAATTGAAGAAAATGCAATCAATGTGAATTGATAGTAAGCATACCTCACAATACCACTGATCTTGAATATAGCATTTCTAACAACTTCTTGTAAAAGCACGCTTTCACTGTAATTGGGAGGATGAACTATCCAAGCAACAAAGAAGTCATGTCAATAATATAACATAATCATAATTACACTAACGCATCAAGATTATCGGTACACTAATACTATAGCTTAGAATACCCGTAAGACCTTGTGCCAATCATGGGACTTGAGCCCACTAATCTTATGGTCCTCTGAAAATGCTCCTTTCAAGCAACGCATGTATCCTATTGGTGTTCAAAAAGAGGCAATGTCCGCCTTGACCATTGCCTCCTATCTTCTGGAGAGGATCCATGTTGCTTTTGGGAGGACAACTTTACAAACATGCACTTGGGACTACACATGAGGCATCCTATTCATAGTGCGCAAGTCTTCTCGCACTCCTCTCGATCTTTGGAACCAACCAAGTGTTTCCAAATAGTAGCCCCACATTCTTGAAGATATGCATGGGATCCAAGAGATGATTGATTTTTAACTGACCCCAATAAGGAAGCTCGTGAAGATGGATAGCCTCTTCATACCAAAAGGAGGCTCCTCTCCATTTGCCCTCCAAGCGTGAATCCAGTCACTTGCCTTTAAATATGATGGTGGTGGATCAAGCTGGCCTCCACGCGCAAGCTGGTCTGGCGGAAGGTATCAAGCATGACCTTCATAAACAATTTTTCTCATATGTTTGGAGTATCATGCAAGCGGTTTCAATCCCAGAACAAAAATAGGAAAAGCCTGGTACCCACTTGTAACAAGTCCTGCATGCATGCATGAATGTGTTAATATAAGACATGCATGTGAAAGAGAGTCATAAAATCATAATCATATATTATACGTGTAAAGACACAACCACATACTTGCGCACTCTCCATATCCTAGGTAGTCATGCATGGTCCACATCAAGATTCCCCTGACCAAAATGTCATTGTAGGAGCTCTAGAAATATCAAATTCCTGCACTCATCTCCATAAGATATGTAACTCCTCTATGAAAGGTGCCATGTACACATCCATATTTTTAGCCTTGTACTTCTGTGGCACAAGTAGTGCAAGCATGAGGTGTCCCTTCTTTATTGTTAGCCATGGTGGGATATTGTAATTCACCAAGACTATGGGCCATGTCGACCAAGATGTCTAGCATAACCCAAAAGGTTCACACCATCCATGTCAAGCGCAAGATGTAAGTTGCATGGCTCGCAAGGTCCGGTCACTGATTGTCTATGTGCTTCCAAGCTGCACAATCTACAAGAATCCTCAATGTGTCATCAGTGGACTGATGTGTAGCATGCCAAGTCATCAACTCTGCTATGGATTTGCATCAGAACATGTGCTGTATTCTAGAAATGATGGGAAAGTGTCTCAAGACCAAGACTGGGATCTGCTCACCCTACAAGCCATCTCTATATCATTGTTTCCCACACTCCGAACAACTAGCCAAATCTCCATGCTCACGATGAAAGAGAATAGAATCATTATGGCAAGCATGGATGGTATCATAACCTACCATTGTTAGCAGCTTCTTTGTTTCATCTCTTGATGCAGGCATGAAGCAACATCTTTAGCATAGGCTCCATATAATGAGAAACTATGATGATTTTCAAAACAAACAATATCCAAATAATGAGATAAATAAATGCAGGAGCTAACCTCATTAAGGTCGAGATAGTTGTATTCAACCACCCATACTTTGCTTGCAGATTTAAGATTGAGAGACAAGCCCGTAGTTTTGACATCCCAGCACCCTCGTACAATCCTGTTGATTGCAACTTTCACATATTGGCCTCAGACTTGGACATCACATGTACATGTGATGTAGTGCCCCTAAAAATTGAATCCATCATGTCCACCATACCCTCTTCATCATCTGGCACATCCGAGAGACTATCCTCCTGCTCAAACTGTGAAGGTATACATGCACCCTGGGCACCTACTCATCCTGTCTCAAGGTTTTGTGTAAATAGAAGATCTTGTCTCAAGGTTTTGTGTCATGTACGCATGCAATATTAATCATAAACTCAAATAGCATTGACTTACCGAGATGATCCATCACCTCGGGGGGTTTGCCTCCAAAAAATTTAGTGTACCACGTGCATTCAAAAGGAGGGGTATTCTAATTCCACTTTTGGGAAAATTTTAACAGGTTTACAATAACAAGAGGGAGTTTTTAATTCAACTTTAGAAAAAAATATGTTAGTTCATAAGTAAAGAGGGGTTTTATTGGGGAAAAAATTTTAGTTGAGGGGTTTCTTTAATACCCCTTGAACGCACGTGATACCTAGGATTTCTTAGTGGTGCACCCCTCGAGTTCATCACCACATGCACCACCAATAGTGGAAACTGGTGCAAGCTCCTCCCCATACATCTACAAGTGGCACTTGACAATACGTCATTGATGTCGTACTTCTTGCTTGTAATGAGTACAATAACAATACAACCTTTCTGTAAGCCACTCTACACTCCAAGCTATTGGCGCATCATCTGACAAGCTTCCTTATTAGATATCAATGCTCCACTCTCGTGTAACTACACGGGAACCAGGTAACTCTACTTGTAAGCCCCCCATATGAGGAGAAGGCATTTGAGTAGCTCGGTTATCCGGTAGGTTCTAGTTTGGACACGAGATGGGGACCAAGTGTGGCTTGATGGCTGGACGGCTTTAGATAGAGTTGGAACACCGCCAACTAGGCTACATGCAAGTGCGAGAAGGCATCCCTTGACTAACCGCACTGAGGGTAGATGGAGCATTTCCTAGGGCAGCCCACTCTTGGGTTGCAAGGCCCGTTTGGAGCCTCAGATGATCCCAGATGGCTGTGGGCCGAACGGAGACCATAAGTTAGTTGCTCTGTTTTGCGCACCGGTTCTATCATATGGTCATTGGCTTGTTTCAGGACCGACCCCCAGTCGACCATATTGGGTGGACTGGGTCAGCCACCCAATTGAGCCTAACTGACTTACGACTGGTGGCTATATAAGAGCAAGCCCGTAAAGCCCATTTCATCACTGGCTATAGCAACCTTGATTCCTTAGCATTTAGCCTCCGTCTTCTACTGTATCCAACATGCCATCGAAGCTTATTTCACAAGAGCGCATGGCTGGGAGGCAGCGCCATCTATTGTATCAGTTCTACAATAATCAAATTTTTGATTCTCCATACTATCTTGTTTTCTCTCTTGTGTACAAGATCCTGTTATCTGTTGAGCACAGATGTTGTATTATTTTCTTACATGGTATCAGAGCCTGGACTCTAGCAAGAAGATTTGGTAGTGTATTTCTGTTTGCGAGCAGATTGTGAGAGATGGCCCAGCCCGCAAGGCTGCGAATCCCACCATTTGGTGAAAGCGGAAAGTTGGACAGCTCTAATTATCCTCTCTAGAAGTTCAAGATAAAAACCATCCTAGGTGCATATGAGCTTTGGGACACTGCTACAAGGGTGGACGTGAGGCCGGCGAGCCAATGCAGGACAACAGATAGTACCAACTGCGGATGAGATTCTCGCATGGATAAGAAGAAATGCAGATGCACTATGTTCTATTGTCTGCAGTGTCAGTGATTCCGTCATGGCATTAATTCAACATGTCACCACAGTGGAGGAGCATGGACGGTCTTGAAAAATCAGTACAAGACCACGAATCAGACTCAAATTCAGAATCTGGAGACTCAACTCGCGAATGAGAAGTTGTCTGAGTCTGAAGAGGCAGAAAAGTTCATCACCAAGGTGAAGAATCTGCGTGATCAGATGACTGCGATTGGCATCACCATCACCAGCGAGAATCTAGCATGAAGGTGCATATGGATTCTCCCACCAAAGTACGATGGTATTGAGAGTGCTCTCAACGGAAGCAAGAATGGAAGAAGGAGAGGGAGAGATAGAGAGCCACACAAGTTTGGTGGGTGCAGAACCACCCTAATCTTCTTTTTCATTCATTTATATATATGTGTTTGAGTATTATACATAACCGAGGTAAAGGCACAGTGACCTTTAACCCCCACAACCTCCCACTTAAAGGAAAATGTGCCTTTAAGGGAGAACAACCAGTGAGCATACTATCCAATGCCCATCATGTGAGGGTTAAAGGTCACTGTGCCTTAACCCCAGTTATGTACAATACTCAAACACATATATAAATGAATGAAAAAGAAGATTAGGGTGGTGCTGCACCCACCAAAACTTGTGTGGCTCTCTGTCTCTCTCTCTCCTTCTTCCGTTCTTGCTTCCGTTGAGAGCACTCTCAACTGGTATCAGAGCCCGAGTGATCTAGCTGAGCGTGCGTGAATGCTTGAAGCTCAGCAGCTCTATGGGAGGAATGAGAAGCTCTGTGGGAAGCTTTGTGGGTGACTTTACTTGCATCCGAGTGTGCAGAGACCTTGGAGGAACCTTTGGAAAAGTCACTTTGGCTTTGCGAAGTGGTTTTGAGAGCCTGTTAAGAGCTTTCAAAGAAAAAGTCGTTTTTTGAGCTTTTCCCTGTTCCGTTCGATGACAGAGACTCCGTATTGACTTGTAGAGGCAACTATTGCTTGCTTTTGGTGTCCACATTACTTCAGGAGCCTGGAAACACCTTTATTCTTGAATCCGGGATCATTTCATTGGATTTCTGACTCACTGTGTCAATTCCTGCGTTTTTTGCCCGGGTGTTGGAACTCAAGTTTGGAGCAACCATTTACAGATCTGTCAGTTCCGGTGGACTCAGGAGGTCCCAAAACTTCTAATGTTGCTCATCATTCGCACTCCGGTGGAGTTTACAGATAGCTCTGTTTCCAAAAACGTTTTTCAGTCCGTGTGTTGGACCCAGTGATTGAGACCACGGTTTCCAAAACCGTCTGTCCCATTGCGTTTCGGACGCCCAAAAACCCCTACCTGTCAGTCCTTGCGCAATTTGGTGGAGGATTTTCAGAGTTATAAATCTCTGTGTATTCGATTTCGTCTCTCTGTTATGCATTTTTCATACTAAGGTTTTGAAACCTTAGATTTATGCCACATGGCAGTGGATAAGTATTGACTCCCGTTTCTCACTCATCGGTTGAGATTTTGGAGTTCTGGCAGAAGAGAGATATTTGTAGATTTTCTTACTGAGTCCGATTATGCAATGGCGCCCATGTTTTGAAGCATCTCAGGTTCTATTTTCAGTAGCGCTCATTACCGTGGGACTATGATTTCTTGAGCATACCTTATGCAGATCACTCTGGTTGCAGTTGAGCAGTGTGCGCTCATTCGTGGTATGCATTGGGTTGCAATGGATGATTTATAGGCCATTTGGATGCATTGCAGTCCTTGTTGGATGCGCTGATAGGCCCAAATTGCCTTGTGGGATGCTATTTTTTATGGACGCTTTGCACATGGATGCTATTTTATGCTGAGGGACAGCTTTGAAACATTGCAGGTGATGCACTGATAGTGCTATGCTCTCTTGGATGAGACATTATTGATGCATATGCCAGTGGACAGTGTTTACGCTTGAGTCATTTGGCACTTATTGGCATTTTCTTTTGGGCCAGATTTGCTCATATGGATGCATAGTATATGCACATGAGTCAGATGCATCTTTTGATGCTTTGAGCTTTGAATTTTGGTGATATTTCACTCTATTGTGGCATACACATTTGGGTGCACCTGGTATTTGGTGTGATTCTCTCTTGCAGGCACTAGCATTTGGGATTTTGCTTTATTTGCATCATGGCATCCTCTTCCATGCCTGAAAAGGAGTTTTTCAGCATTAAAAAGTTTGATGGGACAAACTTTTCTTTGTGGAAAGAACAAATAAGGGATGTGCTTATTCAAAAGAAGCAGATTAAACCCTTGGCAGGGATTGTAGCTAAGCCTGCAAATATGTTTGAGGATGATTGGAATGAGTTAGATGCATTAGCAAAGTCTACTATTAGACTTCATCTTGCAGAGTCAGTTTATTTCACAGTAGTAAATGAGCAGACTACGGAAGATTTGTGGAAGAAACTGTGCGCCACTTATGAGAAGGAAACTGCCTCTAATAAAGTTTACCTCATGAGGAGGTTGTTTGAGCTGCAGATGAAGGAAGGGGTCTCCATTGCTTCTCACTTGAATGAATTCAATATTATTTTCAGCCAG
This sequence comes from Dipteris shenzhenensis, assembly GCF_047967505.1. Lineage (NCBI taxonomy): Eukaryota > Viridiplantae > Streptophyta > Polypodiopsida > Gleicheniales > Dipteridaceae > Dipteris > Dipteris shenzhenensis. Next base: position 53,647,831 of record NC_141605.1, on the reverse strand, counting down.
CTTCAGGCTCAGAAAATGAATTTTGATGCGGAGACTAAGGCAATATTTCTCTTATGTTCATTGCCATCCTCATGGGATACCTTCCGTACAGCTGTCAGTAACTCTGCACATGTTGGAGTACTGAAATTTGATGATGTTGTGGGTAGCTTGTTGGCCGAGGAGATTAGACGGAAGTCTATGGATGGCAACAAGCAAGATGTAGCCTTAAATGTGCAAAGGGGCAGATCACAGTTCAGGGGGAAGTCCCAAGAAAGAGGGAAGTCTCGTAGCAAATCCAGGGCACGGAACATTGAGTGTTATCATTGTGGCAAGAAGGGCCATATGAAAAAGGATTGCTACAAGTTGAAAAGAGAGCAAAAGGATAAGAAAAAGAATGCAAATTGGGGTGCAAATCAAAAGGAAGAGAGTCCAAGGGAGGACAAAGGAAAAGTGAAGATCGAGGAGATCAATGCAGTCACACGTGATAGTGACAATGATGTTCTCTTCATGTCTAGTTTATCTGCAGAGTTGCTTACCACTTCAGATGATGCATATTCCCAGGATTGGATTTTGGATTCTGGTGCTTCATTCCATGTTACTCCCCATAGGGAATGGTTCTCCACTTATGATAGTGGAAAGACAGGTTGTGTGCATCTTGGAAATGACTATGCATGTGACATAGTGGGAGCAGGTGACATAAAGTTTTCTTTTGCAAATGGGTCTGCATTTGTTTTGAAACATGTGAGACATGTGCCTAAGCTGACCAAGAGTCTTATTTCAGTGGGTCAGCTAGATGATGCTGGTTTTCACACCACTTTTGGCTTTCAAAGTTGGAAAATTCAAAAGGGCTGTATGCTTTTGGCCAGGGGTGCCAAGTGTGGGACTTTGTATCCCTTACATGTATCAGGGGTATTTGATCATGTTGTTACAATAACCGAGCAGCCAAGCACTTCTTTGTGGCATTGCAGGTTGGGGCACATGAGCCAGAATGGAATGAAACTCTTATGCCATTTGGGTTATGTACCGCATTTGAGTTTCTCTGATTTTGAATTTTGTGAGCATTGTCTCTATGGGAAGCAGACTAAATCAGCCCATAAAAGAAGGGGAAAGAAAGAGTTTGAAAAGCTTGATTTGGTACATTCAGACGTATGTGGTCCCATGCCTACACGGTCATTAGGCGGGGCTGAATACTATGTGACATTCATTGATGATGCAACTAGGAAAGTGTGGGCTTATGCTATAGCTCGGAAGAGTGATGTATTCCAGGTATTTCAGAAATGGCTGGCCTTGGTTGAGAATCAGTCAGGTAGAATACTTAAATGTCTACGGACTGACAATGGTGGAGAGTATCTCTCTCATGACTTTCAGCATTTATGTGATACACGTGGGATTAAGAGGGAGCTCACATCCCCTCGTACTTCAGAGAAAAATCCAGTTGCAGAAAAGATGAACCGTACCATTCAAGAAAGGTTGCAATGCATGCTTTCCAATGCAAGTCTTTCTAGTGGTTTTTGGGCTGAGGCAATGAAGACTACAGTGCATGTGATCAATAGATCACCTAGTAAGAGTTTGGATGGTGGTATTCCTGAAGAGGCATGGAGTGGCAAGAAGCCCTCTTACTCTCATTTGTGTATATTTGGGTGTGAGGCATATGCACATGTGCCAAAAGAGCTTCGAAAGAAGCTAGATCCTAAGTCTAGGAAATGCATTTTTCTGGGTTATGGTGAAAGTGGAGAGATGGGCTATCGTCTCTGGGATCCAGAAGCAAAGAAGATCATACGCATCCATGATGTGGTCTTCAATGAGAAGAAGATGCATAAGGCACCCATGAGGGATGTGGAAATGAGGAGAATCACTTTCCAGGATGTGAATCCACCTGCACATGTTGATAGACAGCAAGCTGTCCATGCACCAAATGTGCAAGAAATGGTACAACCAAGTACTCCCACAGGTATACAATCAAGGGTAGATGATGGATCATCTATTGGTGGAAATGATGAGCCAAATGTGGCTGATATGCAAGTGGGACAGCAAGCTGAAATGCCCTTGAGAAGATCATCTAGAGTGTCTAGACCGCCTGATAGGTTTGTTCCAGGGGTAGACTATGTGATGCTTACTGATTGCGGGGAGCCTTCTTGCTACAGAGAGGCTATGATGCGTGAGGATCAACGCAAGTGGGAGTATGCTATGCAATCAGAGATGAGTTCACTTATGAAGAATAAGACTTGGGACTTGGTTTCTTTGCCACATGGAAAGAAAGCATTGCCATGTAAATGGGTCTACAAAATGAAGGTCACAGGTGATGATGTGCCTAGGTACAAGGCCCGTTTGGTTGCTAAAGGGTTCAAGCAAGAGAAGGGTGTGGACTTTGATGAGATATTCTCTCCGGTTGTGAAGATGACCACACTTAGATGCATGCTTGGACTAGTGGCAGTAGAGGATATGGAGCTTATGCAAATGGATGTCAAGACAGCTTTCTTGCATGGGGATTTGCATGAGGACATTTACATGGTGCAGCCGGAAGGCTTTGAAGAAAAGGGCAAAGAGCATTTAGTTTGCAAGCTGAAAAAGAGTCTCTATGGTCTTAAGCAAGCACCTAGAGAATGGTATCAGAAGTTTGATGCTTTCATTTGGTCCCAGGGTTTTAGAAGGAGTGAAATTGATCACTGCCTCTACACTAAAAGGGCTAAAGATAGTAGCCTGATAATCCTGGCACTATATGTGGATGATATGCTATTGGCTAGCAAGAATACTTATGAGCTAGATGCATTAAAGGCCAAGTTGCATGAGGCCTTTGATATGAAGGATTTGGGATTTGCAGGTCATATTCTTGGTATGCGCATCACGCGTGATCGGAGTAGGAAACTCCTTTGGCTTTCACAAAAAGAGTATGTTACAAAAGTATTGCAGCATTTCAATATGGAGGGGGTGAAGGCAGTGAGTACTCCATTGCCTCCATATGTGAAACTGAGTCATACAGATAGTCCCAAATCAGATGAGGAAAGGGCCATGATGGCCAAGGTTCCTTATGCATCAGCAGTTGGGAGTCTTATGTATGCTATGATAGCTACTAGACCAGACATTGCATTTGCAGTGGGAGTTGTTAGCTGGTATATGGCTAATCCAGGAAAGAGGCATTGGGAGGCAGTTAAGTGCATCATGAGGTATATGAAGGGTACCAAGGAGATGTGCATTTGCTTTGGTAAAGGAGACATGTGTGTACTTGGGTACACAGATTCAGACTATGCAGGGCATGTGGATAGTAGGAGATCCACTTCTGGTTATGTGTTCACCTTTGCAGGTGGTGCAGTGTCGTGGATGTCTCGTGCACAAAAGTGCATTGCTTTGTCTACCACAGAGGCTGAGTATGTTGCAGCCACAGAGGGTTGCAAGGAGGCTATATGGCTTGATCGGCTAGTGGGAGATTTGGGGATTCATACAGGTGTACCGACATTGCATAGTGATTCCATGAGTGCTATTCAGCTAGCACGGAATCCGGTCTTTCATGCAAAGACCAAACACATTGAGGTCAGGTACCATTTCATCAGGGAGGTACTTGAGGACAAGCGCATAGAGCTTGTCAAGGTTCATACAGATGATAACCCTATAGATATGCTGACGAAGAGTTTGCCTAGTCAGCGGTTTGAGTATTGTCATGTATTGATGGGCATTGGATAGTATGCTCACTGGTTGTTCTCCCTTAAAGGCACATTGTCCTTTAAGTGGGAGGTTGTGGGGGTTAAAGGTCACTGTGCCTTAACCCCAGTTATGTACAATACTCAAACACATATATAAATGAATGAAAAAGAAGATTAGGGTGGTGCTGCACCCACCAAAACTTGTGTGGCTCTCTGTCTCTCTCTCTCCTTCCGTTCTTGCTTCCGTTGAGAGCACTCTCACATCAATACATGACAATACTCAAACCGCTGACTAGGTAGACTCTTCGTCAGCATATCTGCAGGGTTATCATCTGTATGAACCTTGACAAGCTCTATGCGCTTGTCCTCAAGTACCTCCCTGATGAAATGGTACCTGACCTCAATGTGTTTGGTCTTTGCATGAAAGACCGGATTCCGTGCTAGTTGAATAGCACTCATGGAATCACTATGCAATGTCGGTACACCTGTATGAATCCCCAAATCTCCCACTAGCCGATCAAGCCATATAGCCTCCTTGCAACCCTCTGTGGCTACAACATACTCAGCCTCTGTGGTAGACAAAGCAATGCACTTCTATGCACGAGACATCCATGACACTGCACCACCTACAAAGGTGAACACATAACCAGAAGTGGATCTCCTACTATCCACATGCACTGCATAGTCTGAATCTATGTACCCAAGTACACGCATGTCTCCTTTACCAAAGCAAATGCACATCTCCTGGGTACCCTTCATGTACATCATGATGCACTTAACTGCCTCCCAATGCCTCTTTCCTAGATTAGCCATATACCGGCTAACAACTCCCACTGCAAATGCAATGTCTAGTCTAGTAGCTATCATAGCATACATAAGACTCCCAACTGCTGATGCATAAGGAACCTTGGCCATCATGGCCCTTTCCTCATCTGATTTGGGACTATCTGTATGACTCAGTTTCACATATGGAGGCAATGGAGTACTCACTGCCTTCCCCCCCTCCATATTGAAACGCTGCAATACTTTTGTAACATACTCTTTTTGTGAAAGCCAAAGGAGTTTCCTACTCCGATCACACGTGATGCGCATACCAAGAATATGACCTGCAAGTCCCAAATCCTTCATATCAAAGGCCTCATGCAACTTGGCCTTTAATGCATCTAGCTCATAAGTATTCTTGCTAGCCAATAGCATATCATCCACATATAGTGCCAAGATTATCAAGCTATTATCCTTAGCCCTTTTAGTGTAGAGGCAGTGATCAATTTCACTCCTTCTAAAACCCTGGGATCGAATGAAAGCATCAAACTTCTGATACCATTCTCTAGGCGCTTGCTTAAGACCATAGAGACTCTTCTTTAGCTTGCAAACTAAATGCTCTTTGCCCTTTTCTTCAAAGCCTTCCGGCTGCACCATGTAAATTTCCTCATACAAATCCCCATGCAAGAAAGCTGTCTTGACATCCATCTGCATAAGCTCCATATCCTCTGCTGCCACTAGTCCAAGCATGCATCTAAGTGTGGTCATCTTCACAACTGGAGAGAATATCTCATCAAAGTCTACACCCTTCTCTTGCTTGAACCCTTTAGCAACCAAACGGGCCTTGTACCTAGGCACATCATCACCTGTGACCTTCATTTTGTAGACCCATTTACATGGCAATGCTTTCTTTCCATGTGGCAAAGAAACCAAGTCCCAAGTCTTATTCTTCATAAGTGAAATCATCTCTGATTGCATAGCATACTCCCACTTGCATTGATCCTCACGCATCATAGCCTCTTTGTAGCAAGAAGGCTCCCCGCAATCAGTAAGCATCACATAGTCTACCCCTGGAACAAACCTATCAGGCGGTCTAGACACTCTAGATGATCTTCTCAGGGGCATTTCAGCTTGCTGTCCCACTTGCATATCAGCCACATTTGGCTCATCATTTCCACCAATAGATGATCCATCATCTACCCTTGATTGTATACCTGTGGGAGTACTTGGTTGTACCATTTCTTGCACATTTGGTGCATGGACAGCTTGCTGTCTATCAACATATGCAAGTGGATTCACATCCTGGAAAGTGATTCTCCTCATTTCCACATCCCTCATGGGTGCCTTATGCATCTTCTTCTCATTGAAGACCACATCATGGCTGCGTATGATCTTCTTTGCTTCTGGATCCCAGATTCGATAGCCCATCTCTCCACTTTCACCATAACCCAGAAAGATGCATTTCCTAGACTTAGGATCTAGCTTCTTTCGAAGCTCTTTTGGCACATGTGCATATGCCTCACACCAAATATACGCAAATGAGAGTAAGAGGGCTTCTTGCCACTCCATGCCTCTTCAGGAATACCACCATCCAAACTCTTACTAGGTGATCTATTGATCACATGCATTGCAATCTTCATTGCCTCAGCCCAAAAACCACCAGAAAGACTTGCATTGGAAAGCATGCATTGCAACCTTTCTTGAATGGTACGGTTCATCTTTTCTACAACTGGATTTTGCTCTGGAGTACGAGGGGATGTGAGCTCCCTCTTAATCCCACGTGTATCACAGAAATGCTGAAAGTCATTAGAGAGATACTCTCCACCATTGTCAGTCTATAGGCATTTAAGCATTCTACCTGACTGATTCTCAACCAAGGCCAGCCATTTCTGAAATACCTGGAACACATCACTCTTCAGAGCTATAGCATAAGCCCACACTTTCCTAGTTGCATCATCAATGAATGTCACATAGTATTTAGCCCCGCCTAATGACCGTGTAGGCATGGGACCACATACGTCTGAATGCACCAAATCAAGCATTTCAAACTCTTTCTTTCCTTTTCTTTTATGGGCTGATTTAGTCTGCTTCCCATAGAGACAATGCTCACAAAATTCAAAATCAAAGAAACTCAAATGCGGTACATAACCCAAACGGCATAAGAGTTTCATTCCATTTTGGCTCATGTGCCCCAACCTGCAATGCCACAAAGAAGTGCTTGGCTGCTCGGTTTTTGCAACAACATGATCAAATACCCCTGATACATGTAAGGGATACAAAGTCCCACACTTGGCACCCCTGGCCAAAAGCATAGAGCCCTTCTGAATTTTCCAACTCTGAAAGCCAAAAATGGTGTGAAAACCAGCAGCATCTAGCTGACCCACTGAAATAAGACTCTTGGTAAGCTTAGGCACATGTCTCACATGTTTCAAAACAAATGTAGCACCATTTGCAAAATAAAACTTTATGTCACTTGCTCCCACTATGTCACATGCATAGTCATTTCCAAGATGCACACAACCTGTCTTTCCACTATCATAAGTGGAGAACCATTCCCTATGGGGAGTAACATGGAATGAAGCACCAGAATCCAAAATCCAATCCTGGGAATATGCATCATCTGAAGTGGTAAGCAACTCTGCAGATTAAGTAGACATGAAGAGAACATCATTGTCACTATCATGTGTGACTGCATTGATCTCCTCGATCTTCACTTTCCCTTTGTCCTCCCTTGGACTCTCTTCCTTTTGATTTGCATTCCAATTTACATTCTTTTTCTTATCCTTTTGCTCTCTTTTTAGCTTGTAGCAATCCTTTTTCACATGGCCCTTCTTGCCACAGTGGTAACACTCAATGTTCCGTGCCCTGGATTTGCTACGAGACTTCCCTCTTTCTTGGGACTTCCCCCTGAACTGTGATCTGCCCCTTTGCACATTTAAGGCTGCATCCTGCTTGTTTCCATCCATAGACTTCCGTCTAATCTCCTCGGCCAACAAGCTACCCACAACATCATCAAATTTCACTACTCCACCAGGTGCAGAGTTACTGACTGCTGTACGGAAGGTATCCCATGAGGATGGCAATGAACATAAGAGAACTATTGCCTTAGTCTCCGCATCAAAATTCATTTTCTGAGCCTGAAGTTGGCTGAAAATAATATTGAATTCATTCAAGTGAGAAGCAATGGAGACCCCTTCCTTCATCTACAGCTCAAACAACCTCTTCATGAGGTAAACTTTATTAGAGGCAGTTTCCTTCTCATAAGTGGTACACAGTTTCTTCCACAAATCTTCCGTAGTCTGCTCATTTACTACTGTGAAATAAACTGACTCTGCAAGATGAAGTCTAATAGTAGACTTTGCTAATGCATCCAACTCATTCCAATCATCCTCAGACATATTTGCAAGCTTAGCTTCAATCCCTGCCAAGGGTTTAATCTGCTTCTTTTGAATAAGCACATCCCTTATCTATTCTTTTCACAAAGAAAAGTAACTTGTCCCATCAAACTTTTTAATGCTGAAAAACTCCTTTTCAGACATGGAAGAGGATGCCATGATGCAAATGAAACAAAATCCCAAATGCTAGTGCCTGCAAGAGAGAATCACACCAAATACCAGGTGCACCCAAATGTGTATGCCACAATAAAGTGAAATATCATCAAAATTCAAAGCTCAAAGCATCAAAAGATGCATCTGACTCATGTGCATATACTATGCATCCATATGAGCAAATCTGGCCCAAAAGAAAATGCCAATAAGTGCCAAATGACTCAAGCATAAACACCATCCACTGGCATATGCATCAATAATATCTCATCCAAGAGAGCATAGCACTATCAGTGCATCACCTGCAATGTGTCAAAGCTGTCCCTCAGCTTAAAATAACATCCATGTGCAAAGCGTCCATAAAAATAGCATCCCACAAGGCAATTTGGGCCTATCAGCGCATCCAATAAGGACCGCAATGCATCCAAATGGCCTATAAATCATCCACTGCAACCCAATGCACACCACGAATGAGTGCACACTGTTCAAACTGCAACCAAAGTGATCTGCATAAGGTATGCTCAAGAAATCATAGTCCCATGGTACTGAGCGCTACTGAAAATAGAACCTGAGATGCCTCAAAACATGGGCGCCATTGCATAATTGGAATCAGCAAATATCTCTCTTTTGCCAGAACTCCAAAATCCCAACCGATGAGTGAGAAATGGGAGTCAACACTTATCCACTGCCATGTGGCATAAATCTAAGGTTTCAAAACCTTAGAATGAAAAATGCATAACAGAGAGATGAAATCGAATACACAGAGATCTATAACTCTAAAAATCCTCCACCGAATTGCGCAAGAACTGACAGGTAGGGGTTTTTGGGCGTCCGAAACGCAATGGGACAGACGGTTTTGGAAACCGTGGTCTCAATCACTGGGTCCAACACACGGACTGAAAAACGTTTTTGGAAACAGAGCTGTTTGTAAACTCCACCGGAGTGCGAATGATGAGCAACATAGAAGTTTTAGGACCTCCTGAGTCCACCGGAACTGACATTTCAAAAAAAGAGGCTCTTATAAAACAAAACATTGAGTCAAAAAGGAAGATTTAAAAAAATTAAACGCAGGAATTGACACAATGAGTCAGAAATCCAATGAAATGATCCTAGATTCAAGAATGAAGGTGTTTCCAAGCTCCTGAAGTAATGTGGATGTTGAGATATCAAGCTCTACCCCCGATATATCTCCTGGATGACTATCATTTATATCACCGCCTATGATAGTTGTACTCGTGGTGTAGTTAGACTACCACGTATGTTTTTGGTTTGGGTTCACATATGAACCACGTATTCTAGGTTTTGACATATATGGTATTTCCCTCTTCTATTGTATTGTGGTTGTGTGCAAAAGTGAAGAAAGGCTTCACCCTCCAACCTTGTGTCCTCTCTCTTTTGTGTGTTGTGAAGAAAGCTGAATTTGAGTCTCCTATCTCTCTCCCTTATTCTTTACATGGTATCAGAGCCTTGTTCGTGGTAAGGAGCTCAAGAAAGCAAGCCAAGTTTGTGGTGTCCTGGTAAGAGGACCAGTGTTGCTTTCCTATTTCGAGTTTGGGAGGAAATCTCTGCAGGTAGCACAGCCAGAAGTGCAGGAGTGCATTGTTTTAGATTGAGAGGCCCTTCGCGGTGTGGCGAGAGCATAGTATATGCTGCGGGATAAGGGCGAAGCCCTTGGTGACTTTATTTTTTTGATTTGAGGCCGTTTCGGGGCCCGTTTTGAAGGCGGAAGTTCTTCGCAGGCACTCAAAAAAAGGCCCTGTTTTTCGCTGTGCGACCGCGGCTAGTCGGTGGAAAGGTGCCACAGAAATTGCATCGTATGCCTGTGTGCAGAGATATTGGGAGTTGCAGATTCATGCCTGTTGCCTGTTGATGCAAAATCGTCACTAGGAAGTGACTGTGTGGTGAAATACCACTTTCATCAGTGTTGCGGATCTGCCCCTGTGAGGCTGTTTGCATAAGTTTTGCTATTTTCCCTTGTGAGGCATTTGCTGTGTTTACAGGTTGCTGTTGCAATATTCGTGATTTGTAAAATGTCTGAGAATCTGTCTACCATTGTCAGTGAGAAGCTTGACAAGAACAACTTCCAAGCATGGAAGTTCAGGATGACAAACTTCCTTATGGGAAAGGGAGTTTGGGAGTACATCAGTGGTGAAACTGCAGAACCAGTTTTGGGTGCTGCTCCCACTCCTGCTGAATTGAAGGCCTTTAAAGAATGGCATGAAAAAGCCAAAAAATGCCTGTATTGGCTGTCTGTTAGCATTTCAGATTCTATGATTGTGCATATACAGGATGTAGAGACGCCTAAGGAGGCATGGGATACATTGGTGAAGCTGTATAGCACAAATACCAAAGCACGAAAGATGCAGCTAAAGCAGGAATTGCACAATGTGCAAAGGAAAAATATGAATATAAATGAGTATTCCTTGAAGGTGAAAAGCCTTGCAGATTCTCTTGCCTCCATTGGAGCACCTGTTGATGATGAGGACTTAGTGTCTGTGACCTTGAATGGTCTTGGGAAAGATTATGCACAATTTCGGACATCCATTGGAGTCCGTGAAACATTTCCTTATTTTCAGGAACTTATTGCTCTCTTGCTGAGTGAAGAGCAAAGGAATGGTGGTTCAGCCACCTCAACTTCTCAAGAGACTGCTTTCTACTCGAATACAGGTAGAGGCAGGGGTAGAGGAAGAGGCCGTTTTGGTGGCCGTGCAGGAAATCAGAACCAGCAGCAACAACAGGAAAACCAGTCCTATGGAGGGGGACGTGGTAGTTCTAGAGGCAGGGGGAGCCAAAGAGGCCGTGGTTCATGGCAAAGGAACCAGCAAGTAAATAGCAGCACAGAATGCTATTATTGTGGAAAGCCTGGACACAAGGAGAATACATGCTATAAAAAGCAGAATGACATCAAAAGTGGGAAGTTGCAGCAAAGCAACTATGCATCATCAAGTGGGCATGGTGAAGACAGAAATGAGCACCTTTTTGTGATGCAGCATATGGTTAACTCCATGTCAGGAGATGCTGCAGCTTGCAATGATGTTTGGTATGTTGATTCAGGTGCCTCTAACCACATGACCAGTCATGGTGAGTGGTTTCATGATGTTAGAAATTTGGATAAGCCAGGTTATGTTGAAACAGGTGATGATACTGCGCATCCAATTACGCAGGTTGGTAAAGTGCCATTGGCTATGCAGGATGGCAAAACGAAGTACTTGGCAGATGTACTTCATGTTCCAAAAATCACTAAGAACCTGGTTTCAGTTGGCTAGATGGTTGAGCAAGGTCTGCAGGTTAGATTTAATCCTGATGGATGCTTTGTTGAGGACTTGAAAAATAAGTGCCGCTTGGTTGCAAAAGGCAACAAAAATGGTAGAATGTTCACCTTGGATGTTGATATGCCTGAGGTGAAAGCCGCTATGTTTGCGCATGGGAGAGGTGTCATTGCAGATATTGAGATATGGCACAAGCGCATTGGGCACGTGAATATACAAAGGCTGAAATCTATGCAAACGAAAAACATTGTTGCAGGTTTGCCTAAATTCAGAGTTGAGGGAATGCAAAAGGTATGTGAAGCATGCCAAATGGGTAAGCAGGCCAGACATGCATTTCCCAAAAATGCTAAGGTGAGCAGAAGACCTTTGGAAGTGATCCATTCAGATGTTTGGACAACCAAAGCTGCTTCTATTGGTGGATGCCATTATTATGTGACATTTATTGATGACTACACTAGGAAGGTGTGGATTTATTTTATGAAGCACAAAAGTGAAGTGTTCAGCCATTTCAAGGCTTTTAAGGCCATGGTTGAAAAAGAGAAAGGTGTGCATATTAAAGTGCTAAGATCTGATGGAGGGGGAGAGTACTTTTCAGAAGAATTTTGTGAATATCTGAAAGAACAGGGAATTCAAAGGAAGTACTCATGCAGGTCTACCCCTCAGCAGAATGGGGTTGCAGAAAGGAAGAACAGGCATATTGCAGAAGTAGGACGGGCGATCCTAAATGAGAAAAACATGCTTGATTATTTTTGGGCTGAAGCAGTAGCAACTGCTGTTTATATTATGAACAGAACCCCCACTGTAGCTGTCCATGGCATGACGCCTGAAGAAATGTATACAGGTCAAAAACCAGATATTTCTCACTTGAAGGTATTTGGTTGCATAGCTTATGTTCATGTTCCTGATGAGAAGAGAACAAAGCTGGATCCAAAGGCAGAAAAATGCATTTTTATTGGATATGCTCTGCACCAGAAAGCGTATCGCTATTATAACCCTTCCACCCGCAAAATGCAAGTGAGCAGAGATGTTGTTTTTGATGAAATGAGCAGCTGGTATGCACCAACTGTTATGGTAGGAGATGCAGATGCAGGAAATGGGAATGCTGGAATAAATGCAGAGCAGCAATCTCAAGCCTTGAGTGGACCCAGAGAGTCCTCTACTAGTGGATCTAATGCATGGACAGGGAGATTGAGATCTAGTGAATCGTCACATGGCAGCCCTAATAGTGTTGTGCAGGTATCACATAAGGGAAAAGAAAAAGTAGACCATGCTCCAGTGTTTGATGTGTCTGCTGGTAGCTCTCATGTTGATGGAGAGTCAAGCGGCTCTGAAATGAGCCTTGATGAGAACTTGGGATTCCTTCTGTTGTTACACCTGGTGCAAGGAAAAGCAGGCATGATTTAAAGACTCCTGCAACTGATCCAGTTGTACGGAGGTCCACTCGTATTAAGTATCCAGTTGACAGGCTGAGATATGATGGGTATATAGCACATCACTATGCTTATATGGTCAAGGTTCTAGAGGAGCCAGAGCCCACATGTTTTGAGGATGCAGCAGGGCATAAAAATTGGGAAGCAGCTATGGATGAAGAGATGGCTGCCTTGGATGCAAACCACACAATCCTGATGGGTCTGTTAGCAGGTACAAGGCAAGATTGGTTGCCAAAGGTTTTGCACAGACATATGGAATTGACTATGAGGAAACTTTCAGCCCAGTTGCAAGGATGGCAACCGTGAGAGCAGTAATTGCTATGGCTGCTGCAAAGGGATGGTCTTTGCATCAGATGGATGTGAAAAATGCCTTCTTGCATGGTGATTTGCAGGAAGAGGTTTATATGATGCAACCAGAAGGTTATGAGGATAACTCACACCCTGATTTTGTATGCAGGTTGCGCAAAGCCTTGTATGGCTTAAAACAGGTGCCGAGGGCATGGTCAGACAAGATAGGGCAATATCTTGTCACTATTGGATTTCAGATTTCCAATTCAGATTTTTCACTTTATGTGAAAAGGACAAACAGAGGGATTGTGCTTATAGTCATCTATGTTGATGACTTGATTATTACAGGTGATAGTGATGCAGACATTAATGAAGTGAAGCTGCTGTTAAAGCAGAAATTTGAGATGAAGGATTTGGGAGAGCTGCGTTACTTCTTGGGCATTGAGGTTATTAGATCCCCGAGTGGGATATGGCTATTGCAAAGGCAATACGGTTTGGACATGCTGTCCAAATATGGGATGACAGGTTGTAAGCCTATCTCTGTTCCATTGGAACAGAATGTGAAGCTCAATGCAGAGACAGGTGAGCTTCTTGAAGATATTACTATGTACAGGCGCATAGTAGGTAGCTTGATTTACATGACTATAACTAGACCAGATTTGAGCTATGCTGTGGGGCTAGTGAGTCAGTTTATGCAGGCACCGAGGAAGCCACATTTGGATGCGACTAGGCGCATACTGCGGTATGTGAAGTCCACATTGCATTATGGATTGTTTTATGAAGCTGGGTGTGCATTACAGGTACATGGATACACAGATGCTGATTGGGCTGGTAGTGTCTCAGACAGGAGATCTACTAGTGGTTTTATGTTTTCCCTTGGGAGTGGTGCCATCAGTTGGAGCAGCAAGAAGCAGCCAACAGTTGCCTTGTCGAGCACAGAGGCTGAGTACAGGGGTGCAGCAATGGTTGCATGTATGTCACCGCCTATGATAGTTGTACTCGTGGTGTAGTTAGACTACCACGTATGTTTTTGATTTGGGTTCACATATGAACCACGTATTCTAGGTTTTGACATATAGGGTATTTCCCTCTTCTATTGTATTATGGTTGTGTGCAAAAGTGAAGAAAGGCTTCACCCTCCAACCTTGTGTCCTCTCTCTTTTGTGTGTTGTGAAGAAAGCTGAATTTGAGTCTCCTATCTCTCTCCCTTATTCTTTACAGTGGACACCAAAAGCAAGCAATAGTTGCCTCTACAAGTCAATACGGAGTCTCTGTCATCGAACGGAACAGGAAAAAGCTCAAAAAACGACTTTTTCTTTGAAAGCTCTTAACAGGCTCTCAAAACCACTTCGCAAAGCCAAAGTGACTTTTCCAAAGGTTCCTCCAAGGTCTCTGCACACTCGGATGCAAGTAAAGTCACCCACAAAGCTTCCCACAAAGCTTCTCCTTTCTCCCACAGAGCTACTGAGCTTCCAAGCATTCATGCACGCTCAGCTAGATCACCCGGGCTCTGATACCAGTTGAGAGTGCTCTCAACGGAAGCAAGAATGGAAGAAGGAGAGGGAGAGATAGAGAGCCACACAAGTTTGGTGGGTGTAGAACCACCCTAATCTTCTTTTTCATTCATTTATATATATGTGTTTGAGTATTGTACATAACCGAGGTAAAGGCACAGTGACCTTTAACCCCCACAGGTATTGTTACGGTGCCGAATACGCATAACAAAAATCTGCTCCTCAACTTTGAGGATTTTAGCGAGATACTTCTGAAGGAGGAGATGCATCAAAAGATGAGGACTGGAGAAGATTCAGCTTTCTGGACCGGAAGGGTAAGGACTCTGGTAACCCATCTTCTTCTGATGATAAAAAGAGAAAGAAGAAGATCAAGTGCTTCTATTGCAACAAGGCAGGGCACAAGCAAAATGAGTGCCGCAAGAAGATTGCAGATCAGAAGAACGGAGTGAAGAAAGAGTCCAGCAACAGCGCGCAAGCAGTACTAATAGAGCTGTTCATCGCAATTGAGGAGATTTGCACAGAGGCAGTTCATATACCTGTGGATGAACGTTGGATCATTGACAGTGGTGCATTGCGCCACATGACCAGTCAGAAGGATTAGTATACCTCTCTACAGCGGTAGGGAATGACATCATGGTAGCAATCAGCAATGATGCAAAATTTCCAGCAAAAGGAAAAGGTACGATTGCTCTCAAGTCAGATGGAGTTGTAAAATAGTTGTTCGATGTTCTTTATGTGCCAGATATCAAGAGGAACTTGTCGTCCATTTCTGCATTCACAGATCAGGACCTCAAAGTTCAATTTGATAAGAATGGTGCACAGATCCTATATCTTCAAGGAAAGGTCATTGGTAAAGGTACACGGTCAACATTTACAAACTCTCAGCTTTCAGTACTCGAGCGGATGTGAAGAACACTAAGCTATGGCATGAGAGGTTTGGTCATCTTAACCTTATTTCTTTGAAGGAGATGCATAAAAGTGGAATGATTGTAGACCTACCAGAAATTTTAGATCTATCCGATGTATGTGAAGCTTGCATGATGGGCAAGTAGCATCGGCAGCCCTTTCCTAAAGAGGCCAGTAGGGCAAAGGCTCCTCTAGAGCTCGTTCACACAGACCTCTACAGAAAGATGGAGACGGAAGCTTTGGGTGGTTCCTTACTTCATGATGCTAATTGACGACTACAGTAGAAGGATATGAATATACTTCTTGAAGACAAAAGATGAGGCTTTCAGTAGGTTCAAGGAATGGCATGTAATGGTTGAGAAAGAATCTGAGAGGAAGGTGAAGAAGCTGAGATTAGACAGAGGTGGAGAGTTCACATCGACTGAATTCAAAAGTTACTGCAAAAGTCACAGAATCAAGAGGCAGAAACCCCCGCCACATACATCATAGCAAAATGGAGTAGCACAACGCAAGATGCGCATCATCTTTGAAATGGGCCGAAGTATGATGAAAGAAAAAGATTTGCCAAAGACTTTCTGGGTTGAAGCATTTGGGTTGAAGCATGTAACACTGCAGTTTACATCCTCAATCGTGGCTACACAAAGGCTGTGAACGGGATGACTCCACTGCAAGCCTTTTTTGGTAAGAAACCTTCAGCTACACATTTCAGAGTTTTTGGATGTGACTGTTTTGTGCATGTCCTTGATGCTAATAGGACCAAATGAAAACCGAAGAGCCAGAAGTGTATTTTCTTGGGCTACAGTGAAGAGGCAAAGGGTTACCGTCTCTATAACCCTGTTACCAAGAAGGTAATTGTAAGTCACGATGTGGCCTTCTCAGAAGAGCCGCATCAATTGGAGGAGGATGCTTCCTTCCCAGACAACTAGGACCAGGATATCCATTCAGTACCACCACCAACAATAGACCGAACTCCCCCAATGGTGCTTGGGAGGATTCAAGACAAAGAAGATGAAGAAGAGCCTGCAGAACCATAATGGCAATGACCATTCTCGAAGTGGGTAAAGCAGCTTTTGGATGGCACAGAACCTCCAGCCATTGAGGAGGAACCATCCAAACACCATCGGTCCAAGAGATTAGAGGAGCAAAGAAGGGCGCAGGAACACTTGGGGACTTGGCATTGGACCGAAAAAGTAAGTTCACTTGCAGGTGGACATTGAGGGGGGGTGTTAGATATCAATGCTCCACTCTCATGTAACTATGCAGGAACTAGCTAACTCTACTTGTAAGCCCCCCATATGAGGAGAAGACATTTGAGTAGCTTGGTTATCCGGTAGGTCCTAGTTTGGACACCAGATGGGGGCCAAGTGTGGCCTGATGGCTGGATGGCTTCAGATAGAGTTGGCACACCGCCAACTAGGCTACATGCAAGTGCAGGAAGGCATCCCTTGGCTGATCACACTGAGGGTAGACAGAGCATTTCCCAGGGCAGCCCACACTCTCGAGTTGTGGGGCCTATTTGGAGCCTCAAATGATCCCAGATGATTGTGGGACGAATGGAGATCATAGGTTAGTTGCTCTGTTTTGCACACCGGTTCCATCGTATGGTCAGTGACCGACCCCCAGTCAACCGTTTTGGATGGACTAGGTCAACTACCCAATTGAGCCTAACCGTATGACTGGTGGCTATATAAGAGCAAGCTCGTGAAGCCCATTTCATCACTGGCTATAGCAACCTTTATTCCTTAGCATTTAGCCTCCGTCTTCTACTATTTTCAGCATGCCATTGGAGCTTCTTTCACAAGAGCACACGGCTGGGAAGCAACGCCATCTATTGTATCAATTCTACAGTAATCAAATTTTTGTACGAGATCCTGTTATCTGTTGAGCACAAACGTATTATTTTCTTACATTCCTCTCATCCCTTCCATGTGCACACCTCCAAAATCACAACACAAAATGCAAGGAAATCCATAAAGATCCAAAAAATAGCCACCCATAAACTCCTTCCTTCTCTCCTTAGATTAAGTGCCCTAAACCATTGCTATATAGAGACGTTATGCTCTATTCCATCGCTCTATAGTGACACTTTTAGGATATATGTGTCACTATATAGCGACTGACTAGCATCGCTATATAGCGAGGCTGGGGTCTGAAACTAGAAACCCCGCACAACGCAATCTTTCACAACTCTATTGCGGTGGGAAAAGCAAACATCTCTCCTCTAACCTTATATTCGGTGACCTCAGTTTCCTCCAACCTCTTCCCCACACTCCTCAGCCCTACCCAGCCCCTCTCCCAACACTTGTGCTCCCTCTCCACTCTTCTCCCTCTCCGCTCGTGTGAAAGGAAGTTTTTCAACAAGGTGTGTCTCTTTAAGCAAAGTAGGTTCATTTTTTGTGAGATTTCGTTTTATGAATGTTAAAGCATGTTTCTCCTTACATTGCTAAGCATATGTACTAATTTTCATGCTTGATTTCCAGAGTTGGAAAATGAGATTTGGTGAAAGAAAGAAGACTCACCTCTTCTCTTTTTGGTATTTCTCTTTCTCCTCTTTCCCTTCCTTTCATGCTTTCTCCTTGTTTGTAGGCTTATGCTTGTCCCCTCAATCCAATCCCTTTGGAAAGTTGCTTCTCCAGACTCCTCCTTTCTCTAATAAGTTATCTAAAAAATGGTATGTTTCCTCTCTTTTGTAGGGCCAGTCCACAAAACACCGAGCGGGATTTTCCAGGTAAGAAAGTGCTTCCTCTCTTTTCCTATTTTTATTTCTATGATTTGCATTGGCCTGCAACTAGTGTCTTAAGCACTAGCTGCACTGATGGGTGTAGGAACCCTCTCTTCCCCTCTCTTCTCTTATTTCCTCTTCTTCCCCTCTGTCCCTCTTTTCCTCCCTCTTTCTCCCCTCTTTCCCTCCCTCTATTATTTCCTCTTCTTCCTCCCCTCTCTTTTCCTCTCTTTTGCGTATGCCTATGCATGAGCATATGCTCTCTCTTTTCCTCTCTTTTCCTTCTACTCTTTCATCCTCTCTTCTCTCTTTTCTCCTCTCTTGTCTTCTTTTCCCCTCTCTTTTTTCCTCTCTTCCTCTCTTTCATCCTCTTCCTTTTTTTCCTTTTCCCTCTCTTTTGTATTCTCTCTTCCTCTCTTTCAATCACTTTCTTCTCTTCCTTTTCCCTCTCTTTTCCCCTCTCTTTCATCTCTTTTTCTCTCTTTTCATAAGCATATGCGTTTGCGTATGCTTATGCTTATGCTTATGCATGAGCATATGCTCATATGCTTATACTCATGCATGAGCATATGCTCATATGGTCATGCATAAGAATAAGCATATGCTTTCTCTCTTTTTCTTATTTTCCCCTCTCTTTTTAACTCTCTTTTCTTCTTTTTCCCTCTCTCTTTTCCTTCTCTTCTTCTCTCTTTCTTCTCTTCTTTTTTCCTCTCTTTTCACCTCCCTTTCATCCTCTTCTCTCTTTTCATAAGCATATGCATTTGTGTATGCTTCTTCTCATATGCTTATGCTCATGCATGAGCATATGCTCATATGCTCATGCATAAGAATAAGCATATGCTTTCTCTCTTTTTCTTATTTCCCCCTCTCTTTTTAACTCTCTTTTCTTCTTTTCCCCTCTCTCTTTTCCTTCTCTTATCCTCTCTTTCTTCTCTTCTTTTTCCCTCTCTTTTCCCCTCCCTTTCATCCTCTTTTCTCTCTTTTCATAAGCATATGCATTTGTGTATGCTTCTTTTCATATGCTTATGCTTATGCATGAGCATATGCTCATATGCTTATGATCATGTATGAGCATATGCTCATATGCTCATGCATAAGCATAAGCATACGCTTTCTCTCTTTTTCTTCTTTCCCCCTCTCTTTTTTCCTCTCTTTTCTTCTTTTCCCCTCTCTCTTTTCCTTCTCTTTTCCCCTCTTCCTTCTCTTCTTTTTCCTTCTCTCTCATCCTCTTTTCTCTATTTTCATAAGCATATACATTTGTGTATGCTTATGCTCATATGCTTTCTCTCTTTTGTTCTCTTCCTTCTCTTCTTTTCCCCTCTTGTTGTTCTTCTCTCTTCCTCTCTTTCAATCACTTACTTCCTCTTCTTTTCCCCTCTCTTTCATCCCCTTTCTCTCTTTTCATAAGCATATGCATTTGTGTATGCTTATGCTCATATCCTTTTTTCCCCCTCTCTTTTTTTCTCTCATTTGCATATGCTTTCTCTCCTTTTCCCCTCCCTTTTTTCCTCTCTTTTTCTTATTTTCCCCTCTCTTTTTTCCTCTCTTTTCTTCTTTTCCCCTCTCTCTTTTCCTTCTCTTTTCCCCTCTTCCTTCTCTTCTTTTTCCTTCCCTTTTTCCCTCTCTTTCATCCTCTTTTCTCTCTTTTCATAAGCATATGCTAAAAGTAGATGCTTATGCTTATGCATGAGCATATGCTCATATGCTCATGCATAAGCATAAGCATATGCTTTCTCTCTTTTTCCCTTCTCTTTTCTTCTTTTACCCTCTCTTTTTTCCTCTCTTTTCTCTCTTTTCTTCTTTTCCCCTTAGCCGTATTTGGTTCTTTTTTCTTTTGCCCCTTAACTGTATTTGGTTCCTTTTTTTTTCAAATAGATTCTAAATGCAACAACCACGCCCTCACTCATGGCTGTCCTCCCAAAACTGCAACCCGGTTCCTGTAAAGAAAGAGGGAGAGAGATAGGAGACTCAAGTTCAGCTTTCTTCACAACACACAAAAGAGAGAGGACACAAGGTTGGAGGGTGAAGCCTTTCTTCACTTTTGCACACAACAACCACACAATAGAAGAGGGAAATACCCTATATGTCAAAACCTAGAATACATGGTTCATATGTGAACCCAAACCAAAAACATACGTGGTAGTCTAACTACACCACGAGTACAACTAACATAGGCGGTGACATAAATGATAGTCATCCAGGAGATATGTCGGGGATAGAGCTTGATATCTCAACACTCCCCCTCAAGCTCAAATCCATCTCACGTACACCAAGCAAGCTCCGAAATCTGCAAAGCTTCTCGGTACCCAATGCCTTCGTAAAGATATCAGCCACCTGCTCCTCAGTGCTGACATAGACAAGATCAATCTCACCAGCTAGAACCTTCTCTCTCACAAAGTGATAATGCACCTCAATGTGCTTCGTTCTAGCATGATAAACTGGGTTATTAGCAAGCATGATGCTGCTAATGTTGTCACAGTGAATGACAACTGCTGCATGAACTGACTGTCCCATATCTGCAAGTAGCTTCCGTAACCAAGCTACCTCACATGCAGCCATTGCTGCACCCCTGTACTCTGCCTCTGTGCTCGACAAGGCAACTGTTGGCTGCTTCTTGCTGCTCCAACTGATGGCACCACTCCCAAGGGAAAACATAAAACCACTAGTAGATCTCCTGTCTGAGACACTACCAGCCCAGTCAGCATCTGTGTATCCATGTACCTGTAATGCACAGCCAGCTTCATAAAACAGTCCATAATGCAATGTGGACTTCACATACCGCAGTATGCGCCTAGCCGCATCCAAATGTGGCTTCCTCGGTGCCTGCATAAACTGACTCACCAGCCCCACAGCATAGCTCAAATCTGGTCTGGTTATAGTCATGTAAATCAAGCTACCTACTATGCGCCTGTACATAGTAATATCTTCAAGAAGCTCACCTGACTCTGCATTGAGCTTCACATTCTGCTCCAATGGAACAGAGATAGGCTTACAGCCTGTCATCCCATATTTGGACAGCATGTCCAAACCGTATTGCCTTTGCAACAGCCATATCCCACTCGGGGATCTAATAACCTCAATGCCCAAGAAGTAACGCAGCTCTCCCAAATCCTTCATCTCAAATTTCTGCTTCAACAGCAGCTTCACTTCATTAATGTCTGCATCACTATCACCTGTAATAATCAAGTCATCAACATAGATGACTATAAGCACAATCCCTCTGTTTGTCCTTTTCACATAAAGTGAAAAATCTGAATTGGAAATCTGAAATCCAATAGTGACAAGATATTGCCCTATCTTGTCTGACCATGCCCTCGACGCCTGTTTTAAGCCATACAAGGCTTTGCGCAACCTGCATACAAAATCGGGGTGTGCTTTATCCTCATAACCTTCTGGCTGCATCATATAAACCTCTTCCTGCAAGTCACCATGCAAGAAGGCATTTTTCACATCCATCTGATGCAAAGACCATCCCTTTGCAGCAGCCATAGCAATTACTGCTCTCACGGTTGCCATCCTTGCAACTGGGCTGAAAGTTTCCTCATAGTCAATTCCATATGTCTGTGCAAAACCTTTGGCAACCAATCTTGCCTTGTACCTGCTAACAGACCCATCAACATTGTGCTTTACTTTGTAAACCCACTTGCAGCCAATAGCCTTCTTATCATGAGGCAAAGGCATCAAATCCCAAGTGTGGTTTGCATCCAAGGCAGCCATCTCTTCATCCATAGCTGCTTCCCAATTTTTATGCCCTGCTGCATCCTCAAAACATGTGGGCTCTGGCTCCTCTAGAACCTTGACCATATAAGCATAGTGATGTGCTGTATACCCATCATATCTCAGCCTGTCAACTGGATACTTAATACGAGTGGACCTCCGTACAACTGGATCAGTTGCAGGAGTCTTTAAATCATGCCTGCTTTTCCTTGCACCAGGTGTAACAACAGAAGGAATCCCAAGTTCCTCATCAAGGCTCATTTCAGAGCCGCTTGACTCTCCATCAACATGAGAGCTACCAGCAGACACATCAAACACTGGAGTATGGTCCACTTTTTCTTTTCCCTTATGTGATACCTGCACAACACTATCAGGACTGCCATGTGACGATTCACTAGATCTCAATCTCCCTGTCCATGCATTCGATCCACTAGTAGAGGACTCTCTGGGTCCACTCAAGGCTTGAGATTGCTGCTCTGCATTTATTGCAGCATTCCCATTTCCTGCATCTACATCTCCTACTATAACAGTTGGTGCATACCAGCTGCTCATTTCATCAAAAACAACATCTCTGCTCACTTGCATTTTGCGGGTGGAAGGGTTATAACAGCGATACCCTTTCTGGTGCTGAGCATATCCAATAAAGATGCATTTTTCTGCCTTTGGATCCAGCTTTGTTCTCTTCTCATCAGGAACATGAACATAAGCTATGCAACCGAATACCTTCAAGTGAGAAATATCTGGTTTTTGGCCTGTATACATTTCTTCAGGCGTCATGCCATGGACAGCTGCAGTGGGGGTTCTGTTCATAATATAAACAGCAGTTGCTACTGCTTCAGCCCAAAAATAATCAGGCATGTTTTTCTCATTTAGGATCGCCCGACCTACTTCTGCAATATGCCTGTTCTTCCTTTCTGCAACCCCATTCTGCTGAGGGGTAGACCTGCATGAGTACTTCCTTTGAATTCCCTGTTCTTTCAGATATTCACAAAATTCTTCTGAAAAGTACTCTCCCCCTCCATCAGATCTTAGCACTTTAATATGCACACCTTTCTCTTTTTCAACCATGGCCTTAAAAGCCTTGAAGTGGCTGAACACTTCACTTTTGTGCTTCATAAAATAAATCCACACCTTCCTAGTGTAGTCATCAATAAACGTCACATAATAATGGCATCCACCAATAGAAGCAGCTTTGGTTGTCCAAACATCTGAATGGATCACTTCCAAAGGTCTTTTGCTCACCTTAGCATTTTTGGGAAATGCATGTCTGGCCTGCTTACCCATTTGGCATGCTTCACATACCATTTGCATTCCCTCAACTCTGAATTTAGGCAAACCTGCAACAATGTTTTTCGTTTGCATAGATTTCAGCCTTTGTATATTCACATGCCCAATGCGCTTGTGCCATATCTCAATATCTGCAATGACACCTCTCCCATGCGCAAACATAGCAGCTTTCACCTCAGGCATATCAACATCCAAGGTGAACATTCTTCCATTTTTGTTGCCTTTCGCAACCAAGCGGCATTTATTTTTCAGGTCTTCAACGAAGCATCCATCAGGATTAAATCTAACCTGCAGACCTTGCTCAACCATCTGGCCAACTGAAACCAGGTTCTTAGTGATTTTTGGAACATGAAGTACATCTGCCAAGTACTTTGTTTTGCCATCCTGCATAGCCAATGGCACTTTACCAACCTGCGTAATTGGGTGTGCAGTATCATCACCTGTTTCAACATAACCTGGCTTATCCAAATTTCTAACATCATGAAACCACTCACCATGACTGGTCATGTGATTAGAGGCACCTGAATCAACATACCAAACATCATTGCAAGCTGCAGCATCTCCAGACATGGAGTTAACCATATGCTGCATCACAAAAAGGTGCTCATTTCTGTCGTCACCATGCCCACTTGATGATGCATAGTTGCTTTGCTGCAACTTCCCACTTTTGATGTCATTCTGTTTTTTATAGCATGTATTCTCCTTGTGTCCAGGCTTTCCACAATAATAGCATTCTGTGCTGCTATTTACTTGCTGGTTCCTTTGCCATGAACCACGGCCTCTTTGGCTCCCCCTGCCTCTAGAACTACCACGTCCTCCTCCATAGGACTGGTTTTCCTGTTGTTGCTGTTGGTTCTGATTTCCTGCACGGCCACCAGAACGGCCTCTTCCTCTACCCCTGCCTCTACCTGTATTCGAGTAGAAAGCAGTCTCTTGAGAAGTTGAGGTGGCTGAACCACCATTCCTTTGCTCTTCACTCAGCAAGAGAGCAATAAGTTCCTAAAAATCAGGAAATGTTTCACGGACTCCAATGGATGTCCGAAATTGTGCATAATCTTTCCCAAGACCATTCAAGGTCACGGACACTAAGTCCTCATCATCAACAGGTGCTCCAATGGAGGCAAGAGAATCTGCAAGGCCTTTCACCTTCAAGGAATACTCATTTATATTCAGATTTTTCCTTTGCACATTGTGCAACTCCTGCTTTAGCTGCATCTTTCGTGCTTTGGTATTTGTGCTATACAGCTTCACCAATGTATCCCATGCTTCCTTAGGCGTCTCTAGATCCTGTATATGCACAATCATAGAATCTGAAATGCTAACAGATAGCCAATACAAGCATTTTCTGGCTTTTTCATGCCATTCCTTAAAGGCCTTCAATTCAGCAGGAGTGGGAGCAGTACCCAAAACTGGTTCTGCAGTTTCACCACTGATGTAATCCCAAACTCCCTTTCCCATAAGGAAGTTTGTCATCCTGAACTTCCATGCTTGGAAGTTGTTCTTGTCAAGCTTCTCACTGACAATGGTAGACAGATTCTCAGACATTTTACAAATCACGAATTGCAACAGCAACCTGTAAACACAGCAAATGCCTCACAAGGGCAAATAGCAAAACTTCTGCGAAAAGCCTCACAGGGGCAGATCTGCAACACTGACGAAAGTGGTATTTCACCACACAGTCACTTCCTAGTGACGATTTTGCATCAACAGGCAACAGGCATGAATCTGCAACTCCCAATATCTCTGCACATAGGCATACGACGCAGTTTCTATGGCACCTTTCCACCGATTGGCCGCGTGCAGTGGTCGCACAGCAAAAACAGGGCCTTTTTCTGAGTGCCTGCGAAGAACTTCCGCCCTCAAAACGGGCCCCGAAACGGCCTCAATTTAAAAAAATAAAGTCACCTCCGGCTTCGCCCTCTCCCGCAGCATATACTGCGCTCTCGCCGCACCGCGAAGGGCCTCTCAATCTGAAGCAGTGCACTCTTGCACTTCTGGCTGTGCTACCTGCAAAGATTTGCTCCCAAACTCGAAGTAGGAAAGCAACACTGGTCCTCTTACCAGGACACCACAAACTTCGCTTTCTTTCTTGAGCTCCTTACCACGAACAAGGCTCTGATACCATGTAAAGAAAGAGGGAGAGAGATAGGAGACTCAAGTTCAGCTTTCTTCACAACACACAAAAGAGAGAGGACACAAGGTTGGAGGGTGAAGCCTTTCTTCACTTTTGCACACAACAACCACACAATAGAAGAGGGAAATACCCTATATGTCAAAACCTAGAATACATGGTTCATATGTGAACCCAAACCAAAAACATACGTGGTAGTCTAACTACACCACGAGTACAACTAACATAGGCGGTGACATAAATGATAGTCATCCAGGAGATATGTCGGGGATAGAGCTTGATATCTCAACAGTTCCCCATGTTGGGGTGATTCGGGACATCTCTTCTCTGCTAGCTCATGTAAAAGAGAAGTTTGTGCATAGTACAGACTAGGTGAAGTACGTCTAGGTGCGCGCGGTTCGGTGGGGTCCAAGTCAAAGGTGCATGGAGTAGGGGCAACTGAGGAGCACATGACACAACCTATAGGATCTCCGTAGGTCTTGTAGAGACCACCACAACCATTGGAGCACCAAAGATGAATGTATAAAGGACATAATGGTTTGTGTGGAGGTCTTCATGGACTACAAGTATGTAATCCCTCAATAGTATGACCTCATATTAGAAGAAGTGGAGGATGGGGTCTTGAATGACCCACCTAGCGGCTCGGAGGAGGAAAGTACCTCAGACAGTAATGCAAAGCAGTAGGCCTACTCCTCTCTTTTCGCATTTTTGGAGAATGTCTCTTTTGGAGACAGATTTTGCTTAAGTATACTTTTGGAGACAGATTTTGCGCTCTCTTTTTGTATATGACAACTCTTGTTTAACAATAGTATTTTTTGTGATATTTTTTATATATGAAAACCTTTTTGGATTCCACTTGTCTTTCATAAATATTTGACCTTTCAAAATTGGCTTTTCATAATTGTCTTAATTAAATAATTGTCCTTTTTACATTGATGTCCTTTCATAATTTGCTTAAGTAATTAATTGTCTTTTCATAATTTTTTGAGTTTGAATTTCATAATTGTCTTAAGTAATTAATTATCTTTCCACTTCTTACCCGCTCTTGTGTCTGTTTTGTTTTTGTGTTTGTGTTTGTGTTTGTTCGATCCCCCCAAATTAGACATGGGATCATGTTGCATGTCCAATGAGTATGAAAACCCTCATAGGAGGAGACATCATGATCTGTACTCTCCAAAGGACTTTTATTCCACTCAACTGACTCCTCAAGGGCCTACCCCTACAACGACTCCTCTCAAGCCTAGCACTACGATGACGACTACCCCTCAGGGAACTCCTTTGCTAGTAGCCCATGGCTTCGCCGGGAGTCTCGACGAGTTTGTTGCACAGATGAGCGATGCAAAGGTAGTGAGATTCTTCTCTCTGCTATCCCAGAGGATCTCATCTATTCCCTTTCCTACACCGACGGCTGGACCTACTCGCAACCATCCCCTCTACTCCTTCGATCGAGGGGTCATCACCTAGGCATACCCATCATAAGGGAAGAAAGAGTAGGAAGGGTCAAGGCTACTGTGGTGACTTAGGATATGTAGACGAGTTATCACACTCACATCCCTACAAATCTCCACTTGGTCATGAGACCCAACACCAATCAGGTCCCTTGCCCTCTCCCACTCCCTCTGCTACTCCTTGCACTCACAATACCACCCCTCGCTCTAGCTCTGCCACTCCCATGACTCCTCCTTTCCCACTCAAGGACCTATACTATGAAATCACTATGGGTGGAGAGATAATAGAAAATAAAAAGGGCTAAGAAGTGCTGGCCGGTTGATGAGCCACTAGCTCAAGGGCAGCATAGCTACTGACTAGCGGTACCAGGATGACAAAACAAAGAAGGAAGTCATCAAGGGATTGAAAAGACAATACCCTAACCCCCCAAATCGGGAGTTCACATGATGCGAGAGTGCATGTGTGTTGTCTTGAACCATCGTAGGTTAACCTTGTGAACTTCCATCACAAAGGGGAAGGCCAAACCCATCGGCAGACAAAGTCGATTGGAAGTTTTTGAAGAAGGAGTACAGGGACCAACCCCAAAAGTTTAATAGTTAGAGGAGGGCTATGAGGAGATGGCTAGACACCGTAGGTGCTTTGCACTTTGGTGCAAGTTGACAGTTGGCATTCGAGGCATGGGTGGTAAGTCTACTTCTTTTCATTTAATTTCTTGTTCTATTTTGTTTTATTACATATTGCATGCACTTTATCTAACTCTCGTAAATTGGGCCCATAATAAGCTATGATGGATCGCCTTTCCATAGACAATGAGATGAGATGTGCATTCCACATAGGAGCGAAGCCGTGGTTTATTGAGAAAGAGGTGGCAGGAGTGACAGTCAATTGGGTTGAGGTGGCTGCTTGCACAATATAAGTCTACTCCTACTTGTAATCTCGCTTTTAAAATTGTTTTATTCTTTAAGTTCCAATCTAATTTCTAATTAATATGGTTTCATTCTTAGGGTGCAAGCTCGAACATCCCATCAGCAGAGGTGAACGGTGATGACGAGGAGGCAGGTCTAGAGGGATTTGGCTTACATGGCTTCGACAAGGGCCAAGGATCAGGTGTAGCTCACGAGGGCCAGGGATCAAGCCAATGCGACCACGACGATGATGACGAGATGAGATTCGAATGAGCTATAGTAGTAGTAGTATTATTAGTAATTTGTATATACTTCGGCATGTATATGC
Source organism: Dipteris shenzhenensis (assembly GCF_047967505.1). NCBI lineage: Eukaryota > Viridiplantae > Streptophyta > Polypodiopsida > Gleicheniales > Dipteridaceae > Dipteris > Dipteris shenzhenensis. The sequence goes on along the minus strand of NC_141605.1, from coordinate 53,619,961 downwards.
TTTTGTATGTCAGCTCATTTGAGTGATTTTGTATCACCCATTTCAAAAGGGAAATTTTGTAACAAACAAGGTTGTATATACTTCGCAATGTATATGCTTTTGTCTCTCAGCTCATTTGAGCGATTTTGTATCACCCTTTTCACAAGGGAAATTTTGTAACAAACAAGGTTTGAGAGTCTTATCTCACTTGTGTGCTTGTAAACATTCTTTTGTAATTACTAAAAAAAACCATTAGTGGGGCAAAAGAGGGCTTGCTGTGGCCCTGTTTAGCCCCACTAATGTTTTTTTTAAGTTCTATTAAGGGTCGCTATATAGCGATGCTTTACCAGTGTCGCTATATAGTGACATTTTCCAGAATCACTATATAGCTATGCTTATATAGCAACATTTCTTTTCTGATGTTAATAGCGACGTAAATACCGACCTTTGTACCCATCAAAAAAAATATTTTTCATGTAAACAAGGTCGGTATTTCTATCGAAAAATGGCCTATGACTTATAGTGCATGAAGACCCATCATTCATTAAGTCACCTCATCTCGGCCTCAAAATAAAAAAGATGATGCCTGCCGCCTAGCATGAACGTAACTTTTGGAAGGTAATCAAAGTGTAATTAAAGAGTAATCACGGTCTTTATGATAGCATCTATGAGGCCGTTGAAGAAGGCCTAGCCTCTTTCCCTATGATTCCCTGTGCCCTCTCCTTTCCTATGATCCTGCGTTATGTTATTCGAGCGATTCAAATTTCATAGGAATGGAACATGAATGTGCGTTGGTAATGCAAAAATTCTTGTTGATCATTTGTTGCGATTCATAGAGTATTGTGCATTTATCAAACTTGTGAAATGAATACCTTAGTGACCTCACCTTGAAACTCAAATTTTTCACATTGAAAAGAGCTAAAGAATGGAAAGTAGAGAAGCTGGCCAGCTTGATTGAGTGTCTAAAAAATTACGTCATATCAATCCAGAGGTCTCAGATTTCAAGGCATTCCCTAGCTGCATAGTTGTGCATTGATCATTTTCAGTTTGGTCCCCGTGAGAATCAAGTCACCAAAAACCACCTCCTACTTGGTGTTGTTTGAGTTTATTCTCGAAAGGAGAGCTATCTCTTCCATGATTGTAGTGAGGCTTTGGTCAAAATCAAGCATGCTTTTCATTCCAGTTTCCAAAAGGCTTCAACTGTACTGTGCCATTCTATCACTTTGTCAGAGCAGTTTGAGGTACATAGAAGATACACAGAAGATACATAGAAGAATAGCATCACAGAAGACATGCTGGCCATACATTTTTGTAGAGATGAGCTACAAAGAATTACTACAATTTCCTGATTCCATCTCTTCCACTTGCACCTCTGCTCCCACTACCCTACCGCCACTTCGTTTGTTGATTCCCTTCCCTAGGATCTCCATTGGCTACGTCTTCCTTGCTCATCCATTTTTGCATCTTCTTCGTCGACCATTTCAGCTCCTCTTGGTTCTCCCTGTTGACACTCTTCAAGCTCAAGTAAGGCTTTCATGATTTGAGCATCACGAATTAATACGTGGTGCCAATAGTTGTAATTTTTCCTTTTTCCCATGATTCAACCCTTAGTTTTTAAAAATAATTTGGCTAGGAGGAGGAGCCTTGCTAGAGATTTCACACAAGTTGTGGAGGCATAATTTTATTGCTAGAGCACCGTGTATTAATACGTGATAGTAAACATTGCAAAGCTAGCTCTTTTTCCACTTGTCTTTGGTAGCAAATTTGCTAGTAGGAGGCACTAATTTCAATAAGGAAGGACTCCAAGGGCAGGCAAATATTGCATTCAGCCTTGAAGTGAAGATTTAAGGTGGTTTTTGCTAGCGATTAAACTGGTTGCAAAGGTAACGATTTTTTGGTTTGGGACACCGGGTATTAATACACTGCTTCATAGCAAGGATTGAATAGTGATTCATTGGCTAGAGCACAATGTATTAATACGTGGTTCCAAACATTTTGACAATTGGAGATTTGCCCTTTAGGGCATTAAAAGAAGCACTTTGAAGGTTGTAGCATAGCATATTAATACATTGCTCCAAAAGTTGTACCTCTTGCAAATTTAGGATTGCATTATAGTGTTGTTCCCATGCCTCATCTTGGAATCATTTATTGTGCCTCAAACAAAAAGGTGAATTTTGGCTTGAGTTTGATGGTGGTTTTTGCTTCTGAAGCACTCCATATTAATACCATGTTATGAAGACATAACTTTTACAAAAGTATGATTGGTGTTTAGGGAACATAGCAAGCCATTCTTTGGAGTACTCTTACATGCAAGAACATAATGGATTTATATACTACTCCAAACCCATCTTACACAAGTGATTTTCTAGCAACAAATAGTGATCAACAGACACACAACATACTTTCAAACTTCATACAGCATAGCTGAGGTATCACACAACATAGCATATCAAAACTTTATCATCAATGAAGTCAATCCACCAAGGGCACCAGGAAAGTTCCCATTGAGACAGTGCATGCATGGTTTTTGAGTACATGTAGCTGGATGGGTTCCCCATATCTGACCACCCTTTGCACTACATAAGCAAATAATTCGATTTTCCTTCTTGGACCGTGGGAGAGATACCTTAAAAACATACAATTTCAATGTTGTGTAATTATGCTCACAAGCATAATGCAATATAGCAAGAATAAGGCAAATAATTACTTGAATACCACATGTTGTGCTGCTTGATCAAGCTCTGTGTTGACCCTCCAACTTAACGTCCTCTACATATTGATGTAATGTATAATCTTCTAGCAAAATCAAGCGGTTGGGTCATTGCGCAAAGTGCACATAAGTCCTCCAAAGCCATTGATGATTAGATCTCCACTTTCTCAAGGAATGTCTCCTTTGTTAACCACCTACTTAGAGAGAAATAAAATTAGCATATCAAAGAAAGTAGTCCAACTAAGTACATACCATCATGAGAAAACATAGGATAAGCATAAAACACTTGTCTCTATAATTATTATCTCTTGCAGGCATAAAATACATCTCCCTCATCCTTTAGTTAGCATAAAGAAGTGATATCAACATGAGTCTCTTCTCATTTCTCACCTTCACATTAGCAAGGTACTTTAGCTTGGATAAGGTAACAACAATAGAATCATGACTTTCAAAGTGATATGAAAAAACCTTTTTCTTCCACACATCACTAAGTTTAGGATTGAGGATGTTGAGCACCTAAGATGTTCATGTACCACTCCCATTTTATTTGAGTACTTTTTGTGAATGCTTGTATGCTCTTTGTGCCCTCTTGTCCTTAGGTACTATTTTTCCCACATGTTGCATTGCTTGCATAAGATCTCTGGTGTACTCAACTTATGATTGCAAGATATGCTCTTGTCAATAGTTACCATTTCTTTGTCCATTTTGAATCCCTTGTCCTTGCTAGTCAAAGTACTAAAAAACAAAGTAGCATCACAATAACATAGATTGTCATACACTAGGTTTAATGATAGCATGCTCATCATTCTACACAAATGGACAAGGTTCAAATAGCAGTCTAGCTCCATTCTAGACTTTCGTTTCCATATCAAATAGTGCAAGGCATCAAATAAAATATTTTAATGTACCTACAAGTTCATCCTTTGCAATCTAACAAAAGCAATGCAAATCTTTGAAGTTTGGCGAGGGTCTATCACTGCCATCATCAACCTAAAACAATGCAGTCTCTGTGTAGACCTTAGAAATTAATAACATACCACACATCGTTTCGTTCTTCCACATTTGTCACAGAATTGGTCATGTGCTGCACCATAAATAGATGCTCGTTTCTATCATCACCCAGTCTACTAGAAGATGCATAATTGCCTTGCTGCAATTTTCCATTCATAATGTCATTCTACTTTTTGTAGCAGTCTTTAGCCATATGTCCCATTTTTCCACAGTAGTAGCATTCAACATTGCTGTTTGCATTTTGGCCTCTCTGCCATCCACCACGGCCTCTTTGGCTCCCCTTGCCTCTAGAGTTACCACGTCCTCCTGCATAGGAATGGTTTTCTTGAGATTGCTGCATATTCTGATTTCTACCACGGCCTGCAGATCGGCCTCCTCTACCTCTGCCTCTACCTCTTCCAGTATTTGAGTAGAAGACAGTTTCTTTTGAAGTTCCGCTTGAGGAAGATGCACCCCCATCTCTCTGCTCTTCAGAAATTAGAAGAGCAAACAACTCTTCAAAATCGGGAAATTTTTCACAGACGGCAATGGATGTCCGGAATTGTGCATAATCCTTTCCTAGACCATTCAAGGTCACAGAAACTAGATCATCATCTTCCACTGGCGACCCAATGGAAGCAAGTGCATCTGCGATTTTCTTCACCTTCATGTGGTAGTCATTTATGGTCAAATTTTCTCTCTGCACATTGTGCAACTCCTATTTGAGCTGCATTTTCCTGGCTTGCGTATTTGTGCTGTACATTTTTGCCAAAGTATCCCATGCCTCCTTTGGCATACTTGCCTCCTGAATATGCACAATCATAGAGTCCGAAATACTGATAGATAGCCAGTACATAACTTTTCTAGCTCTCTCATGCCATCCTTTAAATGCCTGCATTTCCTGTTGATTGGGAACATTAGGAAGAACAGGTTCTTCTTCATTTCCTGTAATGAACTCCCAATAGCTTTTTCCCATAAGGAAATTCATCATTCTAAACTTCCATGCCTGGAAGTTGTTCTTGTCAAGCTTTTCAGTGACAATCTGAGAAAGAGAATCAGATGCCATTACAGAACACTGCAAAATATTCTGTCACTGCAAAAAACATAGCTTTTGCCTCACACGGGCAGATCTGCAAAACTGACGAAAGTGGTATTTGACCACACAGTCATTTCCTAGTGACGATTTTGCATCAACAGGCAACAAGCATGATTCTGCAACTCCCAATATCTCTGCACATAGGCATACGATTCAATTTCTGCGACAACTTTTCATCGACTAGCTGAGCAGTGGTCGCACAGCAAAAACAGGGCCTTTTTCTGAGTGCCTGTGAAGAACTTCCGCCTTCAAAACGGGCCTCGAAATGGCCTCGAATCAGATAAATGAAGTCACCACCTTGCATATACTGCGCTCTCGCCACACTGCGAAGGGCGTCTCAATCTGAGACAGTGCACTCTTGCACTTCTGGCTGTGCTACCTGTAGAGATTTGCTCCCAAACTCAAAATAGGAAAGCAACACTAGTCCTCTTACCAGGACACCATGAACTTGGTTTGCTTTCTTGAGCTCCTTACCATGAACAAGGCTCTGATACCATGTGAAGATAGTGGGAGAGAGGAAAGGAGTCTCATTTGCGGCTTTCTCACATACACAATGGGGGAATACACACAAAGGTGGAGGCTGAAAATAGTTTTCCTCTTCTTAGTTGTGAAAGCCAAAAGAACTCTAGTACAAAGAAAATAGAAGAACCCTATATGTGGGTCTCAAACCAAACTCAACTAACTAAGGTGGCATACTAACTGGGCCACAAACTAGAGTAGATAAGGATAGCTATCATCCAGCTATTATTCGTGGGTGGTGTACCAACCGCATCTACAGCTAACAAGTCGGTGACATAAATGCACAATGGTCACCCTGGCATATCGCAAGTGGAGCTCAATATCTCAACAATCTCCACAACCTTACAACTGTCCGTTGTCTAAATCATCGCTTTAATTAATATGTGTCAAAATTTTCTATCGCGTTGGTTTGACAGGCATTGACTCGTGGCCTTAGGTCTATGTCCATGACCCGTCGGCTTAAGTCAACCTCCCATACCTCCGAGACAACTAGCCTATCAAGTCTATCCCTACTCCTGTCGGCTTATAGCTAACCCTTTGACCGTCCCCATAGTCGCATCCCACCGACCTAATCATCCCGCCACCCCGTTGCTTTAGTGCTAACCCCACGACCGTGGGCATACCCACCCCAACCCCATTGATATGTGTCAACAAGCTATCCCCCCACGACCATCACCATTCTTCTATCCCTATGCCCATTGCCATTCTTCTATCCCCATGCCCGTTGCCTTAGAACTAATCTTATGACTGTGGGGATAGCTCTGGGAACACACTCGCTGTAAAAAAAATAGAACTAAAGTTGAGGCAGAGTGTACCACTAGCTCCCTAAGCGCTGTAGGCAGGGACTATGACCACCTTCATGGACTCAGGGCCCTCAACCTTCATAGGGTACCCTGACTTGGAATGCATGGATGACGAAGACCCAGGGATGAAGGGATTTGTAGGGCAAAACCTTGGCTGAGAAATGTACGATATTTCCAAGGGGGAAACTCATTTGATCTCGCGACCTTTCAAGTGCCCCTAACATTTGCTGGCTATGTACCTCTACAAGTTCCACCTTACAAGCCGATGCACATAACCTCCACACAAATGCCAAGTGACCCGCTCCCTCCTAGAGTCCATAGTTTGCTCCTACAACTTCACTTCTGATGAATGGGGGATTAGGCTTTACAGCCCCAGCTCTGTCCCGACCACCCAATGGAAACCACCACCAGAGCCAACTACCTCTATGTCCCATCAGGCTTGCAATGGCATCGCCTCCACCATCTTTCCAAATGGCACTATCGAATGAGGCAATATGCATCCTAGTGAACACACTAGGAAGGGGGGCCGTTCCACCCCCAGCCACACCCGTGTTTCTAGATGGGATCACCAATCCCTCTAGGAGTTTTGACCCATAGCCATTTCCAAGTTGATAACTAAATTTCTTGGAAAAGGAGATCCAATCTCCCACATAGAGCAATTCGAGCAAATATGTAAAGCATTTGGTGCTCTAGGAGATCTAGAAATGGTTAACACATTTGGCCTCAGCTTGGATGACAAGGTAGGCCAATGGTATAAGGCCCCTTTAGCCCGAAAGAGAAAGTCAATTGGGAGGCCTTACAAAAAGTCTTCATTTTAGGGTTTGCCCCTAGTGGTCATAAGTGGGGCCCAATTAATTAGTTATATGAGGTGAAACAGAATGACAAGGAATCTCTCCATGATTACATTGCTAGGATCAAACACCTCAATTCTTGTTGTGAACCACATGAGAAAATGAGCGACGAACGATTTCTACCATGCTTCCTCATCAGACTGTTAGACCCAAAGCTACATGACAATGGAACCCCACTTACTTCAAACTCTCCAGCAAGGTAGCCATCCGTATAAGTGATAATATGATGAATAAGGTATCTTGGACAAAACTACAACCCCATTCGAGGTATCACAATTGGTAAGGTCCTCGAGTATGGAGCCTACCAAGAAGGAGAACAATGAGCCTAAGGGTTTGGATATGAGTGATTGGCCTCTAACCTACTGAATCAGCAAGGCCATCAGTGGAAGTTAGGGACCTCCAAGGAAACCCCCCACTTGTTTCCTAGGAGGGATAATGTTTGGTGTGGGGTATGCAATGGCAATCACCACTCCAATGAGTGTCCTCACCTTAGGGCAATGCCAACACTCTACTATGCACATTGGCATGGATGGGGAAATGACAACACCTCTCAATGCTGATTCCCAAAGATCCTTCCCCAACGATCTATCAAGTGAGGCCCCCACTAGCCTTGATGGCCCCACCAACTCGTTGAATGCACAAGGTTCCCCTCTAGCCAATCTAGGGCAATATAAGGCACAATAGGCTCCATTAGTGCCACCACCCATGCTAGGTTTGCAATCCCCCCTACCCTGTATAACTCCGGTCAACCAAGTATTCATGGAGGAATTACCTACTAATTGGGAGGAGCTAGATTAGGAGCATGGACACCCCGACTATTACCCTTGCAAGGAGGGAAGTGGCATCATAAGTTGCTACCTCCTACAAGAAGATCAACATGTTTCGATATTCTAGATAGTGCCAATGGCCACGAGGGAAGGAGGCATGAATTTCGTGGCATGAAGTCCCCCAATACAAGGATACACTTGTCAAGGTCCACAAAAGGTAAGTGAATGCCCGTATAAGGGCACAACAAACCCTCTGGTGTCATGCTTCAAATGCCAAGAGCCACATTTCCTAAAGGACTGTTCCTATAGGGATCTTACCCCAACGGTCCCACTGTCAACAGGCCCCACACCCTTATGTGTTGGGTGCAGAGTGGAGGATTTCTTTCAAGTATTTCCCCTTGAGGACATCAGCAACTCCAGCCACCCCGCCCAAGAGCAGTGGCCTCAGCTTGTTGAGCATTGAACAAGTCAAGTAGCGACAGTACCCTTGAAGGTCCTCACAAAGATGTAGTACAAAGCCTTAGGAAAGGAAATGAAGAAGCAAGCAAGGAAGGACAAAACATCTATGCTGCAAAACCCCAAGGCACCCCAACCCTCGCAGAACAAATCTAAGAAAGTCACCAGGGTGGATGAAGGAATAAATCACTTGCTCATCCAAGATGGTTTAGATGAGGACACAACCACCCTCGCCACCTCCTCCACCTCAAGATGAGCCCTCTCCCAAGATGACTAGAATATGCATCTGTACCTAGATGTAACCAAGCTAGTGTGGGCCCAAGGCCTCATAGCCCCACCTTTGTATAAGGGAACATATCCATACCTAGCCTTGGAAAAGCAACACTTGATAGATGCTCAGATCTTGGTGTGGGAATGCCAAGAGAAATTCGAGCATAGGCTCAAGATCAACAAGGGGTCGAATGCCATCCACTCAGACCACTTGACCACTCATAGAGAGGCAAAGGCCCTTAGAGTGCTAGAGAGGGTGGAAGAAGAGGAACTATCTAGCACCGGTAAATCAAAGGCTCCAGACTTGATGCGACGCATGTTTCAAGAGGACCCAATGCTACAGAATCTAAGGGAGGAAGGAGACATCTATGGTCTCGAGAATCTGCTATCAGTAGATAGAGAGGCTTTACAGGAACCATGTGATAGTGTCAGGTTAGTGTCCTTACTCTCCATAGAGGTTAAGATGCCAATTGCATCCCTACTAAGAGGAAATCCTACCCTCTAGAGAGACCTCTCAAACTAGATGAAGCAATTCCTGCCCCAAGGTCCCACCAACACTGAAGTTACTTGAGGAGAGTTGGTGGAACCTACCCAAGGTCCCCATCAATAAGCTAGGACAATACTTTGAAGGTGATGATATGAATGCAACTATCCCCATAACCTACCAATCATAAAAGGTTGACGCCATCCTAGATGGGGGAGTAGATGTGAGTGTCTGCACCAAGGAATGTTAGGAGAAATGGGGAAAACCTTCCCTCAAGCAAACCCACCTGGTAATGAAGCTAGCTGATGGAGGAAATGTTGAAACCCTAGGAGTCCTCATGCATACCCCATTAGATTTATAGTCATGGACTTGCCCCAGCAGCTTAGGTATGAAGCCTTCCTAGGCAGGCCCTTCTTGTGAATGTATGGGCTCATGCATGATTAGTGCAACGACAACATCTACTTATGGCATGAGGAGCAAATCATGCGAGTGGAGTTGCATACATAAAAAGACCACCCACCATTAGAACAACTATTCACCATGGAATCTGACACTCGACATGACCACATCCCTAAAACTATTCCAAACTTGTGAGAGAGAAGGTGATAAGGAGGAAGCATATGAATTTTGGTATGCTCCTCTCCCTAAGACAGAGTTTTCTCATAATTCGATGCACATTCTAGAGAACATTGATGTTCCAAAAAGAATAGGATTCCAAATAACAACCCCTAAGCATGAAGAGTGGAGCACAGTGGTCCCCCTCAGGATGTTTAACATGCTCAAACCTCATGAGGTGAGCAAAGGGATAGTAAAGACCAAATCAGACCTCCATTGGCTAACATATGTGGGTGCCACTACTGCTCACCATGAATTATCCACCAATTGGGGATCTTGGTTGAGTAAAGTTACCTCTCCAGTCAACTCCATAAGTGCCATGAAGGAGCCCCCCTCAGCTCTAAAGCCCCAAGTTCCAAAATCTCAAAGGCTCCCACCAGGGCCAAGAGGGACACCACCCCAAGCGGAGTGGAGGAGGAGGATGAAGAAAAGGAGGACCTTTGATAGGTACCTTCCCATTATAAGGCATACATGATCAAGGATCACAAGATCTTATGCAGTAGGCTAAGAGAAGCTAGGAAGAAGGGTGTTTTTAAGGATCCAATGGCCCAACTAAGGTGAAGGAAGTAAAACTAGCACCAAAAGGGGAGGACCCCCAACCCATATTCATCACAGATGACCTCACCCCTAACAAGGAGCATGCTTTAATTGCCCTCCTTCTAGAATATAAGTACTCCATGGCCTAGAAGTACACAGATATGAAGGGCGTGCCGCTAAAGTAGTGCAGCACACAATACCCATGCTAGATGATGCTAGGCCAGTGTGTCAGCACCCCTATCCTATGAATCCCAAATATGCAATCATAGTGAGGGAGGAGATCCAAAAAGTCATAGATGAGTGATTCATCTATGAGATAGAGCATACAGACTGGGTGTCACCCATAGTGATAGTCCTAAAGAAGAATGGGAAGATTCGAGTATGCATGGTTCTAAAAAAAGTCAACGCTTCCACTAGGTGTGACCATTATGCCTTGCCTTTCACGAAACATGTTCTAGAAAGAGTATTCGAAAAGGAAGCTTACAGCTTCTTAGATGGATTCTTAGGATACAATCAAGTATCTATCGCCCCATAGGATGAACATAAAACTGCCTTCACAACCGAGTAGGGTGTGTATGCGACCAAAGTAATGATATTTGGGCTTACCAATGTGTCCGCCACAATTCAGTAGTTGATGATCACCGTCTTCAAGGAGTACCTAAGGGACTTCGTGGAAGTCTTCTTGGATGACATGTGCATGAACTCGACATGGGATGATCACCTAAGGTATCTGAAACTAGTCCTGTGGAGAAATGCAAGTTGTATCCTTGAATCCCCTCAAGTGTCAATTCTAGGTCAAACACGGTATAATTCTTGGCCACATAATGTCCAAGAATGGCATCTCCACGGACTACAACAGGGATGTTTTTGTCAAAGCTATTATTAAATATTAATATAAATTATTGGCAAAAGTTTTTAAGCTCATTTTTTTAGTTTCACAATATTGGTAGAATGTAGTACTTTTTAATATATTTTCTTTTAAATTTTGAAGGAATAAATGTAAACCTTGGCGAAACTTTGAATTTTTTGGCATAAAAGTTTCAAATCTTGGTGAATGTTTCAAACATTTATTTTTATTAGGGCATACAAATTTTTGATGCCAATATAAAAGTTTATCTTCTTAACGAAACTAACTTGAAAAAATAATCCATGGATTACAACAAGATCAAGCTCATCCTAGAGCTACCTCCCCCCAAAAATGCCAAGGGACTGCAGCCTTTTATTGGCCATACGGGCTACTATAGGAGGTTCATCCTGTTTTACGCCGACATGGCCCACTGTTAGTGGCCTTTGAGTGGACCAAGGAATGTCAAAATTCCTTTGAAACCCTCAAGATATCTCTAGCCACAATACCATTATTGTGGGCCTGAGACTAAACTCTAATATTCCACATCTACATAGATGCCTTTGCTATCGGCAGATGTGGGTTAGCCCAACTAGAGGAGTACAACCTAGACTACCTGGTGTACTTTGCTAGCTAGAAATTAAATGATGCTAAGGCCAATTACACAATAAGGGGGAGGGAAGGCCTGGCCATGGTGCAGTTAAGAAGTTGAGGCATTACTTGTTAGCCAACAAGTTGGTCTTTTTTGTGGATCATTAAGCATTGTTGTACTTGGTTAACACGCCCTACATGACGAGATGCATCACAAGGTGGATGCTAATCCTTTTAGAGTTAAACTTCATAGTCGTAGTGCATAAAGAAAAGACCCACTTCCTATCTGACCACCTCTCAAGGATTCCCAATGGAGAAGCTCCAACATTAGTCGAGGATGACCTCCTAGACGCTTCCCTATTCCTCATTGACATAATTCCAGAATGGTCAGCCGAAATAGGCCACTACCTGCTGGCAAACGAGTTGCCCATGGACAAAGCCCTCAAGAGGGACAGAGCCTACAAACTCATTAAGGACGTATCACCATACCAACTAATTACAAGTCAACTATACTGCATGGGCAAGGATGGCATCATGTGCAAGTGCATGTGCAAGCATGAATATATCGACGTGCTTGAAGAAGCCCACATTATGGAATATCAAGAGGTCACTTCGCCACCACTTGTGTTACAACATGCAAACTATTGCAAAGTAAGCCTCAACACTCTTTGGAGATGCAGCTGAGTTTGTCAAGCGATGCGATCCCTGCCAAAGAGTGCAAATCCCTCATAAAATAGACATGATGCCCCTAACGGGAATATTAACCAATCAGCCCTTTGAGAAATAAGGCATAGATTTTATTGGCCTGATAATCCCAGCTACCTCTGAAGGGACCGGGGCTAGATACATTATCCTGGCTACATATTACTTCACAAAATGGGTGGAGGGGTAAGCCACAAGAAAAGCCAATGCATGGTCCACATCTAAATTCTTATATGAACAGGTGATCACATGGTTTGGATGCCCCTTAGAATTGGTGAGTGACCAAGGAACCCATTTCCTCAATGAGACTATAGCAATCTTGACTAGTGAATTCATGATTATCCATAGGAAGTTGATGCCATACTACCCCAGGGCAAACAACTTGGTGGAGAGCAGACATGTGGCAAGGTTATAACTTGCATCGTTGAAGCCAGTCATACCGACTGGGAGCACAAGCTCATCACAACATTGTGGGCCTATTGAACGTCTTACAAAGTGGCCACGAATTGCACCCCCTTCAGCCTAGCCTTTGGGATGGAAGCAGTTATGCCAATGGAATATGTAGTGCCCAGCCTTCGCATCACGGTCAATGAGAGGCTTACCAAAAATTCCCTTGTGTAGCACTTAATTGATCTTGAACTACTAGAGGAAATACAATTGTGTTGGGGTAAGTGTGATCAAGGGCTTGGTCTAAGGTGCATGTGTGCATCTAGGGGAGTCACATGTGTGTGTGTGTGTGTGTGTGTGTGTGTGTGTTGTAGAAGCACACCTAGTGCTATGAGGTGTCTAGTGTGTGACCTAAGTGATGATATAAGCACAAAGGCCCCCACATGGGAGGTTCCTTTGATTTAGGCTAGTCCCACTGATGTAGGGGCTGATTGCCACTGATATAGGGGAGGTTCCTGCACCATCCTCTCACTCTATATAATGGAGGACATTGCTTCATTCTAATACAATGGATTTTTCCTCACTTGAGATCTCTCTCTTTGTGCCATGATGCAGCTATTCTATCCCACATTCTTCATTTGGTATCAGAGCTGGTAGGCTTTGGAGAACTCACTTTGGTAGTGCCACCTCATCATCTTCTCCATCACCTCTTTTGAAGCTTTCTTCTTCCTTTCTCTTCAAAAATGGCTTAGCTTTGTTCTCTCCATCCCTTCCATCTTTTGCCAAGCCCTCTTAGATCTGAAGATTCTACCCTATGGGGCGCACCTCTAGCTCAGAGCATTCCTCCAGATATGGTCATAGTCACCCCTACTGATCCAGACAAAAGTTGACAACAAATTGCACAATTCCACCTGTGTAATTACTTATCTACTACAAATTCCTTCAAGCACAAGTTAGGCTATGCCTAGAGCTTGCTACTAGGCTGAAATTTGAAGGCCAATGCATGCTAGAGCAAGGATAAATCAAGGAAAGAACAGTCAAAGAAGGCGTAGCTCTCCCAGACAAAATGGCATACTATTTTGCATATGCTCTATGTTGAATCTACCTTGGTCTTCAAGCTTTAGTTTTGCATAGAAAGCCCTCTCAAACTCTTCTCCAGTTGTGTGAATTCTGCCATCCAAGTTGAGCTAGTATTCTGCAAAGCATTTTTGACAGTTTTGGAAATTTGATGCTAGAGTAAATGCTAGGATGATGTTTGAGAGGGCTTTCAACAATTTAGATTTCTTATTTAATTGATTTTGTCTTGGTGTAGTGTACTATGTTCAATGCTATATAGTGTGAGGGCAAGCATTTTCGAACACAATGGATTGATGATAAGAGAAACACACAAGATTGCGGTGTCATTGCTAGCTTTGAGGGAGCCAATGGAGCCATGGATGATCATTGTGGCATAATCCAAGATATTATTAAGCTTGAATTTCGATGCTTCTTTGTGTATGTTTTGGATGTAAAGTGGTTTAAGGACATGGTGGAAAGAGGCCCCAATGCAATAATCAAATGCCATGCAAGTGGCTTTGTAACTATTGAGTTACACATGCGCCAGCCCTCACCCAATCATGCAAGTGCCATGCTTGAAAGGTTGTGTTCTTGATCATGATGGCTCCCAGGTGGCACTCCAAATATGGGGTGTACATGTTGATGAAGTTTTGAAATTGTGCTAGAATACCATAGCTGAAGCATTGTTACTACACGGAACATGCTTTTCAACAAAAAGCCATCTAGAGAGTTCATAGTGAACAGTGCTAGTTTCATCACTACTTTCACTCTAAGCATGTAAGCTTTGCATGCTCCTTTGAGAAGTGCTTGATGAGCCAAGTCATTTCCATGTTTGTACATATTTTTGTTTCAAATAAGGCTTGCACGAAAAGCTAAGCTTCTCTTGCTCGCTTTACAGCTGGTACTTTCTTTGCATATACTTTCTTGTTCACACTTTTCTTTGATTTTGTAAAAAAGGGCTATCTTGTATTTGCAAAAAAAAAAATCAAAACTGTGAAAAGTGCAATGGTAGCACTAGACGAGGGTCATTTTAGGTTAGACACAGACTTCAACAATTCTTACCCAAACAACATTAATTTCATTTCTTGCATAAATAGTTTCTACTCGATATATGAGTACAATGTCCTATTGCAAATGCTAACACAATATATGAAACCCAATCTCAGTGTACACTTAGGGGGCCAAGATCACCACAACAATGTGGTGCCTTCAGAAGTTACTCCAATGACCAGGTTGAATGTTGAAACCCTTTTGCAAAATATTGTAAATTCAGATGAGCTCCTCTCTGAAGTTTTACATTTCTTTCACATTAGGTTCAATGATTCTTTTTGGTGTCTATTGATGGAAATATTGGTCCCCTCTTTAATGTTGGCCTTCCTTCAAGAAATGCATGCAAAGGGCTCTTGTTGAATAAATATGTGGAACCACACACCATTTCACCACTTCTCCCAACAACTACTAAAAGAAGTTACAAAATCTAGACAATAGAAGAGGAAACACGATTGTTGCAAATTATCAAATGAAAACAAAGGCAAGGCAGCTATGGCAATAGCAACCATTTACAACAATCAACAACAAGGAAACAAATTTAGCATCATTCCAATTTGCAACAAAATTTACAAGATCTGATCAGTGTTGCAAGACAAGCTCAGGTATGCTATCCCACAGATATGTTACGGATAGCTGAATATGCCTATCGGCACTATGATTGGTGTGTTAGTAGTTAGTAGCAGTCAGATACACATGGTTAGTTCTTATTAGTCTAGTTAGGTCTTATAGATTGTGGTTTTAGTTCTTTTTAGTGTGTTCACTTGGTGGATGTACTATCTTTTTCCTTCTAGTATGGAATAGACTGTGTGTTGGAGGTTGCTTGCACTCCTGGTCAGGGATGATTTTTTCATGCTAGTTTCATTAAGAAGTGAAACTTTTATATTGGCATTGAAAGTTTGTATGCCCTAATAAAAATAAATATTTGAAACTTTCGCCAGGATTTGAAACTTTTATGGAAAATTTTTGAAGTTTCGCCAAAATTTACATATTTTACTTCAAAATTCAAAATAAAATCTACAAAATGGTGCTATATGCTATCAATATTGTGAAACTAAAAACTATATGCTATCAATATTGTGAAACTAAAAAATATAGCACGATAAATGTTAAGGGCAAAAGCAGCAACAGCAAAGAGGAACTAGGGGGGGAGTCCTTAGATCATTATCATTAATACGTTGTATCTAGTTTATAGTGAGATATGAAAAGACGGAAGTTCTAGGACCAGGCGGAGAACTGAAGAGGCATGGCAACCATCACGGCAACCATCACGGCAACCGTCACGGCAACCGTGAAGGAGTTATGTGTGCCGGTTAGATAAAAGAGAAGAGAGCGATCATTCGGGGCTCATTGATGAGGATCGGAGCAAGGATCAGTGTGATCAGAAGAGGAACATTGTTATGTATCAGAGAGTACGGTGTTGTACTGCTCGGAGAAGTGTAATACAGATATTCTATTGCATCTACCTTATTGTTTTATCATGAATGATTCTGTCGATCACTGTTCTACTCTATGAATTTTCATACGCAGTTCTGAAGTTCGATTACGCATGTAAATCTGTCGCAGTAGTGCGTTTCGAGTTAGTCTTCAGAGTAGAGAGGGCTAACAATAAACTTTTGCCAGTATTTTATATTAATATATAAATATAACTTTGATAAAAACATCCATGCTCCTGGTGCTCTTCCTCATACCTGGGTGTTCTTGCTTCCATTGTGCTATCTTCTTTGACATGGTATCAAAGCACTTCAATGCTTATGAATGAGCTATTGTGGTAGAGTGGTGTGTTGAGGCAGAACCCTAGTCATTTTTAAGGATAAGAGAGACGTGCTAAGCCTGTGTTAAAGAATTCTTGGCTTGTCCTCCCTTCTACAGGCAGCTTTTGGTCACGACGTCAAAATTTTACAAATGAATACTCTATATTACTCAATTTTGCCGCTCTAAGTAATTTCAAGTCCTTTGGGTCTACTATTTTTTGGCCAAATTTGATCATTTAATCCCCAAATTGCCATTTTAAAATTCTTGTGAAGAAATCTGGCATATTGAAGCTGTGGAAGTTGCATATGCTTAAGTCTGTTGAAGACTATCTATCAAAGCTTGGAGGCTGAGGGAAGAAGACCTCTCGAAGGTTCTCAAGAGATTGGTTACCACTTAGAGTTAAAAAAGAAATACAGATGCCTTGTTCCTCTACACTACACTCGTTTTTCTTATTCATTTTACTGCAAGGATTGGCATAGCCCACCACTATAGGGGTGGCAGACTTGTGCCTGGGGATAGGTCTTCTTGCAAGGTACATACACTTACAGAGATAGTGGTTGACAGTGGTTGATGCCTTACTATGCATGAGGTTATGCTTATTTATTGTCATATTGTCGGGTGATCCTATGCTAGTGGCATGCTACTGGTGGATGCATCTTGGGACCTGATATGGTCCATGGTTGATGCATGATTTTGCAATGATATTTGAATATTTGCAATGGATCATATGCCTTTGATCTTGTTGTGATACAGTGGTTGGTTTGAGGATCTTGATGCCTAGCAAGCGGTTGTACTTCTTATGCCTGATTTCGGCTACATATTGATTGTTGTTTGCTCATGCTATGAGCTGCTAGATGATTGACTGTTGGAATATTGTGAGGCATTATTGGACACCTTGATTGCCATTATTGGTTGGTGTGTTACTTTGCCTTGCCACTAAAAGGAGAAAAGTGCCATTTTGATTCCAGTTGACCAGTTGTGTAGTGGTAACTAGAAGTTCTTGGATTGCAGTCAAAAGTGTGCATGTGGCTGTTTTCAGCAACAGATATTAGAAAATCCTTAAGGAATTTGGATCTGCACTAAACTGGAAGTTTGTAGGGCCATGCACTCGCTACATTTTTGCTTTTGACAGTATTTGCATCCAAGCTAAGGTGTGAAAAATATTGACAGTCCAAAACAGTAAAAAGTTGCAAGAATCTATTTTTTTGTAATTATGGCAAATGCAAGTGGGTCTGATAATATCATCCAAATTGTTGGTGAGAAATTAGATTACCATAACTATCCCATTTGGAAATTAAGAATGGGGAAATTTTTGATTGGAAAAGGCTATTGTGATTTGGTTACAGGTGATGAGAAAGAGCCTAATTTGCCAAAAACAAATGCTACTGTAAAACAAAGTAAGAATCATAAAGCTTGACTGGAAAGAGCATGGAGGGTGCTTCACTAGTTTTCATTATCTATTTCACATGCCATGGTTATGCAAATTCTAAACTGCAAGTCTCCCAAGAATGCATGGGATATCTTAACAAGATATTATGGCACAACTACAAGTGCCAGGAAAATTCAGCTGAAGCAAAAGTTCAACAATATGTCAAGGCGGGGTAGAACAATACAGGAGTACGTGACTGAAATCAAAACCATCACTTTGAATGGACTTGGTCCTGAATATAAATCTTTTCACACTTGCATTTCGGTGAGGCTAGATATGCCAGATTTTAATGAACTAGTTGCTCTTTTGATACATGAAGAAGTGAAGCTTGGGCTGAATACTAGTGCTAGTAGCTCTAGAAATAGAGATGCTATCTTTTACTCCAATCAGAGAGGTAGAGGTGGTAGAGGCAAGAGTGCCTCTCATGGTAGAGGTGATGTCAGATATACATCACAAGCTCAAGCCCATAATTGGAGCAATCAAAATTAGCCTCATAGAGGAGGAGGATCTCTCCGAGGCAGGGGGAGATCTGGATCACAAGGTAGAGGGGCTTAGCAGCCACCTCACCATGTGGATCATCCCAATAAGGATAAGGTATGCCATTACTATGGGAATATTGGCCATATTGCCAGGGATTGCTTCAAGAAGCAAGCGAATCAGAGAGGAAGGGCAAATCAGTAAGGTCATTTCGCTTCTTCAAGTCATACACATGACACACCCATAGACCAGTTGAAAAAAACTTACCCGATTATTATTGGGTAGAAGCACTTGCAACTGCAGTGTATGTGTGCTGAATTGCACTCCTACTACTGGCATTCATATGCTCACACCATATGAGAAATTGTATCAACAGAAGCCTAATGTTAGTCATTTAAAAGTGTTTGGCAGCTTGGCATATGTGCATATACTGGATGAGAAGAGGAGAAAATTAGATCTGAAGGCTGAAAAATGTGTGTTTATAGGCTATGCTCAAGACCTTTCCTACAATCCCTCTACTAGGAAGACTTTAATAAGTCGTGATGTTATTTTTTATGAGATGGGATCTTGGTATGGCAAACCTAATATAGTGGTTCCACATCAAGCCTCAGATGCTCAGTTGAATGATAAAAATCAGCTACATATTACTTCTATGTCAGGACCTACAGCCAGTGGTGATTCCACTATGAGTCCCAGGCAGGTTGCATTCTTCCACCACTAACACCTCTATGTCAGTGAGGGGGAGAGATAAAGGGAAGAACAAGGTGAATGAGATTGTTTTAGTGCCTGAGATTGAGGTTGTTATGCCCCTAGACCATCTAATTCCGATTATGATTCTTCTAGTAATGACAATTTGGATAGTGAATTGGACAGCTTGGATCAGTAGAAAGGTATAAGGCAAGGCTGGTCGCAAAGGGTTATGCACAAAAGTATGGTTTGGATTATGAGGAAACCTTTAGCCCAATTGCAAAGATGGCTACTGTGAGGACGGTAATTGCTTTAGCTACTGCAAAAGGATGGAAATTACAGCAAATGGATGTTAAGAATGCCTTTCTCAATGATGATTTGCAAGAAGAGGTATACATGTCACACCAGAAGGATATGTCCATCCTGATTTTCCACAACATGTTTGCAGATTGAAGAAAGCCTTATATGGGTAAAGCAAGCTCCACGAGCCTAGAATGAGAGGATCAGTCAATACTTGCGAAGTCTTAGTTTTATGGTTGGTAGGGCTGATCACTTATTGTTTGTGAAGAAGACAGATGCTGGTTATGTTGTGATTGTTATATATGTTGATGATTTGATTCTGACTGGCAGTGATGATTATGGGATTGCTGGAATTAAGAGCATGCTGAAAATGGAGTTTGACATGAAGGATTTGGGAGATTTGAAGTTTTTTCCTGGCATAGAGGTGTTCAAAATACCTGATGGCATTTGGCTTATGCAGAGGCAATATGCCTTGAATATGTTAGAGAGGTTTGGCATGAAGGAATGCAACCTATGGATACACCTTTGGAGAAAAACTTGAAGATTATGGCTGATTCTGGAGCTGAGATTTAGGACATTGCCATGTACAGATAGATGGTTGGTAGCTTGATATATTTGACTATCACTAGACCTGATTTGGCATATGCTGTGGGACTCATTAGTCAATTTATGCAGAAGCCATGGAAGCCTCACTTGGATGCAATGAGGAGGATTATGCGGTATGTAAAGGCTACATATGAACATGGGCTCTTTTATGCAAATGGCAAGGAATTAAAGCTGGCTGGATACATAGATGCAGATTGGGCAGGATGTGCATATGACAAGAGATCCACTAGTGGCTATGCATTCAGCCTTGGAACTGCTATGGTTAGCTGGAGTAGCAAAAAGCAACCCACAGTGGCATTGTCTAGTACAGAAGCTGAGTATAGAGGTGCAACATTGGCTGCATGTGAGATTGCTTAGCTTCAGAAGTGTTGTAGGATTTGGGATTGCATGTGGATAAGCTAGTCAAACTTTACTGTGATTGTTGTACAAATCGTTTTGCAACTAATATGGCTTTATATCTCTGAATACTGCCCTTTCGATTGTACTTCACTTTGTATACCCATTTGTTGGCTATGGCCTTCTTTCCTAGTGGAAGGTCGCATAATTCCCAAGTGTTATTTTTATACAAGGCATCCATTTCTTCATTCATTTCAGTTTGCCATTCTGGCTTGTCTACTGCGTCTTCGAAGTACACTGGCTCTTTTGTAGCCATGATGGTAGTCATAAGAGCATAGTTGGTGGTTTCCACCTGAATTGCTTTGCCTTTCTGAGCATATGTCAATCTGGCTGGTGGTCTGCTTTCCCTAGTAGACCGTCTGAGCTGCTATGGCACTGCTTGGGGTGTTGCTGGCAATTCTTGCTCTTCTTCATCAACCTGTTCTGTAGATGATTGTGAAGTCGATGCTTCTATCTCCTGTGTAGGTGAGGTTTTCCATTCTGATTCCTCATCAAAAATTACATCTCTAGAGATAATGACTTTGCGGTTGATGGGATCATACAATTTGTATGCTTTGCTTTCTTCACTGTAGCCAACCATGATGCATTTACGTGACTTTGCATCCAATTTCTTGCGATGATCATCATGTATGTGGGTATATGCTATGCAACCAAATATGCGGAGATGCCCAATGCGTGGCTTGTGTCCAGTGAATGCTTCATAAGGAGTCATACCTTGTATCGGTTCGGTAGGAAGCCGATTAAGCAAGTAGTTAGCTGTAGCTATTACTTCTGCCCAATACTGATTCGGAAGATGCTTTTCACTAAGCATTGCTCTAGCACTGTCTACTAAAGTTGCATTCTTCCTTTCAGCTCTTGCATTCTGTTGAGGAGTATCTGCACATGTGAACTGTCTTCGTATGCCATGACTTTTGCAAAAGTTCATGAATGCTGAAGACATGTATTCACCTCCTCTGTCTAATCTCATGAACTTGATCTTTCTGCCTGTCTGGTTTTCTACAATGGCTTTGAATTCTTGAAATCTGGCAAACACTTCAGATTTCTCTTTCAAAAAGTAGACCCAAAAATATCTACTGTAGTCGTCGATGAAGGTCAAGTAATAAAGTGAACCATTGATGCTGCAGGTCTGGGCATAACCCCATACATCTGTATGAATCAAATCAAGAATACCTCGTGCATGAGAGGTACTTCTGACAAAGTTGGTTCGCTTTTGTTTGCCAAAGCAGCATGCTTCACAAACTTTTCCAAGAAATTGTAGCTTCGGAATCCCAATTGCCATATTCTAATTCCTTAGATCTAACAAGTACTTGAAGTTGACATGACCATTTCTCTTGTGCCATTTTGCAGATAGTGGCATCTGTTGCATTTGAGCTGACATGGCATGCTTATCTGATACTGTAGCTAGCATCTTGTATAAGCATCCTTCCTTGACACCTTTTGCTACTAGCTGACCTCTTTTGGATTTGTCTCTGATAGTGCATTCATCACCATCGAAGATGACTTTGTAGTTGTGTTCCATCATTTGACCTACTGACAAAAGGTTCTTACTAAGCTTGGGAACATAGAGCACATCTTTGACTAATCCTTTTGTACCAGTGAAATTGTTCATAGGGATAACACCTGTCCCTTGAACCGGATTCAGTGTATTGTCTGCTGTGTAGATGACATTCTTTTGTCCTTCTAATGGCTTCATTTTTGTGAACCATTCTTGATGATTTGTCATATGAGATGATGCATCGATGTTGATGTACCAAGGATCCTATTCCACTTGGTCAACTTGATAGTTGAAATCCTCTTTGGGATTGAAATCAGTGTCTAGGTGCATATTGTATCAGTCTGATGCAATTCCTCACTTGCAAGAAACATATTTCCATGTTCATTTGCAAAATGACTGTGACTAGAATGTCCACCACGATGATTCCATGAGAATTCCCTCGATTACTGCTGGATTGACCGCCTTGGTCATACTGCTTCTTGCGGCAATCTCTTTCATAGTGTCCAAACTTGTGACAGTAGTTGCACTGGATGTTTGACACATTGGTGGATGCATTCCCTCGTCATTGAAATCTTCCTCGGTTGGAATGATTTCCTCTTTGCTGATTCTGATGTTGCTGAGGATGATGCTGATGCTGATGCTGATTTTGACTTTGATTTTGTTGATGATGACCACTTTTTTGATATGATCTACCTCTGTTTCTGCTTGTGCCTCTACTTTTGTCTGAAGCTGTGAATGCCTGATCATTAGAATGACCTTTATGTGCTTGAATGGCCTGAGTCCTGAGTTCTTCACCAAGTAGAACTGACTGAAGTTCTTCCAGTGTTGGAATTTGCCGTTGGATGGCAATACTCTGGACTAGATTCTCATATCCTTCTCCTAGTCCATTTAGAATTACTTGAACCATTTCTGCGGGATTCATAGTCTCTCCTGCTGTTGCAAGTTGATTGTTATAGTCTTTGATGCGGAGTACATAAGCATGACCAGTTTCACTGCTGTTGCAGAAACTCTGGTTGATCTGGTTTCTCAGGGTGAGAATCCTAGATGTGTTCTTGGACTCGTAGAGAGCTGCGAACATATCCCATGCTTCTTTTGATGTCTTAATTGTGTTGAGCTGTCCTAGCATGACATCTTGCACATTCTGCTTGATCAGGTGATAGGCATACTTGTCTTTCTTATCCCATTCTGCTTGAGCTCGGGCAATGGCAGGATCTGCTACTGGTGCGGAAACTGTTTGTGTAGATGTAGATCCCAATGTAGATCCTGTTGCTGGCGCTGTGACAACAGATGGAGTAGAGCTACTGGTGGCTGGATCGGCCAATGGTCTAGGTATAGATCCATCGACATACTCCCATTTGTCCTGAAGCACAAGAATGGTCTCCATTCGGTATTTCCATGTACCGTAATTGGAGTTGTTTAACTTAGTAGATGCCTCCAGATTGAGGTTGCTAGTCGACATGGTGCAAACAATGTACTCAAAAAGTGTCCTGGAAAACTCTGTATGAATCAACTGCAAATACACTGAAGATGCCAAGTGAAATCTCTGTACCGTCGGTGAAGATAGAACTACAGTATATAAGATCTGATCTGTGTTACAAGGCTTGTGGCAATGATGCCGGGAATAGCCAAGAGGCTTTACAAGGCTAAAAATGATGTGCACAATGCCGTGAGATAGCCGAATAGGCTTTACAATGGTGGCATGTGTGTGTGAAATCAAGTGCTATCTGCCCACTGAACCAATTTGCAATGCCTCTGTACTCTGAAGTCTGCTCACTGAACTGATGAACATAAGGTTTCAGGTAATGTAATGATGTGAAATCGGATGTGAGCGTATGGACTGACTCCGAGTAGGTACTAGTCAGGAATTTCAGGCATGGCTTAGATTGGCAACTTGGGGAATTCAAAGTGTCCCCTCTATGGCAATCTAGTCTACTCTGATCTAGATCTAAACCAACCGTCGATCGATGAAAGAGCAGCAAATAATTCCTTTTCTTTTATTCTTTTTAAGTGCTGGGTCAGATGCATCGATGTAGAGGCAAATGTGCGTGAAGGAAGTGGTTTTGTCGGCGAGGCTCAAATGTGAGTTTAACTTGTGCTGAAATGTGTGCGTGATGTGACGAGCATGTAGAGCACAAAAAAACGAGCGACTTTCCTTTTTGGAGCGCCCTCAAATTCTTCCTGGATCAAGAGATACGACTTGATCTAGGTGGAGGGGCAAAAGGAGTGCAAATGGTGCTCAATGATGATGTGTCACTGTGAGTCACATGCAGAGATGATGTGGTAGTGTGCTTAGCAAGAGGTGTTCCAGTGAAGCTCTGTGCTGAGGTGGCAGGAGTGTGCACATGCAGTGTGTGCACAGTGTGCCTGGCAAGGGACTGTGCCTGCAGAGGGTCAGTGCTGACTGGATTGCTGAGGTGGCAGTGCTGAGGTGGCACAGATGATGTCAGCAAGGTGATGTGGCAATGCTGATGTGGCACAAGTGATGTGGCTGATGATGTGTCACTGATGACATGGTAGGTGATGTGGTTGATGACGTGTCACTAATGACGTGTCAAGTGACATGGCAGTTGGTGATGATGTGGCAATCGGTGATGACATGGCAGTCGGTGATGATGTGATAATCGGTGATGACATGGCAGTCGGTGATGACGTGGCTTGATGATGTGGATTGTTGACATGTCAATGCTGATGTGGCAGTGTGGATAGGGTGATGATGTGGCAATGGTGACGTGGCCAAATGATGTGGCAATGGATAAGATGATGTTGCCACGTGTCGATAGGAGGCCTACTGAAATATTTTGAGGTGCTGAAGGAATCTTTAAGATTCCGTCATCTTCTCCGTCGTCGGCCGTTTGGAGGTGGCGCCTTGAAGTCGATGGAGATGGAGCGCTTTGGAGCTGGAGCTAGGCGGGCGGCTGTCGGCCGTCGCTCGGTGTGGTGTAACAGGAGCTGCTGGCGTGGATGAGACGGAGCCTTGTCGTAGGAGTCGTCGATTGCGGGAGGAGCACTGTGGGCTAGTCGAAGGCTACGTAGGAGAGACTCGCATTCGAAATGATTGGCTTTGTTGAGGGAGGCGACTCGCTGTTTGGAGAGGCTGCCTTCAGAGGGGCTACATCGAAAATGGTGATGGAGGTAGCCCGTGAGCCCGCGATGAGCCCATTGCTTCGATGGAGGGGCGCTTCGTTGGAGAGTCCGTATGGCTTTAGAGGTTCTTGGCGGTTGAAGACGATGGAGCAGACCGTGAAGGAGCACGTTGCTCGTTGGAGAGGCTTGGAGGTCTGTCAGTGGTAGGAGATCCATGGAGGAAGCCGTCTCAAAGGAGAAGTAGTTCGTAGTAGATGCTAGAGACGTTCACAATAGATGGAGGTGGGGTTGATGGCCTAGGGGCATAGGGAGCCACGAGTGGGCATCATCTCTTTTGTGAGGCTCAGTAGCCACCATGAGGCCACCGTTGGAGCACTAGCTGTGTCGCAAGTGTGGAGCAGGAGCCGCCATTGGAGAGGAAGGTGCTCGCTGTAGCCGCCTCGTTGGACCGAGGAGGCGCTGTTGGTCTCTGGAGTTTGCTACTCCATCTACTTGTCGTATTTGGAGCTACTGACTGCTTTGGTTGTTGTAGCTTTGCTCCACAGCTCTTTCTCTCACACACAGTCTCACAAGATAGAGAAACTAAGACGAGACTTCTTCAAAGCATCTCTGTGTTTTAATTTCTTAGAGATCTCTCCCTCTCTGAAATAGCATGAATGAAGCTCTCTCAACTCGAAGATCACTCAAGAAATAATGAATCTCTCGCAAGAATCCTCACAAAGAACTCTCACAAATACTCACATGACGGAAACTTTTCAAATGGGCGAAAATTCTCTGTCACTCAACGGAAGTGAAAGGAACACTCAATCTCTCAATCTCTCTCGCACTCTCAAGAATCTCAATGTCTCAGCAGAAGACAAGGAAGCTCTGATACCATGACAAAATATGAAGAGGGGAGAGGAGAAGAGTGGAGATGAGGAGAGAGGGCACAGCTAGAGAGCACACCACAAATGACTAACTGTACACTAGATTTAGTTGAAAAAATAGAATATATACAAACCCTTTTAGGGTTAGGGTTAGGGGATCTAACCCTTTCCTTTATAGCACTCTATAAGGTTAGTGCTATGCACATATGATCACGTGATGGTGCTATGCACACACGATCACATGATGTTGAGCGTGAACTCTCAACAAAAGGCACATGGAGCTCAGGAAAGGAAATGACATAGTTTATGCTGTAAAAATCCAGAAGGGCAAGTTTACACCTTGCAATCATTGTGGGAAGACAAATCAACTTTCAAAAGACTGCTTCAAAATCAATCCATGCAAACACTGTGGCAAAAACAATCATCATGAGAAGTTTTGCAGAGCCAAAGCAAAGACAAAAAATGCCAATCTACTTACAGTTGATGTGCCTCCACAAGATGAGGCATCCTTTGAACATTATGCATTTTAAATCATCTCTATGTATGCTCCAGATCTCTCTTTATATGTTGAGTCAAGGTACTCAGCCTGGATAGTCCTCCAAAATGAATGAAATAAACTATTGTGTTTTGTGTGTTTTGTAAACACCTCTGGTCACCTTATGATGTAGGCCATGTGTATGTGTTTTGATCCATGGTACCTCCTGCAGACATTGTGTGCATGTACATGCAGGGGAGATAACCATTGGAAGGTCTTTTTATATCCCTTTTGTTTACCTTACACCCATGGGAACCCTTGCTAGCTTGAGATCCTAGCCATTGATAGCCACCATGAGATGGCATGAGACACCTTGTGCTAGCTGTATCCTTGACATAGCCTGAGGCATTCCCTTGAGGGGGGGTTTGTTGGGATATCTCAAGGTGTATGCCTCAGGCACACCTTGGTTTCTATGTGTGAGTGCTAGAGGCACAGTTAGGTGCCCATAATCATAGTTAGGTGGTGGAAAGCCACATAGGATGATTGAGAGAATCTAGGAGCAGATTGAGGAGATGATTGTGGAGCTCTGAAGTCATCAGTGATGTCAGTGAGCATGTAAGAGGTGCCTACATAAGGACCTCACTCTTCTTCATTCCATAATGCAAGTATTCTAAATTTGTGTCCACTCTACTCTTTCCTTTCAGTTTACCAACAAAGTTCACATGCTTTCGAGAGCTTCTTGGTGTCTTATCCCTACTTAAGCTTGAGGGGGAGTGTTGGAAGACAAGCTCGGGTATGCTATCCCATAGATATGTTATGAATAGCTGGATATGCCTATCGGTGACAAAATATGAAGAGGGGAGAGGAGAAGAGTGGAGATGAGGAGAGAGGGCACAGCTAGAGAGCACACCACAAATGACTAACTGTACACTAGATTTAGTTGAAAAAATAGAATATATACAAACCCATTCTATAGATGACTATGAAGTCGATACTTCTATCTCCTATGTAGGTGAGGTTTTCCATTATGATTCCTCATTAAAGATTACATCTTTGGAGATAATGACTTTGCGATTGATGGGATCATACAATTTGTATGCTTTGCTTTCTTCACTGTAGCCAACCATGATGCATTTGCATGACTTTGCATCCAATTTCCTTGTGATGATCATCATGTATGTGGGCATATGCTATGTAACCAAATATGTGAAGATGCCCAATGTGTGGCTTGTGTCTAGTGAATGATTCATAAGGAGTCATACCCTGTATCGGTTTGATAGGAAGCTGATTAAGCAAGTAGTTTACTGTAGCTATTGCTTCTGCCCAATACTGATTCGAAAGATGCTTTTCACTAAGAATTGCTCTAGCATTGTCTGCTAAAGTCCCATTCTTCCTTTCAACTCTTGCATTCTATTGAGGAGTATCTGCACATGTGAATTATCTTTGTATGCCGTGATTTCTACAAAAGTTCATGAATGCTGAAGACATGTATTCACCTCCTCTATTTGATCTCATGACCTTGATCTTTCTGCGTGTTTGGTTTTCTACCATGGCTTTGAATTCTTGAAATCTGGAAAACATTTCAGATTTCTCTTTCAGAAAGTAGACCCAACAATATTTGATGTAGTCGTCGATGAAAGTCAAGTAATAAAGTGAATCATTGATTCTGCAGGTCTGGGCATAACCCCATACATATGTATGTATCAAATCAAGAATACCTCGTGCATGAGAGGTACTTCTGACAAAGTGGGCTCGCTTTTGTTTGATGAAGCAGCATGCTTCACAAACCTTTCCAAGAAGCTGTAGCTTCGGAATCCCAATTGCCATATTCTGATTCCTGAGATCTAACAAGTACTTGAAGTTGACATGACCATATCTCTTGTGCCATATTGCAGATAGTTGCATCTATTGCAGTTGAGCTGACATGGCATGCTTATCTAGTACTGTAGCTAACATTCTGTATAAGCATCCTTCCTTGACACCTTTTGCTACTAGCTGACATCTTTTGGATTTGTCTCTGATAGTGCATTCATCACCGTCGAGGATGACTTTGTAATTGTGTTCCATGATTTGACCTACTGACAAAAGGTTCTTGCTGAGCTTCGGAACATAGAGCACATCTTTCACTAATCCTTTTGTACCAGTGAAATTGTTCATAGGGATAACGCCTGTCCCTTGAACTAGATTCGGTTAAATTTGAAACAATTGTTATTTTTGGTATTCGTATGAATACATCCAGTTGTATTCTTGAGCCACCTCCTTGCCTACCTGCCACCTCTTGGTCGCTTACCTGCTACCCCTTGCTTACATGCATACCTAAAAAACTCTCATCATAGGTACCTTATTGCACCTTACTTTTGTTGTAGTCTTTTGTTAGTAATCAATGTTTCTCTCTCTCTTGTTTTATTTAAGATTGGAACTCGTCTCTCTTAGGAGAGTTGTGTGTTGCAGCCTTTTTAAATTGTTTAATATTTATTTTGTATTGTATTTAAGTGTGTAGATAGGCTGGCACTCATCTCTCTTGCGAGAGTTATGTGTTGCAGTCTATTTTTGTCGTGTATTGCAATTTTAATTATAATATAAATAATTATCTTTTACCTAAGACAGGCACTCATCTCTCTTAAGAGAGTTGTGTGTTGCAGTCTCAGTTTGTATAAAGATGTTTGTTTGTAGGAACTCTTGGGCTAGCACTCATCTCTCTTAAGAGAGTTGTGTGTTACAGTCCAAGCTTAGTGATGTGAGATAATTTTGGATAAAACATGAAAAAAAGAGGCTCTTATAAAACAAAACATTGAGTCAAAAAGGAGGATTTTTTTGAGCTTGAGTTGAGAGGTTATACCTAAGTAATTTCTTAGACTGCTTGCATTGATTTTCTTATTGCACCTGGCATTGAATTCTTTTTTGAATTCTGTGTTGTAGCTTACTGCATATGAGATGGCTCATGTAGGTGAGAAAAGGAAGTATCAACAACCTGATCTCACAAAGTCTCAAAGGAAGGTGCTGAAAAACGAGAATGTACACTTGCTAATGAATGTCGATCAGGACAATGATTGAGACAGCTTTCCAAAATGGTGAAAGTGGTGTACAAAATTTAGTGAGGACAATGGCAAAGCATGGAGGGAGGACCTTGCGTGATCAATTTTTGGATGTTTTCATAGTAGAATCTATAGACCAGTATTTGTACCACTTAGCGATGGAGGGCCTCGATCAAATAGATCGAGACATAAACTCATGTGACACAAAGTGGTAGGGTCTTGTTGTAGATGCCAGGGTCACATACATCAAGAATGCGTGGCGAGGTTACAAAGGCAAAGGAGCTGCCTCAACCTCCCTTCCATCAATGCACCCATGCCCACAACCATAGCTGCAACCACAAGCATCAATGACCCACTCCTCAATCAGATGCTGCATTACATCCACCACAACCACAAGCACCAATGCACCCATGTCCCCAGTCATATGTCGCATTCCACCCAACGCAGCCACAAGCACCACTGCAGCCATGCCACGCATATGCACCAGTGCATCCACCACAACATGTCGAACCCCATATCCCTTTTTTCCAAGATCTTTCATACCTAGAAGTTCCTCCTCCTTTTTCACATCTCCCACCACATGCACGATCACATTTCACATTTTTTGTGCCTCCTACCACATGCACAGACCAATTTTCATCTCCTATATTTTTGCCTGCACCACAAATGCACAATCTATCTACACAAGCAGATACATTCCCATCTCCTTCATTCTCGCCTGCACAAGCACCACGCACATCACATGGCTTGCGTGATCATGTAGAAGTGCCAAGACCCATGCGGCCCATACTGCTTTAGCGACGATACATCTGATTCATGCCTAGTGCAGTTGTGGACACAGGCACGAAAGGAACAGTCAACAAGTGCAATATTCTTGTCGCTCCCTTTGAAAGGGACAAATTTTATCTTTTGGCATACTTACAACTTCAACACTATTCATATACATCCTTATGGAGGCATGGCCAAAAGTAACTTGCATTAAGAATTCTCCTAGCTGTGCTTGCTGAAGCAAAATGACCAGAGCATTCATGAC
Organism: Dipteris shenzhenensis; assembly: GCF_047967505.1. Classification (NCBI taxonomy): domain Eukaryota; kingdom Viridiplantae; phylum Streptophyta; class Polypodiopsida; order Gleicheniales; family Dipteridaceae; genus Dipteris; species Dipteris shenzhenensis. The sequence goes on along the minus strand of NC_141605.1, from coordinate 53,589,619 downwards.
ACATTTCTAGGATTCTCCTAGTCTCCATGGGATGGACCACCTGATGGAGCACCTTATCTTTTCCCAATCCATTGTAGATGCTAAATCTGCTGAACCAATTTGCTAGCAAAACGTCAATCACCAAATTGAGTGTACTACTTTCTTGTTAATCTCTGTCACTTGCGGTCAATGCAAGCTTGTAGATCATTGACCGATGAAACCATAGGTCATGGTTGAGTTAGGCACCATCCTACTTAACAATGAGGACACGACTGGTGTGCCCATGCTGCATATGTGAAAAATTGTGATTGATTGTGGTCACCAATGTGTAACATCCTGTTGATCACAACCTGTATTAAGAGGCTAGAGTAATCTTGATGGTAGATTAATTAGAGACTATGCATTAGAAGAATTGATGGCTTAGAGACTATGCATCAAACAATTTCACTCTTATGAACATTCTGCCAGGGGAATCACAAACCATGTCCAAAGACCGGAGTGCTTTTGTGGCTAGATTTCATAGGGACTACTCATTAGAGGACATAATTCTCGTAGAAAACCTCTCAAAAAATTTACACATTGTGTCAAAATATTGGAGTACTCATGAGGCTAGATTGCTTAGAGACTACGCATTAGAAGACTTGATTCCTTAGAGACTATGCATTAAATGACTTCACTCCTGTGGAAACTTTGCCAGGGCAATCATAAACCGTATCCAAAGATTGGAGTGCACTTGAGACTAGATTTCTTAGAGACTACTCATTAGAGGACTTAATTCTCATGAACAATCTACCAAGGGAAATGCAAACCATGTCAAAATATCAAAGTGCTCCTGAGGCTAGATTGCTTAGAGACTATGCATTAAATGACTTCACTCTTATGAAAATTCTGCCAGGAGAATCACAAACGATGTCCAAAGACCAAAGCCCCCTTGAGACTAGATTTCTTAGGGATGAAGACTTAATTATTGTAAATAATCTGCCAAGGAAATTACAGACCATGTCAAAATATTGTGGTGCTCCTGAGGCTAGATTGCTTAGAGAGACTATGCATTACTTAGCCTCATTATGGTGGGCATTCTACGAGGGGAATCATAGACTCTGTCAAAAGACCAAAGAGCTCATGAGGCTAGATTGCTTATATACCACACATCAGATGATTTAATTCTCATGAGCATTCTGCGAGGGGATTTGCAAACTATGTCCACAAACTAAAGTGCTCCTCAAGCTAGATTGCTTGTAAATAGACTTTGCATTACATGACTTGACTCTTATAGACATTATTCCAACGGAATTGCAGATTGTGTCAAAAGACTAGAGTGCTCCTGAGGCTAGATTACTTAGAGCGCTCCTGAGGCTAGATTACTTAAAGTTGTAGGAGTGCCAAACATACTAGACATTGTCTTTTGATGAGCCATAGCTAAGTTTTGTTTTCTAACTTAAAAAAAAGTTTCATGCTTTATGATTATTGATTCCTAATAATACATAATGGTTTTCATTCTTAAGGATATATGATTTCAATTCACAAATATTAAAAACAAAGGTAGCAAAAAAACCTTAAAATGAGACGATCGAGAGATCAAGTTAGGATCAAGGATTACAATCACGTTTTCACATTTGCATTAATGGATTATTAACATTCGTTAATTACTCTTCCAAGTAGGGTGAAAACAACATGATCACATAGGTTATCGAAAAAAATCACCAGTAAACTGGATAAATGTACCGTTGGTACCCAAGACACTACCGACGGTAGATCTTATATTCCCGACGATAATGTTAATCATCCCGATGGTGTAAATATTGACAATGATATATACCATCGAGATAATTAATATTACCATCAAGAATATTAGTTCTACCGCTAGTAGTTTCTTGGGTATTGACGGTTCTCTGGGTGCAAATACCCAATTTTTTGTGCACCCTGAGGCTATATATTAGTGGAAATGGCGATAGAGGCTTGTCATTCGATTTGGTTGTGGTTCGTATCCCAAAGTTGGGAAAGACAGTGAACCATAATTTGGATCTGAATAGTTGGAAGGCTAAGTGGGTTAGAGTGAGTCAGCATTCATTATACCTGTGGGTGTGGTTTACTCCTCCGATTCCTTGCATCTTGGAGAAATTGTAGACCATGAACACGAGGACTAGTGGATGCAAGTTTTTGTTGTGTGTTCTTGAGGGTGGTCTATACTCCGACTCCTTGCATTTTGGGGAACTTGCGGACCACGATCATGAGTGCCAATGATTGTGATTGTTAGTGAGCAGTCTTTAATCTTAAGCTAAGTGCCTTAGGTATGGAGAGAAGGGGGAGACTAGATGGCAATGACGAGCAAAAATAGGGCACATCATTAGGAGGGTTTTGGGGTCTCAAAAGGGCCCCCAATTAGTGTTTCCTAATTTCAAGGGATTAGAGAGCAATTTGAGATGTACCAATGAGAGTGCTCTAAGGTGTGGGGCAATGCCATGTTGAAGTTGAAAAAAGCATTTAATTGTGTGGAGACCTCTAACCTAGAGTTTGGATCTATGATCTTCACTCCCAGCCCCCGATCTAATCTTCAATCCAAGGGATACATTCAAATTTGAGATAAAGCACTCCCAACCATTAGATCAAGGGGTAGATCTAAGGGATACCATCAAAGGATAGAAGGATGAAATCTCTGTGAAGATACTGGGAGAGAGGGAAGGAGTCTCACTTGAGGCTTTCTCACAAGCACAATGGGGGAGTACACAAAAGGTGGAGGTTGAAAACAGTTTTCCTCTTCTTAGTTGTGAAAGCCAAAAGAACTCTTGTACAAAGAAAATAGAAGAACCCTATATGTGGGTCTCAAACCAAACTCAACTAACTAAGGTGGCTTACTAACTGAGCCGCAAACTAGAGTAAATAAGGATAGCTGTCATCCAGCTATTATTCGTGGGCGGTGTACCAACCGCATCTCCAGCTAACAAGTCGGTGACATAAATACACAACGGTCACCCTGGCATATCGCGAGTGGAGCTCGATATCTCAACACTCCCCCTTGAGCTCAATCCCAGTTCCTGCACACCAAGCAGGTCTCTGAACTTGCGCAGCTTCTCTGCACCCAATGCTTTTGTGAATATGTCAGCTACCTGATCCTCTGTGCTGACATAAACTAGATCAATAAGACCTAGTAAAATCTTCTCCCACACATAGTGATAATGCACCTCAATGTGCTTTGTTCTAGCATGAAAGACTGGGTTCTTTGCCAAGTGTATATGCTGCTCATGCTGTCATAATAAATGACAACTGGCCCATCTGTAGACTGATGCATATCATAGAGTAGCTTATGCAACCAAGCTACCTCACATGCAGCCATTGCTGCACCCTTGTACTCAGCCTCTATGCTCGACAAGGCAACTGTAGGCTGTTTCTTGCTGCTCCAAGTGACTGCAGCACTCCCAAAAGAGAACACATATCCACTGGTAGATCATCTATTAGAAATACTACCAGCCCAATCAGTATCAGTGTATCCATGCAACTGTATCTGAACCCCAGCCTCATAAAATATTCCATACTGCAATGTGGACTTCACATACCTGAGTATGCGTCTAGCTGCATCCAAATGCGGTTTCCTTGGAGCCTGCATAAACTGACTTACCAACCCAACAGTTCCTACTATGCGTCTGTACATAGTAGGGTCTTCCAGAAGCTCACCTGCATCTGTGCTCAGCTTCACATTCTGCTCCAAAGGAACTGAAATAGGCTTACAGCCTGTCATCCCATATTTGGACAGCATGTCCAATCCATACTGCCTCTGCAAGAGCTGTATCCCACTTGGTGATCTAATCACCTCAATGCCCAAGAAATAACGCAGCTCTCCCAAATCCTTCATCTCAAACTTCTGCCTCAATAGCATTTTCACATGAAGGATATCTTCATCACTATCACCTGTGATGATCAAATCATCAACATAAATGACCAGCAGCATAATCCCTTTCTCTGTTTTTCTCACATAGAGTGAGAAATCTGCCTTGGAAATCTGAAAGCTAATAGTGACAAGATACTGTCCTATCTTGTCAGACCATGCTCTAGGTGCTTGCTTCAAGCCATACAAGGCTTTCTTCAACCTGCAAACAAACTCAGGATGAGTAGCATGAACATAACCTGCTGGCTGCTCCATAAAGACGTCTTCTTGCAAATCACCATGCAAGAAGGCATTCTTTACATCCATTTGATGTAAAGACCATCCCTTTGATGCAGCCATAGCAATGGCTGCTCTTACAATTTCCATCCTTGCAACCGGACTGAAAGTTTCTTCATAATCAATGCCATATGTCTGTGCATACCCCTTGACAACTAATCTTGCCTTGTATCTATTCACAGAACCATCTGCATTGTGCTTGATCTTATAAACCCACTTATAGCCAATTGCATTCTTGTCTTTAGGCAAAGGCACCAATTTCCATGTAGCATTTGCATCCAATGCATCCATTTCTTCGTCCATGGCTTTCTCCCATTTTTCATTTCCCATGGCTTGCTCAAAAGAAGTGGGTTCTGGTTCCTGTGTCACTTTGACCATATAGGCATGACTGTAAATCCATCATATTTCAGCCTATCCACAGGATACCTAACCCTGGTAGACCTGTGCAAAATAGGCTCACTTCCAAGTGCTCTCAAAACATCCCTGGTCTTCCTTACTCCAGGTGTAACAACAGAGGGAATACCCAACTCATCATCAATGCTCTGTTCTGAGCCACTGGATTCACCATCCACACAAGAGTTACTGCATTCACATCAAACATGGGCTGATCTACCTTCTCTTTTCCTTTTCGTGATACCTGCATACCACTCTCTGCATTGCTTTGAGGAGATTCTCCTGATCTCAATCTGCGTGTCCATGGCGAAGTATGTGAACCACTGCTAGACGACACTGTAGGTCCATTGATATTTTGTGATTGCTGCTGTGCATTCTCAGAGAATAACCAATAAAGATGCACTTCTTAGCTTTTGGATCCAACTTGGACCTCCACTCATCTGGCACATGGACATAGGCAATGCAACCAAAAATTTTCAAATGAGAAATATCTGGTTTCATACCAGCCTCTGGCGTCATGCCATGTATTGCTGCAGTGGGAGCCCTGTTCATTATATAAACTGTTGTAGCAACTGCTTCAGCCCAATAATAATCTGGTAGATCTTTTTCATTTAGCATAGCCCGAGATACCTCTCCAATATGCCTGTTTTTCCTTTCTGCAATTCCATATTGCTGTGGGGTATGACTGCATGAATATTGCTGCTTTATACCATGCTCCTGCAAGAACCTTGCAAACTCATTTGAGAGGTACTCTCCCCCTCCATCTGACCTTAGGCATTTTATTTGCAGGCCTGTTTCTTTTTCAACCATAGCTTTAAAAGCTTTGAAGTGCCCAAACACTTCACTTTTCTTTTTCATAATATACACCCAAAGTTTTCTGTTGAAGTCATCAATAAATGTGACAAAATAGTGGTGTGCATTTCTGCAACCTTGAATTTAGGCAATCCTGCAACAATATTTTGGGCTTGCATTGATTTAAGTCGCTGTACATTAACATGACCAATGCATTTATGCCAGATATCAATATCTACAACTACACCGGTCCCATGTGCAAACATTGCTGCACTCAATTCAGGCATGTCTGCATCTAGCGTAAACATCTTGCCTTTCTTCTTTCCTTTTGCTATAAAGCGACCGTTATTTTTCATATCCTCAACAAAGCATCCATGAGGATTAAATCTAACCTGCAAGCCCTGCTCAACCATTTGACCAATAGAAACCAGGTTCTTGGTGATGTTCGGGACATGAAATACATCGGACAGGTATTTCTTTTTCCCATCCTGCATAGACAAAGGAATTTTACTAATTTGCACAATAGGATGTGCAGTATCATCACCAGTCTCCACAAATTCTGGCTTTTCCATTTTCCTTGCATCTTGCATCCATTCTGCATGACCTGTCATGTGGTTTGATGCACCTGAATCAACATACCACACATCATTTCGTTCTTCTGCACTTGTCACAGAATTGGTCATATGCTGCACCATAAATAGATGCTCATTTCTGTCATCACCTTGCCTACTAGAAGATGCATAATTGCCTTGCTGCAATTTTCCATTCATAATGTCATTCTACTTTTTATAGCAGTCCTTAGCCATATGACCCATTTTGCCACAATAGTAGCATTCAACATTGCTGTTTGCATTTTGGCCTCTCTGCCATCCACCACAGCCTCTTTGGCTCCCCCTGCCTCTAGAGTTACCACCTCCTCCTGCATAGGACTGGTTTTCTTGCGTTTGCTGCATATTCTGATTTCTACCATGGCTTGCAGATCGGCCTCCTCTACCTCTGCCTCTACCTCTGCCAGCATTTGAGTAGAAGACAGTTTCTTTTGAAGTTCCTGCTGAAGAAGATGCACCCCCATTTCTTTGCTCTTCAGAAATTAGAAGAGCAATCAACTCCTCAAAATTAGGAAATTTTTCACGGACGGCAATGGATGTCCAGAACTGTGCATAATCCTTTCCTAGACCATTCAAGGTCACAGAAACTAAATCGTCATCATCCACTAGTGACCCAATGGAAGCAAGTGCATCCGCAATTTTCTTCACCTTCATGTGGTAGTCATTGATGCTCATATTTTCTCTCTGCACATTGTGCAGCTCCTGCTTGAGCTGCATTTTCCTGGCCTGCGTATTTGTGCTATACATTTTAGCCAAAGTATTCCATGCCACCTTTGGCATACTTGCATCCTGAATATGCACAATCATTGAATCTGAAATACTGATAGACAGCCAGTACATAACTTTTCTGGCTCTCTCATGCCATCCTTTGAATGCCTGCATTTCCTGTTGATTGGGAACATTAGGAAGAACAGGTTCTTCTTCATTTCCTGTAATGAACTCCCAATAGCCTTTTCCCATCAAGAAATTTGTCATTCTAAACTTCCATGCCTGGAAGTTGTTCTTGTCAAGCTTTTCAGTGACAATCTATGAAAGAGAATCAGATGCCATTACAGAACATTGCAAAATATTCTGTCACTGCAAAAAACACAGCTTTTGCCTCACACGAGCAGATCTGCAAAACTGACGAAAGTGGTATTTCACCACACAGTCACTTCCTAGTGATGATTTTGCATCAACAGGCAACAAGCATGAATCTGCAACTCCCAATGTCTCTGTGCACAGGCATACAATGCAATTTCTACAGCAACTTTTCACCGACTAGCCGAGCAGTGGTCGCACAGCAAAAACAAGGCCTCTTCCTAAGTGCTTGCGGAGAACTTCCGCCTCCAAAATGGGCCCCGAAATGACCTCGAATCAAAAAAATAAAGTCACCAAGGGCTTTGCCCTTACCTGCAGCATATAATGCCCTCTCGCCACACCGCAAAGGGCATCTCAATCTGAGACAGTGCACTCTTGGACTCCAGCTGTGCTACCTGCAGAGATTTGCTCCCAAACTCGCCTCCAAAACGGGCCTCGAAATGAGCTTGAATCAAAAAAATAAAGTCACCTAGGGCTTCATCCTTTCCCGCAGCATATAATGCCCTCTCGCCACACCGCGAAGGGCGTCTCAATCTGAGACAGTGCACTCTTGCACTTCCGGCTATGCTACCTGCAGAGATTTGCTCCCAAACTCGAAAAAGGAAAGCAACACTGGTCCTCTTACCAGGACACTGTGAACTTGGTTGTTTCTTGAGCTCCTTACCACGAACAAGGCTCTGATACCATGTGAAGATACTGGGAGAGAGGGAAGGAGTCTCACTTGAGGCTTTCTCACAAGCACAATGGGGGAGTACACACAAAGGTGGAGGCTGAAAACAGTTTTCCTCTTCTTAGTTGTGAAAGCCAAAAGAACTCTTGTACAAAGAAAATAGAAGAACCCTATATGTGGGTCTCAAACCAAACTCAACTAACTAAGGTGGCTTACTAACTGAGCCACAAACTAGAGTAGATGAGGATAGCTGTCATCCAGCTATTATTCGTGGGCGGTGTACCAACCGCATCTCCAGCTAACAAGTTGGTGACATAAATACACAACGGTCACCCTGGCATATCGCGAGTGGAGCTCGATATCTCAACAATCTCCACCCTTGATCAACACAAAGATCTAATGGACAAGATGAGAGGAAAATGAGCTTCAATATGAGCCATATATTTGCTAGTAGAATATAAGATTGCATAGTGTTTTACATTCCAAATTCCAATAGATGCAACCAAAGCCTTCCTTAAATTAGTTATTATGAAATAACCATATCCTTCCTTTATGCAATTAAATTATTTGTTTTCAATTAACCATAGATTTCCTTAAATTATTTATAATGAAATAATATATTGTCACTATTCCGATTGATGATGTTAGTATTGCATGTGATGGGATTTTTTGATTGCATAGTGCAAAATAATTATGAACATTGGATGCATTTAAATTAATAACTAAGTAGTTAAATCTATGAATTCCACCACATCATATTGTACACCATCATATAGCTTCAATGAACTTAAAACAAAGGCATATATTTTCATAATAAAGACATTCTATACATGGTCATGAACTTCATTCAATGTCATGGTCCTAGATACAATTGTTCTAAGCCCAACACCATGTACAATGCCATTGATAGTTGGATTTTACAAAGTGGACAAATTGACCTAGTTGGCAAGTAATCTACTAGACAATAAAGATGAAATTTGTGGCTGCATGGAAAAGAGTAATAGCCTAGTACAATTATCAAACAAGCATTGGCATATTCGGCACAAGCAATTGCCTGCACTATCAAAGGGAAGGGGTTCCACAGCATATGGTTGTGATGATGGATGGCGACAAATAGCTAACTGCACCTCCATGCTTGCATCTCCAATTAGTGTTGCATGTGCTTCGTGGGCCTCTTGCCACAATCGCGTGTTAAGGTCCTCCAAGCTCTTTAATTGGGCATGTAGAGCAACATTCTCGTACTATAACTTTGGCTCGGTTCACGGTCTTTCAGTCTCTAGGCATTGGACCTACTCAAATCGAGCCATGTTCTCTTCACGAAGTTGTGCCACTTGTTGCTCCAGTGGGCCACGCGCAACCTCCAATGCCATAGACAATTGGGATTGGGTGATCATCACTTCTATATGACCATGCATATGCTTGTCCTTGTACGAGGAGAAGTCCACCTATATACCCTTAATGAAGTGCACGTACAAGAATTTGGTGAAGTACATTGCCACTTCATTATGGTGTGGGGGCTTTGCATATACTTCGATGTAGATTTCCTTGGCATTTACCGAATCTATTTGTCTCAACAATTGCTTATCTTCCACCTCCCATGCTGGTCTAAAGCTTGAGTTTAGGTGCTTCCATCTCCCTCTATTCTTCTGCGTCTCCTCATCTGACTGCTTGAGTCCTACCTCTTCATCTACCTCTAAGGGCCAGATTGCCTAGAGATCTTGTTTGGAGACCAGCTTGTGTACTTCTTTCCATTGCATGGCTGCAAAACCAACGCCCATGGTGTCGATTGCTATTCAGATACTTATTGGCAATATCTTTAAACAAAAATTAAATTATTAAACATACAGATCTCTAGGCTGAGTGTACACAAGTGTGCGTGCAATAGTCTCTGGTACATGCTTGGGTGTTGCATTGGCAACCCTGCGTAGTCACTCGAACTATAACCGTTGATGCTCGACATGTCATGCCTCCTCTTCAGCCTCCTCTTGTGTCAATGGATGCTTGCGTGCTCTTCTGGAGACTTCCTCATCCCTTTGCGGAGGAGGAGTATCCTCTCCTTGTGACATTTTTCAAAAGTGTAGTGCGGATACTATAGTTCAGATAGCTCAGTATAGATAAATGCCCTGAGTGTAGTAGGCAAAGTCTACATGCATCAAAATCAATATTTGTGAGTTCATCTTGTGTGAGATAGGACACAAGATGCAAATGTAACATACAATATGCTTGATGAAGGATGAAGATATTACAAATGCCATGCAAAATGTACATGTTGCAATATTGAATGAATGCTTTCAAACGTTGCAATGTTTACAAAATATAAAAGGCTATACATCCACAACATAAATGACATATTTTTTGAATTAAAAATGCTTTCAAGGCCAATAATTTTATTTTTGAACAAGAAGTTTATTACAATAAGTTTGACAGACACATGGTGTCCCAGAAATATTACAAGGCAAAAAATGTGGCTTATGTTGCAAGCCTAAGGGCAAGAGACATCTCTTCCATAGGCCTCATAGCCAATTCTCCCTCACATTCCATTCTCTTTAAGATATCACTGGTCTTTGCAAGCAACTTTCTATGATTGGCAATGCAATGCATCATTTGTTCATGTGCATGATGTTTAATGGCATTAACAACATGAGAGGGAGGCATTTTTTGATTATTCTCAATGTAACCCCAGACATCTTTAAAAAATTGAATATCATCTCAACAATGATCCATCCCAATGCATGGGTATTTGCATGGCATGTATATCTGCCTCTTAAGGCTACTTCTTGTAGCTCGGCGGGTGCAAGCCACTTTTTTCGCCCATGCTCTTCCTCTTTCCTATGAACTCTCTTAGCAAAGTCGACATCTGTCTCCAAAGATTTCTTTTTCATATGCCTACTCAGCATCTAGAATTTCCAACAATATCCAATAAGATGTTGCTTGGGTGCAAGTTTGTGTGCATCCACCTTTCTGTGTGCAGCCTTGCCAAACCATCCACAAGTGCATGGATGATATGGAGGAGCTTCTCACAAAAGTCATTGATCCGAGCAATATCTTCCTTCTCCAATGTGGATGGGACTTCCGCACTTGCTGTGGCCATCAGATCTGCATGAGTTGTTCTCTCCTTGCTTCTCACGTACGTGTCCCAATATTGCCCTTGTACTTCTTTCCGACATATTCCATGTGATATGGTAACCCTACAGCTCCTACCAACCACACTTGAAAAATAGTGCCATAGGATCTTGAGTCAATTTTCTCGCCTACATGGATCTCCCTCTTTGTGACATAGGCCAAGAATGGCACTCTATCTATGTTACTAGCCAGGTGTTGTGCACTTTGAACCTTATCACCTCTCAATGGTTGAGAGGGTGTAGAGGTTGGCTGCTCTTCTCCTGTAGCCAAGGACGTAGCTCACCCATAAGCTGCTACAACCTTCTTTTCCCAGCTCTTAGCCACTATGACATGGCATTTTGACGCAATGACCTTACTCTTTGTTTTGTCCCATACACTCATCCATTGTGTCAATTTGAAGACATCAACCTCTTGTGCAAGAGTAGGGTCTGCATTGCATGCTTCATTGAAGCGGGTCTCTGCATTCCCAATAAAGCTATCAACCCAAAGCATGGCATATGTCTCCCACTGCACTTGGCTCGCAAGGTCATCCTGACCTTCGAACTGCAAACTAGTCTTAGCATCACCAAGAATCCTCCTCTTCATAGTGCTAACTCCCTCTAAACTAGATACGATTGATTCCATCTCACTCTCCATGTTGCACGCCCTAGTAAAAAAGGCATCCCAAATGCAACTCATCACTCTCTTACACTTGTCCTTACTTAGCTCTTCCCCTACTTTTTGCTTAGTGCTGATGGTTGAGGCCATGCTTTTTGCGATTAGAACTTGTTGTGTGTGTGCGGAAAGATTTCTCATGTGACTAGCACATAGTTGCAGTTGCCACACAATAGTGAGCAGGCAGGCATCTAAACAATAACCCCCACCCTATGCATGCATGAAATGCAAATGCGGATGATTTCAATGCATGCATGCAAATGATTTCAATGCAAATTTTTTAATTACATGAAATGCAGTGTGTACACATGCGAGAAATGATTCTTTCAATGCATTGTGATGCCAAAAATTGATATTTTTTATTTGGCATTGGTATTGCTTTCTTCTATGTTTGATAAGAGTTTGAGTATCAAATGATAGCCTAGTGGCTCTCACTTATTTCTATTATATTGTATGGGATTGAGAGGATGAGTGGAATGGATCATTGTAAATACCATGTGTATGAATGATAAATACCTTGGTATGGGGTGAGAGTTATTTGTGTATGGAATATTATGGGGTTTTGAGAAAATAGGAAGAGTGAGTCATATAAAGAGGTGGGCTCATGTCCATGTGTTCCAATAATATAAGAGAGGCCACATGCCAAGCGTGTGGAAGGCATGTGGAGGAGTGTGGAGTCAAGAGAAATCCTTCTAGAATTCCTATGTGGAATAAGGAGGATGTGGACATATGGAAAAGAGAGGGTCCCTATGGGCTCCATGTGGGGAGACTCTTGAATTTCATAATATTTTAAGAGTCTTGAGCATCTTTTGATGGGACGCATGGCAAGAGCAGCCAAAAAGGACATGGATGGTGACATATGGGCTTATGTGATTGATAGGGAAAGAACTCTAAAGGTAGCAATTGTAAATGGGTGAAGGAGGGTGACAAAATCTCTATAAAAGGAGCCCTCCTCTCCCTTGTTCATTATCTCTTCCACCATTAGGCCTCATGTTGCTGTAGCTCTAGTCTCCTCAAGCCTCTTCTATGAGCCTTCTCTCCCTCTTGTAGATATTCTATTATGTAGACTCTTGAGTCCATCTCTCTCTAGTTCATTCTCTCTCTGTGTGTGACTATTTCTTTTTTAGATAATTTTTACCCCGTCAAGTAAATTGCCCATATCTTTCCAACCGCTTCTCTCTTTCTTACAAAATATATCAGAGCAAAGCCCATTTCAGGGAAAATCTCAATATGTGATTGAATATTTTATATCATGTCTTTGCTGAAAGTTATGGGTCTCTGTGTCTTATGACAGTTTGGAGAGTGTTTTGAGCTAAGTGTAAAGGTGTCTATGAAGGAGGTGCAATGTGATGAAGGGGACCTTTTTGGCAGAGAGGCACGCATTGCGTAGGGGCTTGCCCAAAAGGAAAGGAGTTGGACATCCTCATGAGAAGCCATGGAGGAGATATGTTGGTGTGGGAGTGGTATGTGATGCAAAAGAGCACATGTTTCTTACTTTCCTTCGTCATCACCATTGTCATCATCCTTCTTTCCACTAATTAAATGACCACTTGTTAGTGTGTGAAGGATGTTGGGCGACGCTAAAATGTGAGTGATAGTTGCACCGAAATGTGTGTGTGATGTGATGTGTGCATAGATCACAAAAAATCAAGCGACTTTCCTTTTTGGAGTGCCCTCAAATTCTTCCTGGATCAAGAGATATGACTTGATCTAGGTGGAGGGGCAAAAGGAGTGCAAATGGTGCTCAATGATGATGTGTCATTATGGGTCACATGCAATGATGATGTGGCATTGTGCCTAGCAAGAGGTGTGCTAGTGGAGCCCTGTGCTAAGGTGGCAAGAGTGGTCACATGCAGTGAAATGTGGAGCACTCTGTGTGCCTGCAAAGGTCAGTGATGACTGTGCTACTGATGTGGCAATGGTTGACCTAACCCAAGGTCAAGTTGACCCAACCATGGTATGATGATGTCAACAAGGAGTGAGACTACCTGTGGCACAAGTGACATGGCACAAGTGACATGGTAGATGATGTGGCAAGGGTGATGTGTCACTGCTGCTGAGCTAGCAAGCTGATGTGGCACTGAGGATCAGATTGATGATGTGGTAGATTCCATGATGTGGCACCTGACCAATCGTTGATGACATGGCAGATTGGATAGAGTGCCATGTGGCTGGCCCTAAGGTGTGGTTGGGTATCCTTGAAGATAAGGAGAAGGCCATGTGTCCCTTGGAGACGTGGGTAGCCAAAATCTTGAGGATTCTAATGGAATCTTCAAGATTTTATCATCTTTGAGTCAGTGATGGAGGCCGTTGGGTGTCCCATGGAAGAGCTCGTGCAAGAAGAGCTTGTGCGATGCTGGTGATGGTCATTGTGCACCTTTGCTCAAAGGAGTCATTTGAAAGGCAACTGGAGCTCTAGTTGAGGCAGTTGAGGCTGTTGGCTGATTGTCAATTGACTAGGTAGCCCGTGGCTATTGAGAGGTGTACTGCTGGTTGGAGGAGCCTCGGTTGTTAGAGCTAGGCCATCGATGTCATTGGAGAGGCTCTAGATGACTGCTTAGGCCCATTGGTCTTGGAGCTATGGGCACTAATCTTATCTATGTTGATGGCGGTCGATGTTGAGGATAGGAGCTTAAATGCAGCGCCTTAGACCACTCGACCAAACCATCTTGCTTGTAGCCGCTACTAGGTGCTTGTAGCAAACTTTGGATCACGGCGCACTGGTTGGCCAAGCATTTGTTGTAGCAGCAATTGTTGATGTGCTTTGTGTGGCTGTGTGCAGCAGCTATGCTCATGAGGCTTGGGTGTTGGAAGGAGGCGCGGGGCACTAGAGTGTTAATGGGAGCTCTCGGAGCCCGTTGGTCTCGGTAGTTTTTGCAGAGTTGACTGTAGGGTGGCTTATAGACTAGTTGCTATAGGAAGGCACAGCTTGGAGAGGCTTAGCTTATGCTCATCAATAGCGCACCTTGCATTACTAGCAACAATCGAGACATAGGAGGCGTTTGAAGATATTGCGCCACTGAGGGCCTTAGATAGGTCTTCACATTTGCTATGGCCACCTGGGCTGTCGGCTGTTGTAGTGCTGTTGTTGGAGCCTTAGTCCAACTATTGCTTTGGACCTTTGGAAGTCCAGGCCAGTCGGTAGCACATTGTGGAAGGGCCCTTGCTGGCTCATATAGTAAAGGAGCTCTCGTTGTCAGTCGAGTTGTAGGTCACCTTCCCTTGAGGCTCGTCGATGCAGCCTTTTGACTGCGTGATCAATGCAAAAGGTGTGAGTAGTGTGATGTAAGGCTTAGGAGGTTGGGTTTAGAGCAGGGAAGAGCTTTAGATGGAGCTCGAGGGCTGATAGTTGGCCAGAGAGGATGTAGGATAGGCTCTTTGAATGGAGTAGTTGTAGGAGCTTCAGTTGCTTGTAGAAGCAAGAACAATGGACACATAGATCTAAAAACAGATCTATCTCTCTCTTTCTCTCACAGAGAGGATAACTCTTCCAAAGAACTCCCTATCTCTCTCACGAGAAAATTTCTCTCATGAACTTCTCACAAACTCTTGAAGAAAATTACTCTCTCTCGCTTTCAATCAAACAACTCTCTCTCACATAGAGATGAACGGAATGGACGGAAATTCTTCTCAAATGGACATAATTTTCTCTCAACGGAAGAGAATGCACACTCAATCGCTCTCAGTCTCTCAATCTCTCAATCACTCTCACAAGAAGGATGGCGCCTCAGCGGAAGGCAAAACCATGCTTTGATACCATGACAAAATATGAAGAGGGGAGAGGAGAAGAGTGGAGATGAGGAGAGAGGCAGCAGCTAGAGAGCACACCACAAATGACTAATTGTACACTAGATTTAGTTGAAAGAATAGAATATATACAAACCCATTTAGGGTTAGGGTTAGGGTTAGGGGATCTAACCCTTTTCTTTATAGAACTCTATTGGGTTAGTGCTATGCACACATGATCACATGATGGTGCTATGCACACGTGATCACATGATGTTGGGCATGAACTCTCAACACCTCCATCCCTTTTATGCATTCTTTCCATGGAGCATGGATCATTATGAAGAACTCTTTTTTGGATAGGTACTTTTTGGTGAACTTATTAAAGGAGATATCTAAGGATCTCACATTCTCCATTAGATAGGAGAACTTCCAAAGCACTAGGACATTATTAGAGAGACTAGTTAATAGCAAGTACTTTCCCCTAGGGGCGAGCATCCACCACCCTTCATCAAAAGCATAAAGTCTCTCTATCCTATTACTCTAAATTCATTCTCCTTTTGTCCTCCTGATTCCTAAAAATCTAGATGTTCACAATCAATTCGACCCTAATTCAAACATGACTTCTCCCACAACTCATGCTCTAACCTTGACAAAGATTTACTTGCATGTGACCTATCCTCAGGTCCTCTGTCATATTTTAGACCCCCAAGGATCCACTTACTACTATCCAAAGACGCATTTAAAGCACTACAACACTCAATACTTTAATGAGGGCTATTTGGAGTAGAAATTCATAATATTAAGCTCAAACCCACTACTAGTAATAACAATAGTCACAAACCACCCTTCATCATTCCAAAACAACTCTATAGCACACAATGAGCTTCAAATCAGAATAGTAGAACACCTTGCACCCTAACATGGATAATTTAAAAACACTTTAAACCCCATTTGACAAAAAACACCTATTTCATTAATTTTGGACATTTTCTGTTGTTTTTGGACGAAGCCCAAAAATCCTTCCCAAATGAAAAGTTTACTTTGTGAAAATATCCTTTCCAAATCAAAATTTTACTTTCTGAAAATATTCTTCCCAAATCAAAAGTTTACTTTGTGGCACTATCATATTCACATAAAAATATTGTTTTTTCAATCTATACTTTTGCACCAACATGCAAGAATTTGAAATAATCCTATATTAGAAATTCTAGCTATATCTAAGTTATTTGTTAATTGAATTATTTTTAATATTTTTCCTTGACGTGATAAATTTATAAATCCATGAAAGGAGACTTAAATATTTCATGAAAATAACATTGTCACTCGCAATATGCACAAAATTTTTAAAACTTTTAATAAATAGAAAAAAGACATGATGCCATAAGACCCAAGTTTTGTATTAAAACAAAGAGGTATAATAGCAATTATAGCTATTATTATATGATTACATTGAGAGATGTTGCTCTCAACTAGAGTTTTTATATCCAAAATGATATAGATTGAACATATGTTTACAATTTAAATTGTTGCTCTTAAAGAGCCTCAATTCGTGCCATCTGCATAATTTGACTCCCCATTGTCTTATTGCTCAATGTCACGATAGTCCCTTGCCAGGTGCCATCTACATTAAATCCCACTTGTCTTGCCAAGCCTTGCCCCTTGGGTGCATTGACTCCCCATTGTCTTATTGCTCAATGTGATAGTCCCTTGCCAGGTGCCATCCGCATTAACTCCCTATTGTCTTGCCACAAGCCTTGACCCTTGGGTGACATCCAGTGCATATTTTGACTCTCATTTGACATAGGAGGTGATGACTCTGATTATAATTGTCTTGAATTGGCTTCTTGCCTAGTACCCAAATAAAATCCTTCAATGGACTTCAATACAAAGCTTTAATTATGGACATTCTTCATTTGCGCTTTCTCCTTCTACTTCCTCCATGGCGAGCATCCTTAAAAATTCGTGTATATACAAAATACTTTGCTGTGGTATTTTTATTTTTCCTTCTACCTCATATCCCATGTGCTTCTTTGATTTCTTTGCCCTTGAATGCCAAGACACTATGATTGTCTCTGTCGAAACTTGAGAGACCGCTTCATCATTTGGGACCCACTCCTTCATTATACAATTAGTATACAATGTGTTGTTATCCATATTCTCCTTCCTGCCCTTTGGCTCATACCATACCGCTGTAAATGTTGTAGCTCTCCCTTGGTCATCTCTTTGCACATCAACTACTTTTGTAACCCAAAACTTCACATTCTCATATTCATCATCCGATGGCTGAACCACAACAAAACAATCGACGTCTATATCTACTTGTGGCATAAACTCTCTCTTCTTCGGTCCACAATATGGACGTGGGAGTAATGATACAAATTCATTTTCAAAGACTGGAGCTGAGCGCAAATCGTTATGAACATTTGGCCAAAACATATTGCATTCTTCCTTGAAATCCTTTGAGCCATTCTCTCAAGGTCCTTTATTAAATTTCGTGTCTTGTTAATTATAGTGGTAGTGTGTTCTCTCCAAGTAGGCTTCGAATCAGGATATCTTCGGAGCATTTCCTCTTTGTATATAATAAATGCTTTTAATCCTTCTATTTCACAGTTAGACCTCTCATTGAATTCTTGTATAGGAGCCCATGTTGGATACCTTTCCTTGCTGGGAATTGAAGTTAAGAGACTGTAAGGTTCTTCAGGTTTCCATTTTGTATCAAGAGAATACTGTTGCCATTGCATTATGGGTTTTTCATCTTTTAAAAAAAAATGAAAGTAGTGTGGATTGGTATGACCTATCAATGCATCACCACCCGTTTGTATGAAAGGTAGAATGAAGCTCTTCCAATCATACATTCTTTCGAGCCTCTCACATATTGTACTTTCCTTACGACCACCAACTTGCCTGCCACATCTTCTTACCAAGTCATCTATTGTCTCCACATCCTTGAATTTAAGCTCCCTTGACACTGTGCTAAAAACCTGATCGATATCCTCATGTGTATGCCCAACATACAAAAATCCACATTCGACCTCATTGAAGATTCGATGAGCAACTAGCATGGAGCAGAATGCAAACATGAGTACATTCGCCAGCAATTATCAGCTTGTATTCTCAAAGTCGGTGGTAGCCGACCTTTTTCTGCATGTACATTGCGAATTGCCTTCATAATAGATGTTACAACTTGATTGCTATCATGTAGATGCAAGGAATCAATCCATATATCTGCAAAGAATTTAATTCCATGCACTAACACTCCACATAGATGTGTCTTTAGAAAGTGCTTTCCTTGTAATTTAGGTGGAGTGGCAACAAAATGAGGCAATGTTGTTGTATTCTGATCCATGCCATCTACAATAAGGCACATGTAGTCATCAGGATGCGAAATAGCTTGCTCCTTCCAAAATGCATATTTTTGTCTGGAATGTTGAATAAGGTCATGATGAGATTTTCAGTTTTTTTTGTATAATTCCCTTTGATTTGGACATGTTGCGCTCTCAATCGCTCGCTTTAAATCATCACAGACATTGCACTTTGACATTTTTTGCCTCCTTGGGATTTTAACATATCCAAAGTTCTTCTTCCAAAGAGTATACAAAGTATGAGAAGAAGCTATGGCATCCCCTCTTTGCCTTTGCTTTTCTGCAATAGAGTCAAATACTTCGAGCTTTGTCAAGCCCATTGGAAGGTGCATTTCAGTGATCGCGTCGCCGTAAGGGAGTTTGGTAGATATATGGGGTTGAGGTAAAGCATTTTCATGTATGAAGTCTTGCAAAATTGCTGCTGCCCTGACAGTTGAGATTCTTGATTTGGACCTTCCTCTATTACCGTGAATGCTAAATTTGTTGCCACACTTTGCCTTGGTGACTAAATCCCAATATGTACCATGGGATAATCCAGTAATATTGCGATATGCCTTATTGTAAATCTTTTTTCCATTTACGAGAGGTTTTACCTTTTGCCTTGAACTTAGACTTTTATTGCCATTCTGAAGAAAGCAAGAGAGACTTGTGAGAAGGTATTCATTTCTTTTGCTTCCTCTTCTTTGCCAGACGTGTCCTCTACATTCCCTGATGTCTGCAAGATCAATGAAGTGCATACATCTTCGCTTGCAACATACATATCGCAATGCATTTAACATGTTCTCCTCCATTACTCTCTTCCTCTTTAGTTGCTTTTGTGGATCTGCCTGGATTCGCTTTCTCTTCATGCATATGTATGACCGTTTTCGTTCCTCATGCACATTGTTATTTGTATTTATGCACTTCTTCTCCTCACATTTGTTTGTAACCAAGCATCCATGATTGGTTGTTGCATCCTTGGCCATATCACAATTAAAGTTAAATATCGAATAATCCTCTGTTGATCTCATCCTCGTTTTTAACATACTCTTAGGACCATTCAATGAATTCAATATTCTACGAGAGTATTGAGAACTTTGAAACTCTTCCACTCCTGAGAGAACATTACTCATTGGGACATCTTGCATGGCTTTCACAAATCCACAAGCTTGATTGACACTAGGTTTGTTAATATGCATGAACTCGTCCACACTTGACAAGACATCGCTATTGAAACCTTTGCTCTTCTCACTGTGCAAGAATTCATCCACCCCAGATAAGGCTTCGCTATAAGGCTTCGCTTCTAAAATCATTTTGTTTCTCAGAACCAATGAAATCATCCACTCCAAATAAGATGTCACTTCTATAATTGAGTACATTGAAATCATCCACATTTGAATTGATAGAGCCTGGCACATGGGCACGCTTTTTAGGTCCTTTGATATTGTAGTATACCTTGTCTTTATCATTGAAAACCACATGCCTCTTTCTCATATTTAAAAATTGCATGCTCCATCTCATATTCTTGCCTACCTCATAGTAGGGATCACATAAGGATGTTATGTTATCAACCATACCATCATCAGTGACTTTCAGAATACTCATCTGTGCAAATGACCATTGCTCCACTTGTTCAAATCCCAATACTTCACCTTCTGCTACAGTCTTCTTTGCAAATGATCTCATTTGTAAAATGTCCCCTATAGTAAAATCCAAGGTGGTGCACTTTGTATTCTTGATAATGTCTCTTGCATAAGTCTCATCTTTGTCCCATGCTATAAATGATCTGTTGGATGTATTGTAGGGCATAACATCTCCAAGTGTTTCCATATCTCCACATTTATACTTTAGCTCAACATGTGCGCTAAGAATCTTTGATACAGTAACTGCCACCTTAACTTCGCCAAGTCTTCGAAAGTGGCAAATTGAATTGGGATCACTATCATGGATTGTAGCAAATGCAACTACTTCTCTTTTGCTACATAAAATCACATCCATCCCTAGAACAAAATCTATAGCCATCTCCTTTGTGAGAGTCCTTCGCAAGCAAGCTGCAGTAGCAACAATTACATAAATATTAGTCTCTTTTTAATAATCTACTCATTTATTATAATTTTTAATTAGTACTTAATTTATTGGTGGGAGAAGTTATCCGATCAATTACTCATCAAATGGACACGCCAAGTTATCCTTTGCATGGTCGATCGAGCAATAAATACTATTTTTTCTCTAGTGTCATGCACATCCGTAAAAAAACACGCTGCTAGGTATGTTATCCGATCAAGCACTTATGGGATGGGAGTGCCACTTTGCATGTAAGTCAATTCTCCTAGTTGAAGGTGTGTGCAAAGTATTGTGCCCATCAGATATGCTTTGCATTGTCGATCAAGCATAAAACACTGTTTTTGCCTTAGTGTCATGCACAACCATGAAAAAACACAGTCCTAGGTGTGTTAATCAAACAAGTACTTATCGGATGGGGGCTCCACTTTGCACGCAAGTCCGTTTCAACTACATTGAGGTGGGTGCAAAGTATTGTTACCATCGGATATGCTTTACATGGCTGATCACACATTATACACCGTTTTTCCCCTAGTGATATGCACATCTGCAAAAAAACACGCCCTTAGGTGTGTTATCTGACCAAGTACTTATCGGATGGGTGTGCCTCTTTGAGAACATTTCAATACCACCTAGGTTGAGGCATAGGAAAAGTGTTGTGCCCATCAGATATCCTTTGCATGGTCGATTGAGCATTAAATACTATTTTTGCTCTAGTGTCATGCACATCCGTAAAAAAACACGCTGCTAGGTATGTTATCTGATCAAGTTCTTATGGTATGGGAGTGCCACTTAAGATGTAAGTCAATTCCACCTAGTTGAAGGTGTGTGCAAAGTATTGTGCCCATCCGATATGCTTTGCATTGTCGATCAAGCATAAAACACCGTTTTTGCCTTAGTATCATACACAACCATGAAAAAACACGGTCCTAGGTGTGTTAATCAAACAAGTACTTATCGGATGGGGGCTCCACTTTTCACGCAAGTATGTTTCAACTAGGTTGAGATGCGTGCAAAGTATTGTCACCATCGGATATGCTCTGCATGGTCGATTACACATTATACAATGTTTTTCCAAAAGTGATATGCACATCGGCAAAAAAACACGCCCTTAGGAATGTTATCTGACCAAGTACTTATCGGATGGGTGTGCCTTTTTGAGAACATTTCAATACCACCTAGGTTAAGGTGTAGGAAAAGTATTGTGCCCATGGGATATGCTTTGGATGGTTGATCGAGCATTAAATACCATTTTTGCCTTAGTGTCATGCACATCTGTAAAAAAACACGTTGCTAGGTGTGTTATCTGATCAAGTACTTATGCGATGGGAATGCCACTTTGTTGCATGTAATTCAATTCCACCTAGTTGAAGGTATGTGCAAATGATTGTGCCCATCAGATATGCTTTGCATTGTGGATCAAGCATGAATATGCTTTGCATTGTGGATTAAGCATAATACACCGTTTTTGCCTTAGTGTAATGCACAACCATAAAAAAACACGGTCCTAGGTGTGTTATTTAAACAAGTACTTATCATATGGGGGCTCCACTTTGCACACAAGTGTCTTTCAACAAGATTGAGGTGCATGCAAAGTATTGTGACCAGTGGATATGATTTGCATGGCCGATCACACATTATACATCGTTTTTTCCTAGTGATATGCACATCCGAAAAAAACACGCCCTTAGGTGTGTTATCTGACCAAGTACTTATCGGATGGGTGTGCCTCTTTGAGAACATTTCAATACCACCTAGGTTGAGGCTTAGGAAAACTGTTGTGCCCATCGGATATCCTTTGCATGGTCGATCGAGCATTAAATACTATTTTGCTTTAGTGTCATGCACATCCGTAAAAAAACACACTGTTAGGTATGTTATACAATCAAGCACTTATGGGATGGGATACAATAAAGCACTTATGGGATGGGCGTGCCACTTTGCAAGTAAGTCAATTCCACCTAGTTGAAGGTGTGTGCAAAGTATTGTGCCCATCGGATATGCTTTGCATTGTCGATCCCGCATAAAACACCGTTTTTGGCTTAGTGTCATGCACAACCATGAAAAAACACGATCCTAAGTGTGTTAATCAAACAAGTACTTATCAGATGGGGGCTCCACTTTGCACACAAGTTTGTTTCAACTAGGTTGAAATGCTTGCAAAGTATTGTCACCATCGGATATGCTCTGCATGGTCAATTACGTATTATACAACGTTTTTCCCGTAGTGATATGCACATCCGCAAAAAAACATGCCCTTAGGTATGTTATCTGACCAAGTACTTATCGGATGGGTGTGCCTTTTTGACAGCATTTCAATACCACCTAGGTTAAGGTGTTGGAAAAGTATTGTGCCCATCGGATATGCTTTGCATGGTCGATCGAGCATTAAATACCATTTTTACCTTAGTATCATGCACATTCGTAAAAAAACACGCTCCTAAGTGTGTTATCTGATCAAGTACTTATGCGATGGGAATGCCACTTTGCATGTAAGTCAATTCCACCTATTTGAAGGTGTGTGCAAAGTATTGTGCCCATCGGACATGCTTTGCATTGTGGATCAAGCATAAAACACCGTTTTTGCCTTAGTATCATGCACAACCATATAAAAACACAGCCCTAGGTGTGTTATTCAAACAAGTACTAATTGGATGGGGGCTCCACTTTGCACGCAAGTCCGTTTCAACTACGTTGAGGTGCATGCAAAGTATTGTCACCATCAGATATGCTTTGCATGGTCGATCACGCATTATACACCGTTTTTTCCCTAGTGATATGCACATCCGAAAAAAACACACCCTTAGGTGTGTTATCTGACCAAGTACTTATCAGATGGGTGTGCCTCTTTGATAAAATTTCAATACCACCTAGGTTGAGGCATAGGAAAAGTGTTGTGCCCATCGGATATCCTTTGCATGGTCGATCGAGCATTAAATACTATTTTTGCTCTAGTGTCATGCACATCCGTAAAAAAACACGCTGCTAGGTATGTTATCTGATCTAGAACATATGGGAAGGGCGTGCCACTTTGCATGTAAGTCAATTCCACCTAGTTGAAGGTGTGTTCAAAGTATTGTGCCCATCGGATATGCTTTGCATTGTCGATCAAGCATAAAATGCCATTTTTGCCTTAGTGTCATGCACAACCATGAAAAAAACACGGTCCTAAGTGTGTTAACTAATCAAAAAAGTACTTATTGGATGGGGGCTCCACTTCATACGCAAGTCCGTTTCAACTAGGTTGAGATGTGTGCAAAGTATTGTCACCATCGGATATGCTCTGCATGGTCGATTATGCATTATACAATGTTTTTCCCGTAGTGATATGCACATCCGCAAAAAACACGCCCTTAGGTATGTTATCTAACCAAGTACTTATCGGATGGGTGTGCCTCTTTGAGAACCTTTCAATACCACCTAGATTAAGGCATAGGAAAAGTATTGTGCCCATCAGATATGCTTTGCATGGTCGATCGAGCATTAAATACCATTTTTACCTTAGTGTCATGCACATCCATAAAAAAACATGCTGCTAGGTGTGTTATCTGATCAAGTACTTATGCGATAGGAATGCCACTTTGCATGTAAGTCAACTCCACCTATTTGAAGGTGTTTCAAAGTATTGTGCCCATCAGATATGCTTTGCATTGTGGATCAAGCATAAAACACCGTTTTTGCCTTAGTGTCATGCACAACCATATAAAAACACGGTCCTAGGTGTGTTATTCAAACAAGTACTTATTGGATAAGGGCTCCACTTTTCACACAAGTCTGTTTCAACTAGGTTGAGGTGCGTGCAAAGTATTGTCACCATCGGATATGCTTTGCATGGCCGATCATGCATTATACACCGTTTTTCCCCTCGTGATACGCACATCCGCCAAAAAACACACCCTTAGGTGTGTTATCCGACCAAGTACTTATCGGATGGGTGTGCCTCTTTGAGAACATTTCAATACCACCTAGGTTGAGGCGTAGGAAAAGTGTTGTGCCCATCGGATATGCTTTGCATGGTCGATCGAGCATTAAATACCATTTTTGCCTTAGTGTCATGCACATCCGTAGAAAATCACACTGCTAGGTATGTTATCTGATCAAGCACTTATGGGATGGGCATGCCACTTTGCATGTAAGTCAATTCCACCTAGTTGAAGGTGTGTGCAAAGCATTGTGCCCATCGAATATGCTTTGCATTGTCGATCAAGCATAAAACACCGTTTTTGCATTAGTGTCATGCACAAACATGAAAAAACACGGTCCTAGGTGTGTTAATCAAACAAGTACTTATTGGATGGGGGCTCTAGTTTGCATGCAAGTACCTTTCAAATAGGTTGAGATGCGTGCAAAGTATTGTCACCGTCGGATATGCTCTGCATGGTCGATTACGCAATATACAACGTTTTTCCCGTAGTGATATGCACATCCGCAAAAAAACACAGCCTTAGGTATGTTATCTGACCAAGTACTTATCGTATGCATGTGCCTCTTTGAGAGCATCCCAATACCACCTAGGTTAAGGCATAGGAAAAGTGTTGTGCCCATCAGATATGCTTTGCATGGTCGATCGAGCATTAAATACCATTTTTGCCTTAGTGTCATGCACATCCGTCATGCACATCCGTAAAAAAACACGCTGCTAGGTGTGTTATCTGATCAAGTACTTATGATATGGGAATGCCACTTTGCATGTAAGTCAATTCCACCTAGTTGAAGTTGTGTGCAAGGTATTGTGCCCATCGGATATGCTTTGCATTGTCGATCAAGCATAAAACACTATTTTTGCCTTAGTGTCATGCACAACCATATAAAGACACGGCCCTAGGAGTGTTATTCAAACAAGTACTTATCGGATAGGGGCTCCACGTTGCACTCAAGTCCCTTTCAACTATGTTGAGGTGCGTTCAAAGTATTGTCACCATCAGATATGCTTTGCATGGTCGATCACGCATTATACACCGTTTTTTCCCTAGTGATATGCACATCCGCAAAAAAACACACCCTTAGGTGTGTTATCTGACCAAGTACTTATCAGATGGGTGTGCCTCTTTGATAACATTTCAATACCACCTAGGTTGAGATTTAGGAAAAGTTTTGTGCCCATATCCTTTGCATGGTCGATCGAGCATTAAATTATTTTTGCTCTAGTGTCATGCACATCCATAAAAAAACACGCTGCTAGCTATGTTATCCGATCAAGCACTTATGGGATGGGAGTGCCACTTTGCATGTAAGTCAATTACACCTAGTTGAAGGTGTGTGCAAAGTATTGTGCCCATTGGATATGCTTTGCATTGTCGATCAAGCATAAAACCCCGTTTTTGCCTTAATGTCATGCACAACGATGAAAAAACACGGTCCTAGGTGTGTTAATCAAAGAAGGACTTATCGAATGGGGGCTCCACTTTGCACTCAAGTCCATTTAACCTAGGTTGAGATGCCTGCAATGTATTATCACCATCAGATATGCTCTGGATGGTCGATTACACATTATACAACATTTTTCCGGTAGTGATATGCACATCGGTAAAAAAACACGCCCTTAGGTATGTTATCTGACCAAGTACTTATCGGATGGGTGTGCTGCTTTGAGAACATTTCAACACCACCTACGTTAAGGCGTAGGAAAATTATTGTGCCGATTGGATATGCTTTGCATGGTCGATCGAGCATTAAATACCATTTTTGCGTTAGTGTCATGCACATCTGTAAAAAAACACACTGCTAGGTGTGT
Source organism: Dipteris shenzhenensis (assembly GCF_047967505.1). Classification (NCBI taxonomy): domain Eukaryota; kingdom Viridiplantae; phylum Streptophyta; class Polypodiopsida; order Gleicheniales; family Dipteridaceae; genus Dipteris; species Dipteris shenzhenensis. The sequence goes on along the minus strand of NC_141605.1, from coordinate 53,563,296 downwards.
TATCCGATCAAGTACTTATGCGATGGGAATGCCACTTTGCATGTAATTCAATTTCACCTATTTGAAGATGTGTGCAAAGTATTGTGCCCATCGGATATGCTTTGCATTGTCGATCAAGCATAAAACACCGTTTTTGACTTAGTGTAATGCACAACCATAAAAAAACACGGTCCTAAGTGTGTTATTCAAACAAGTACGTATCAGATGGGGGCTCCACTTTGTACGCAAGTATATTTCAGCTAGGTTGAGGTGCGTGCAAAGTAATGTGACCATCGGATATGCTTTGCATGGCCGATCATGCATTATACATCGTTTTTCCCCTAGTGATATGCACATCTGCAAAAAAACACGCCCTTAGGTGTGTTATCTGACCAAGTACTTATCGGATGGGTGTGCCTCTTTGGGAAAATTTCAATACCACCTAGTTGAGGTGTAGGAAAATTTCTGTGCCCATCGGATATCCTTTGCATGGTCGATCGAGCATTAAATACTATTTTTGCTCTAGTATCATGCACATTCGTAAAAAATCACACTGCTAGGTATGTTATCCGATCAAGCACTAATGGGATGGGCATGCCACTTTGCATGTAACTCAATTCCACCTATTTGAAGGTGTGTGCAAAGTATTGTGTCCATCGGATATGCTTTGCATTGTCGATCAAGCATAAAACACCATTTTTGCCTGTGTCATGCACATAACCATGAAAAAACACGGTCCTAGGTGTGTTAATCAAACAAGTACTTATTGGATGCAGGCTCTAGTTTGCACGCAAGTCTGTTTCAACTAGGTTGAGATGCCTGCAAAGTATTGTCACCATCGGATATGCTCTGCATGGTTGATTACGCATTATACAATGTTTTTCCCGTAGTGATATGCAAATCTGCAAAAAAACATGCCCTTAGATATGTTATCTGACCAAGTACTTATCAGATGGGTGTTCCTCTTTGAGAAAATTTCAATACCACCTAGGTTAAGGTGTAGGAAAGGTATTGTGCCCATCGGATATGCTTTGCATGGTCGATCGAGCATTAAATACCATTTTTGCCTTAGTGTCATGCACATCTGTAAAAAAACACGCTGCTAGGTGTGTTATCTGATCAAGTACTTATGCGATGGGAATGCCACTTTGCATGTAAGTCAATTACACCTAGTTGAAGGTGTGTGCAAAGTATTGTGCCCATCGAATATGCTTTGCATTGTTGATCAAGCATAAAACACCGTTTTTGCCTTAGTGTCATGCACAACCATATAAAAACACGGCCCTAGGTGTGTTATTCAAAAAAGTGCTTATCAGATGGGGGCTCCACTTTGCACGCAAGTCCGTTTCAACTATTTTGAGGTGCGTGCAAAGTATTGTCACCATCGGATATGCTTTGCATGGTCGATCACGCATTATCCACCGTTTACAATGGTGTAGCCCCCATCTAGGACGTGCAAATGCTTAGATGTGTAGAATGCATTCCAAAAGGGCATGGTGCTCAATCCCACCGATGCATGCGTGTGCACGCGGGGGTGAGAGGGGGGGAGAGAGAGAGAGAGAGAGAGAGAGAGAGAGAGAGTGATATACACATCCGCAAAAAAATACGCCCTTAGGTGTGTTATCTGACCAAGTACTTATCGGATGGGTGTGCCTCTTTGAGAACATTTCAATACCACCTAGGTTGAGGCATAGGAAAAGTGCTGTGCCCATCGGATATCCTTTGCATGGTCGATCGAGCATTAAATACTATTTTTGCTCGTGTCATGCACATCCATAAAAAAACACGCTGCTAGGTATGTTATCCGATCAAGCACTTATGGGATGGGAGTGCCACTTTGCATATAAGTCAATTCCTCCTAGTTGAAGGTGTGTGCAAAGTATTGTGCCCATCAGATATGCTTTGCATTGTCGATCAAGCATAAAACACCGTTTTTGCCTTAGTGTCATGCACAACCATGAAAAAACACAGTCCTAGGTGTGTTAATCAAACAAGTACTTATCGGATGGGGGCTCCACTTTGTATGCAAGTCCGTTTCAACTACGTTGAGGTGGGTGCAAAGTATTGTTACCATCGGATATGCTTTACATGGTCGATCACACATTATAGGCTGTTTTTCCCCTAGTGATATGCACATCTACAAAAAAACACGCCCTTAGGTGTGTTATCTGACCAAGTACTTATCGGGTGGGTGTTCCTCTTTGTAAACATTTCAATACCACCTAGGTTAAGCATAGGAAAAGTATTGTGCCCATCAGATATGCTTTGCGTGGTCGATCGAGCATTAAATACCATTTTTGCCTTAGTGTCATGCACATTCGTTAAAAAACACGCTGGTAGGTGTGTTATCTGATCAAGTACTTATGGGATAGGAATGCCACTTTGCATGTAAGTCAACTCCACCTATTTGAAGGTGTGTGCAAAGTATTATGCCCACCGGATATGCTTTGCATTGTCGATCAAGCATAAAACACCGTTTTTGCCTTAGTGTCATGCACAACCATATAAAAACACGGTCCTAGGTGTGTAATTCAAACAAGTACTTATCGGATAAGGGCTCCACTTTGCACGCAAGCCTGTTTCAACTAAATTGAGGTGCGTGAAAAGTATTGTCACCATCGGATATGCTTTGCATGGTCGATCACGCATTATACACCGTTTTTCCCCTCGTGATATGCACATCCGCAAAAAAACATGCCCTTAGGTGTGTTATCTGACCAACTACTTATCGGATGGGTGTGCCTCTTTGAGAACATTTCAATAGGAGATCAAAAAGCTCAAACTTCGATGCAGGGACAAGAAGAACACGCACACTGTCACAAACGTGTAGAACATGAGGGCAAACTTCTAGAGCAAGAAATGGTGGATGTAACTAAGGATGATGAAACACAAGCCTTGAGTGCACGAGAATTAAAAAAAATTGAAGAAGATCAAGGTTGATCCACTGCAGTTATGCTAGAAGCTCTTGCTAGCAAACCACGACGTGAAATGCAAAGGGCTAGTACTGCAAGAGCAACGGTTCCAAGCAGAAAAAAAGGCATCATCCCACTGTAGAGAGAGATAATATGGATGAAAAATGGTTAAAAGAAGAGAAAGATGAAGAAGAATCAGAACTCGAGGCTGAAGATAATCAGGATGAACTCACATCAATCAAAAATCTTAATCTGCATCTTAATGAAGCAGTTACAAATGATGATGTGGGATATATCTGGGGTCAAAGGACGTGATTTGTGAATGCCAAAGATGTGGAAGCTGCAGTTGTCTTTACTAATAGCCGAAGCTTTGATATATCCTATGCACTGCAAATATACGAGGCTTTGAGAGATGGTAAGAAACCTGTGGCAAGCAATGTGGTCCTGCGCCCAATAATGTTTTGTCCAATCAAAAATAGTTTTTTGGATCAAATAACATTTACAGGGCCTACACATTTCGAGGAAAGATTCTTTAAAGACACTCTTAAAAATATTCCACATGAACAAGGTGAAGAGGCACAAGGTGAGAATATGCTAAAAGAAGCAAAGAAGGAATTCCTCCTTCATTGCAGATTCCAGCCCATTGATGGTCAACATTGGGCTTATGCTTGTAATCAGATCTCGCAAAGGAAACAAAGGAGGTCAAAAGACTCACTTCAGAATAATTTGCAAAGATAAGTTCATTCCATTATTATCCTGCAACAATCTGTATATTCAAGCATGAGATCAAGTATTTGATTGAGTTCGAAAGACTTAATCATTATATCCATGGAAAGCATAAGATATCCTCAACATCAGAGGTCTTACAGAAGGCAAGGGTTATATGGACAACATTTGGTTCTCCAAATCCTGATTTGAAGCGAAAGGTCACAAAAGCAAACGCCGACACACTCACAAACTTCTATACTTCTTTGAGTGCAGTTGTGCCTAGGGGAACTCAAGAGCAAGAAGAAAATATGACAAGCCTCAAGGTGGTGAGGGACAGATATGCCGACTACACTTCTATCATATTTTGTCCTGTTGAAGTGTTCAATGAGATGCTTGAAATGTGCATTGCTTGTGAGCGTGGATAGTTGACCTATGAAGCTCCTTTGTTTATCTCCAGAAAGTCAAAGGTAATGGATAAGAAGGAGTTGACGGCAAGGATGTGGAGGCCTATAAAGTACTTACCTGACAAGTAAGCATCCATGGCAGCACAAAAAATTTTAAAGAAAGAATGGTTTTTTGGAAATAAAGACAAAGACCACTGCATGGAAGAATGCATCAATGTACAGGTGAGGCGTGATGTAGTGCATAGTGCCATTAAGTATTTGCTGTCAGAGAAACAAATTCCACTTACTCATCGTAACATTGACTATAATGTGGTCAAGCATATAGCTTCTTTGTCAATACCCAAGGTAAAGCTATGGGCAAACAGGTGGATTAAAAAGAATGAAGATGGGTCAGAAATAGTAACCTCTTATATGAGAAAAGAAATCCCACAACAGGTGGTTGCATATGTGGAAAGATTAATCAGCGAGATAAGGATGCCGATAGATATGCACCAAAGCTTTCAATTCAATGTAGAGGTTATGGCAGAGTCTGGAAAGCTTGTGAACTTCAGGGGAGTTTCAGAAGATGACTTCATCAAGAATGAGTCAGCATGGGATAAGCCACAACTATTTTTTATCAATGAAGTTTCTAGTGATGGTATCCATAACTTCATTGATAGAATAGTATATAACACCATTAGCAAAGTGGCAATTTGCAACATTGTCATTTTTGTTGATTAAAAAGACAAAGAAGCCATGCAGGTTACTCTAGAGCGAGCATATTCATCAGATTTGAAGATCTATAGTGGTGTTTATGCAGCAAAGAGAGGCAAGAGAGAATGTGGCATAGCGATTCAATCTCTTGAATCATTCTTTTTGTGTATGCGGAGTCCCAACCCTGATCACTCCTTACAAAAGAACATAAGAGGGAATTCAAATAATTTGAGATTGATGCTAGAAGAGCAAGATATTCCCAGGTCCATACATTATCAAAAAAACAACTATGGAAGTCTTGCAAAAAGTGGGAGTCTCTTGCTTACCATGATGGAGAATTTGCTACCGGCAGGTTGGGAGGTCACCTTAAGCAGGATGGGATATTTATTTGAGGATCTCCTCAGAAAAGGCAACTCCACAAATATTATTGAAAACAAGCATTTCATGGCTTATTTTCAGCTTCAAGCAGATCTAACCATAGGCTATGAAAAAGAGATAGACCATAAGGACACTGATGATATGGATGATTACCTTGAAGATCATAATGTCCTAGTTGATGATGATGAAAAGATGGACTTACATGACCCGTTCAGAGAGAGGTTGGTGGATGAAGACAAACATGATGATGCCTTCTTTGATATGAAAAAAGGCCATGATGACAATACTTAGTGGTATGAACTCTCAGTTTCTCAACTAAATATAATTTTTTAAATAAGATTTAAATTTAAAGATAATGAATCTAATCTCTCATATTTGTTTACAGGCAATAGAGGGAGAAGAAATGGATGAAGTCAATATGGAGGCACTCCCTTCTACTTCAGCAATGCAACCACCTCTAAATTTGATTGAAGAATCCCATGAGCACAAGAGCTTTAAAGACACCATGGAAAAGCAGAATGACCACAAACATAGAATATAAGCTATGACAGAGACCCATTCTGCAAATTTAGCTGCATTGGATAAAATGGAGAGCTCATTTAAAGTTACGATCGTTTTGAAACAAGAACCTCAGTATTTGAGCTTTGGTAGAGAGGAGGTTTCAATCCTCTCCAATCCTTTAAAAGAGGTTAATGACAATGTTATCCTGGCCATTCTCAGATAACGTTTGTTTATTTGTTGCTACTTCAATGAGCTAACATTTGTTTATTTGTTTATAGTGTAATTATCAGTTTCCTAGTGCAAAATGCAAATCAATTCTATGAGCTAACGTTTGTTTATTTCTTGGTGTAGTGTAGTTATTTCTCAGCTTCCTAGTGCAGAGTGTAGCATCGTGTCTACATGCTCGATGCTCTCCTTTCTTCTATTCTTAGCTCTCCTCAAAAGACTATAGAAGATGTTTGTACCTGGTTAAGCCCTTTGAATTTAGATGGGGTGCGAGTCATCTTTATGCCTTATCATGAGGAGTAAGTATCAACTCTAACCTTATTTTTACTATTTCTTTGGCAAGTTTGTGTAAAATAATAATCATTTTTATTCTGGTCATGTAGCTCACATTGGAGTTTGATCGCTTGGGACCTTGAACTCAACCATTTGTGGTTTGTGAATTCAATGGAAGGCTATCATGCCAACTCCCCAAGGTAATTATTCTCTTGATATTTTTGTTACTTTCTTATTTTGTATCTTATGATCATGACATATTAATATATTTAATATGTCATGATGGACAGTGCTGGATATCGGCTAGTATATGCTATCAGAACAACCACGGAGCAACAAGACCAAGTAGAATTCAAAAGACATCTGCCAGTCGAGCAAAAAGATGGGCACAGCTGTGGGTGGAGAGTTGCCTACAACTGCATGTTGCTTCTTAGAGAGATTTTTGATTTGGAGTTACCAGTCAAAATGGAATCATATATAGAAGCCAATCTGCTACCATTTTGGGCTAAGAGTATTCAGCGTCTAATTGCTACCATTGGGAAACAACCTGAAAATATGACTACATTGCAGCATGTATAAAACCTTATCTTTATGCTTGTATGCTTGTTCAAGCCTTTAATTGGGATGTGTAAATCTCATAACTTTTTTATACTTTCCTCCAAGAGGAGAAGAGACTAAGTCTAATGAAAGCATGCTATCTTTATACTTTTATGATTATTTAAACCTTTATTTTTATTTGGGATGTGTAAATCTCATAACTTTTTAAAATTTTCCTCCAAGAGGAGGATAGATTCACTCTAATGAAAGCATGTATGAAACCTTACTTTTTAAATTTTTGCTCCAAGAGGAGTAGAATCACTCTAATGAAAGCATGTATGAAACCTTATCTGATTGTTTAAGCCTTTATTTGGGATGTGTACATCACATAACTTTTTTATATTTTTATAACAGAAGGAGGATGTAGAAGACATAGCAAGTGAAGAAGAATACGATGTAGACTACTCTCTCAATAAGATGAGTCATGAAAATATGAATCTATTAGAGCAGATTGGAAGTTCATTCACCGCTATGTTGTTAATTCGACAACAACCTCATTTTTTTGAATTTGGTGAAGAAGAGATTTCAATCCTCTTGAATCTTAAGAAAGAGGTTAATGTCAAAGTCATTACAACCATCCTCAGGTTTGATGTAGCCTTTTCCTTGGCTTTATACTTTGCTTATTTTGATTAAACCCAAGAAGCTAATACTTTTTTTTTTAATATAGTAATGTTATAGCAAATTTTTCGCAAAATATACAAAGCATTTCATATATGCTCGATCCTTGTATTTCAGAAGTGCTTAGCAACAAAGAAGAAACCATAGAGGATGTTTGTAAGTGGTTGAAGCACGTTCCTATGAATGAGGCACGAGTTATGAGAAGTAAGCATTAAACCCTACTTGTTTTTTCTATTGCATTGCTAGAATTGTCTCAAACACAGTAATTATTCTTTATTGATAATGCAGCTCACATTGGAGTCTGGTAGTCGTGGACATATTTGCTAAGAAGTGCTTCTTTGCCAACTCAATGACATCCGTCCATGGCACTGTGTTAGAGTAAGTATAGACTACACTTGTTGTCACTTCTTGACATGTAGATTGATATGCAATGCACATATTCACTGTTATTATATGTTTTGATGTGCAGATCAGCTCGAAAGTTAGTAGGTGCTATCGACACAGTAATGCGGCAATGTGACTTGGTACAACAAATAGAGTATATAACATGTCAGGTATCACATCAAGAGAATAGCCACATCTATAATTGTGGATGGAGGGTGGGCTACAATTGCTTTTTGGTACTTGGTCGAATTTTTGAGATACAAAATGACACCACACTGTCAACATATACGGATTTGCATCTCTATGCATTTATAACATGTACCATTCGAGCAATCATTAAGGGCGACATTATGGACCCTCCCACAAGGCAAATAGATAATGGCTCTGAGGAGTGCAAAATGAATGCCGTCAAAGAGTCAAAGAGTCAAAGGGGACAGAAGACCTCAACTCTACAAACATGGCTTCATTGGAAGAATTGGGAAGCTCTTTTAATGTTAGGGTTATGATTCAACATAGACCTCAGTATCTTGAATTTGGGGGAGAGGAGATTTCAATCCTCTCTAGAGCTTCAAATGAGGTCAATAACAATGTTATGATGGCCATTCTTAGGTTTGATACAAACTTTTTCTCTGCTTGATAATTCAATATTTTGATTAAATCTAATAAGCTAATATTCATTTATTTGTTGGTGCAATATAGTTATCTCACGATTTGGTAGAGCCATACAAAACCGTGTGTATATATTGGATTCCCTCCTTTCTCCTATACTTAGCGATAACAGAAAGACGATAGCCGTTGTTTGTAAATGGTTACAGCCTTTACATTTACATGGCGTGCGAGTCCTATTTATGGCATATCACGAGATGTAAGTATCATGGCAACCTTTATTTTCATCTTATACTGGCAACATTGTGTTAAATAATAATGGTTCTTAATTATTCGTGTAGGGAACATTGGAGTCTGGTGGTTTGGGACCTTGAAGACAACTATTGTTGGTTTGTTAACTCGATTGCAGGCTTTCATGGCTCAGTGCAAATGTAAGTATTCTATTAATCTGTTGTTACTTCTATATTATGTACCTTATGTAATAGACACACTAAGTTTTTTTAATATGTCATGATGAGCAGGTCAATTGAGAATTGGTATCTGCTATCAAAGAAACAGGACAGTACAAAGACTCGCTAGAATTCCAAAAGCATTTAGTAGTAGAGCAGGAAGATGGGCATAGTTATGGGTGGAGAGTTGCCTACAACTGCATGTTGATTTTCAAAGAAATTTTCTCACTTAAGCCACAGATCTCATCAGAAGACTCTTTGGAGCTCAAATATTCAGAGGAGGATATACAATTGTTTAGGGCTGAAATCATTCAAGACCTAATTGCTGCCATTAGAATACAACATGCAACTGAAGCAATATCAGAGCTTGCATTTAAGGAAGAGGAGACTGAGTCTACTGTGAAAGCACTGCACACTACAGAAGAAGTAGAGACTCAGTGTACACCTACAGCACCACAGCCTCCACTGGAAGCATCAGAAGAGTTGCCACAGCCTCCGCTTGCATTTAAGGAAGAGGATACTGAGTCTACTCCGAAAGCACTGCATACTACAGAAGAAGTAGAGACTGAGTGTACATCTAGAGCACCACAGCCTCCATTGGAAGCATCAGAAGAGTTGCCACAGTCTCCACTAGAAGCATCAGAAGAGTTGTGATGCATGTATGATGTTGTGTTTGTATATATGCATGAGGAGCATATTCTCATGATGTTGTTTACTCCATGAATATTATGGTTGACATTTATTTGTTGCAATGTATGAATCATGATGTAGTTTTTGTTAGTTATACACCAATTTTTGACTTATTACTGAAGTGGCATTTAGTCATGATATTTATATATTTATTTCATGCACACAATTTTATGATATGAATGTGTGATGATGTGATTATTAGGAAATATAGCCTTCTGTGATGAGAATTTTGATATGAATATGTGATGATGTAATATTTGTAATATATTTCATGGCAAAGTATCAATTCCCAATGCTCCACTCACTTAAAGTACAGCATTCCCAATGCTCTACAAAATTTTATTCAGTTGGATAGTCTCCACTCACTTAAAGTAGAGAATTTCCAATGCTCCTCTCACTTTATTCCAACCCTTATCCTTATCATAGTGAACACATCGTGCCTTAGTGCACTTGTATTCTTCCATCGTAGTCCTTCCACAAACACTCTCTTATTTCTTACATCCTAGTCCTTCTGATTAACTTGTATTCGTCTTTCACTTTACGTCTTCCCTCACTTTCTATCACTCTTGAAGGAGGGGCAGCTCACTATGCATCCCTCGCTATCGCTCCCTCACTCTCCTTCTCCCACTTTCCCTGTAAGACAATGACTAGTTACTACCCGACTTCATTTACTGAACTCAACTTCTATCTTAGATCTCTTTTGTATGAACCAATGAAGGGAAAATCATTCGAGGAGGATATGTTACGCACATGGCTGCTTGATTTGAACTCAGCAGAAGAGGTGAATATCCTTAGCTTTCTTTTTTGCTTCTTTTAATCACGTACTTCTTATGTGAACGAGTTAAATTTTCATACAGGATATGGCAGTGGCTAGAAGCTGTATTGAAAAAAATGGTGAAGATGAGGGAAGCCAAGAGAGAAAAGAAGAGTTGTTGAATGCTTACAAGTCGGCGGAAGATTCGAAACAAGTTGTGAGGAGAGTCTGTGAGGAGATTTGCGATGCCAGCCCTGGTTACACATGGCCTGCAAGTTTAAAGTCTACTTGTTTTCATGAAGCCAATGCCATAGTAGGCACTTTCGAGGACATATGCTCTCTCTAATGACTTAATAGTCAAGTGATGGAAATTTAATTCCATAGAAATTTAAAGTAACTGTGAAATTTAATTCCATAGACTTATGTGTTTTCTAAAGTTACTGTAATAAACAAGAAATGAAACTACAGTTCCACAAAGACTTTTTAGTTCTCTAATGTAAAGTTGTAATAGACAAGAGAGACAAAGATGACATCTTCTAGGCTGAGCTAATGGAAGGTGTTTTTTAACACCATATGGCTTTGAGTTATATGATCTACTTCTTGTACAAATGTGTCATGCTTTTTTTTAAATGTACTCTAGTTTTTTTTCTAATTTGATTTTTTAAAATCTTACTTTTTGTCTCTTTTAACAACATGAAGTCCTCTTTTTTAAATGTACTCTAGTTTTAATAACATGTCACGTCATTTTTTCTAATTTGATTTTTTAAAATCTTACTTTTTGACTCAAAGATTTGTTGTATAAGAGCCTCTTTTTTTTAAATGCTTTATCCAAAATTATCTCACAAAACGAATTTGGACAGTGCACTAGTCCAAAATTAATGAAATAGGTGTTAAAAAGGAAACCAGAGATCCCCCTCCTCGCACTTACATTGTTGCAAAATGACCACATCCTATTTCTTTTCCCTCATGGCCATGACACACCCATTTTGCTTCACTTTCTCACAAAACCCATGTAGATTTTTACGAGTCAAAATACCCTTGTCCTCTTCCTTGAGCCCCAAATGCCCCTACTTCCCTTCAATGTGCCAAGACCTTGTATGCATCCCAAAGAAAGTGGAATATATTTTCTTTACCCAATTCAACATTACCAACAACATCCTTGATGAATTTGGCACACCACATGTTGACTACACATTTTGTTTAGGCCTAGCATCCCCCAATGATACTTTCCTTGATCTTGTCCTCATGCACTCATTTCTTGTGATTAGATTTTTTGAATTTCCCCACATAATGGTGGTTCAGAAACCTATTGACTGGAACCTATGTCCCCCTAGGGGAGCTTCCTTTGATGAGGTTAGGAAATGCCATCCATCATGAAGCTCCACCATGGCTTTTCTCTTCTTGCTGGCTATCATCCATAACACCTAATTTATATCTCCATCGGCCTTTATAGAATCCATGGAAAGATCTTGATGCTCTTGAACCACATGAGGAATTGAGGTAGTCTGATTGCACCCTTGCTTTTTGCATCGTGCTTGGCTTTGTTAATTGTCTTGTTCAAGAAGTGAAGAGATAAGCATAGAAGATACGAGGGGAGAGAGATGATCATGAACTCTCTTCTATTACAGGATGTCCACACACTCTTCTCTATATAAGAGATTCCTAAAGACTCTTCACATCACTTCTTTAAAGAAGTCCAACCATCCACTTATCCACAACTATCAATTCATATGCATACACATAGCTATGCATCTACAATCTCCCCCTCAAGCTCAACATGATCTTGTACATGACCTAAACCCAAAGCATCTCTAAAAGGGCAAAACATATATTTACCCAAAGGCTTGGTAAATATATCTGCAACTTGGGCATCTATCTTCACATATCTCAAGTCAATTTCGCCACTTATCACTTTCTCTCTAATATAGTGATAGTGGACTTTTTTGTATTTTGTTCTTGCATGGTAAATGAGATTCCTGGCCAGCATAATAGAACTTACATTGTCACAGTAGATCACTACTAGACCATCAATCCATACTCATAACTCATAAAGAAGCAATCTCAGCCAAGTTTCTTTACATGCTGCTATGGCAGCCCCTCTATATTCATCTTCCATGCTAGACAAAGCAACTGTGAGTTGTTTCTTGCTGCTGTAACTAATCCCTAGGGCGCCAACTCAATGTGTAATATGTTACTACCCTCATCTAAAATCCAAGGTATGGGGGGAAAAGGTCCATATATAATATGCATGGATTTCCTTAAAATTTTTCAAATATGTAAGGGAAAAATATGGAAATTTCATGTCCCCCCTCCCACAAAATATAAGGTATATACCTTGAAAAATATGCAAGATTTTAAGATTTGCACATATTTTTCATAATATGTGAGGCCCAAAGGGGGGGGGGGGGGGGGGGGGGATAATATGTGAGGCCAAAGTGGGGGGGTCTTTTGGATGAGAGGGGCGGTAAAACAAAAAATACACTAAAATGTGAAAAATCATCTCCTTTCAAATTAATGTAACTTTTTCATGTGCTACCCAAATTTCAAGGTGTAAGGACATATTTGAAGCTCTTTTAGTGTAGAACACAACCATGTTACTTTGAATAATTTGTACTCATGGCATATTGTTAAATTCATCTCATACTTAAGATTTTGATCGATTTTCTTACTAAAGGGAGTTGGCGCCCTAGGAACTAATCACACTACTCCCAAGAGAGAATGCATACCCACTAGTTGACCTTCTATCATCAATGTTGCCAGCCCAATCTGCATCAGTATAACCATGCAAGCATATCCCTCCTTCCTTGGCATAACACAAGCCAAATTTTATTGTGGCTTTCACATATCTGAGTATTCTTCTCACCACATCAAGGTGACTCTTGCAAGGATTTTGCATGAACTAAATCACCACACCCAAGGCATAACTCAAATCCGGTCTAGTGATGGTAAGATAAACGAGACTCCCAACCATCTTCTGAAACATGGTCACATCGTGCAAGTAATACCCATCATCAACCAACTTAGCATTTGGCTCAAGTGGTGTTTCAATTGGTTTGCATGCTGCATCCCATACTTTTCCAGCATGTCCAAAGCATATTGCCTTTGTAGCATCCAAATACCTTGTGGTGAATCAATTACTTCAATCCCAAGGAAGTATCTAGCTGTCCAAGGTCCTTCATGTCAAATGCACATGACAATCTCTCCTTAGTTGCTGTAATTTCTACATCAAGTCTCCCCATGATGATTAAATCATCCACATAAATGATCACAAGAACCATTTTTTCTCCCTCTTGCTTCACATATAGTGAGCTATCAGCCTTAGATTCAAGTGCATATTTAGCAGGGTTTTACTTATTCTCTCGCACCAAGCTCTTAGAGCTTGCTTCAGCCCACACAATGCTTTCCTTAACTTGCACACATGCATAGGATATTTGGGATGTTTATATCCTTTGGGCTGATGCATATAAACCTCCTCATGATATCCTTTGGGCTAATGCATATAAACCTCCTCATGAAGTGTACCATTCAAGAAAGAAAATTTGACATCCATTTGATATAACTTCCATCTATGCATGCTTGCCAAAGCAATCACGGAAGGAAGGGAGCTCAAACCTCTTATAGTGCAGATGTAATTCTATTGGACATGTCCATTGGCATGGCAGTTGAGGGTTTTGATGGCTTGCCTGATTGGAATAAGTGGTCCATTGACATCCTTGAGGCAGTGCTCGGCCTCAATGTGGCCATGTTGGATGACTCAGGATGGTTGCTATTGATTTCCTCTACCACTCATAGATGGGAGACGGAGCTACAGATTGGGAGACATGCCATTCCAAGTTCATGATCGCATACATTTGCAGGGCATTGATCCTTTTGGAAAGGGACTTCATGGGAGATAGGTGAAGCTTCCTTGTTTTGGATTACTTTTAATTTTTTTATTCTTTTAGAGGGACTATGTTGTTTCTTTTGCAGTTGGTACCTAGACAATTGGAGGTTTTTGAGTCTTATTGTTATGTTGCATGTTGTAATCTCTTACTTTGATTTTGCCACGGTAACTCAAGAAATGGCTCTAGATGTATACATTTTGTGTCGCAAGATGAGTGCCACAAAATTGTATGAGGAAAGAGAAAGGCAAGTTGAAGAAAAGTTATTTAACTTGAAAAGTAATGCATGGACCCACCTGCTCCCAAAAGCTGAATGGACCATAGATATGAATAGACCATTGAGGGGGAGCATGGAGAAGAGTTAATTGTTCTTGCAATTCCTCGTCTACATTTTGCAAGGAGGGAGGAGTGGTTCTATATTGGCTTGTTGGGGTGGGTGGTACCATCGACACAGGGACGAAGGTTGGGGTCCATGTCATGGGAGTGGATTATGATCCAAAGGTTGTGAACTAGATCATGACACATAGAGGTGAGTCATTCTAGTTTACATAGTCTGATGTTGAATGCTTGAATTTCCAAATTTGAAGTCTTGTGTTAAGAAATGAATGAAGCTTACTTTGCGGGTATGCAATTGGTTTGATTGTCAAATTGAATTGTTTGTGTAAAACGTGTAGTGGTGCAAGGTCAACATGATACTTTTGCATCCACACCTCATAGGGTTCCAGAGTTTGGAGAAGCCATTGAGGATGTTGACTTCTAGTAAGATATGGAGGATTTATTCTTTGGGAATATTTTTTCAATCTCAGTAACATGGTGATACATGAAAGAATTGACAACAATCGAAATGGTGGGTGCAGCACGGCAGGAGTGATGGATGCGGTGGTGGGAGCGACTCGTGCACAATGGCAAGCATGTGCCGCGGCATGCATATGTAGTAGTACGATGACCGATGCATGGTGATAGGCATGGAAGGTGCGCAACAATAGGGATGGTGAGCACACAATCATGGGAATGACAGGTGTGTGAGCATGGTGATGACACAATACATGATGGGTCGGTAAGAAGTTGTCGACAAGATGCTCGATGGGCAGCCACATGATCGAGTAGGCATGCGTAGAGTGGATAGTGTGTGGGACACATGAGGTGGTACAATACTCAACAAATTGGCTCGAAGGAAGGAATTAGAGGTTGGCGGTCATAGAAAACTAGGCATCAGTGGAGTGATGAGGCATGAGAGGCTCAACAAAGGCTTCAAAACTAGGCATGAGTGGAACGATGACACTAAAGCCAAGCATGAGTGGAATGATGAGGCTTGAGAGAATCAACAGAGGCTTGAAGACCCAAAATTATAGAAGGCATGGACGTCTAGAAGTGGATGATTTCAATTCTGGATCTTCTATACTATAGGAATCAGATCTTATCGAGAGTGGATGAGTTCCATGAGATTCAGAAAGTGAAGGGTGTCGTAGGAGACAATTTTTTGGCATGCTCCATGCCTTGAGTGGCATTTTGGTATATGTATTGTGAAACAACAAACTTGTATCTGTTAATATAGTTTAGCGTAGTGTACACTCTTGGTATCTCCTTACTGCAAAATTATGTCAGGATTATGTAAGGAGAGAACTTTTTTGGCATGCTTCTAGCCTTGAGTGGCATTTTAGCTTATGTATTGAGAAGCTGCAAATTGGAATTTGTTTCTATGGTATAGCATAGTGCAGACTCTTGATACTTTCTTCAGAAATTATGTTCGTTGCATCAATGGATCTTCCTAGGGTTGCAAGCACGTGTGGTTTTGGATGTGGAAAGTAATGTGCAATTAAAGCGTACATAAGGCACTCATTTCGTTCTTGGCAAGTTTTGCTCGGTTTCTTCTTCGCTCGAAAAATCTTGCTCGGGGTTCAAGGGGCTCTTAAAACGGCACTCCAAGTCTGTTGTCGGTCTTTTGTAGAATCTTGACCTGCAGTGGGAATCAAGGAAGCTGCCATGTGAGGCCTACTGCCCGCACCAATTGACAACACAACGCCATTTTCTACAATGTAATAGTACATAACTAGAGGAAATCGAGGGCAAGCAAGAAATGGCAAGGAGATCAAGAGCAAGAGGAAGCTAAAGCAAAGGGTGAAAGCAAAGGAGTCAGGGCCGTGCAGTTGGGGTATTTCTGGGTGGGTGGGGGAGCTTTGTGAATGGTTGGAGAGGAGGGCAAGGGGTCGGGTGAGGAGGAGGAGAGAGAGAGAGAGAGAGAGATGATTTGTCTCCCAGGAAGTCTCCCAAATATCTGACCTTAGTGAATCATATAGGTCAGGTTCTAAATCCACAGTGATAATACCAAGTCCAGGTTCATATTGATCATGCAAGGATATGGATATAAGGGACATATCGGCCATGCAAAGGCATCAAGGCTACTAGTAGCCCACATGCTGTCTGTTCCACTCTCTACTATGCAATTATTAAACACTCTTGTTTTTTGTTTTTTTGTGTTCAATCTTCTCTATGCTTTGGCGTATATACATACTCGCTTAAGAGATGTTGATATGATGATTGGAGGTTTGTTAGCACTACCTTAAGAAATGCGTTAGCAGGGGCTTGGAAGGTGCTTAGTGTGATTTTCCATGTATCTCCTATTTTCCGTTGAATCTTTGACTTTACTCCCCCTTACCGCTTTTGCACTTTTTAAAAGTCTTTTTAAGAAGCATCTCTCCACCCACTCGATCTCCTTGCCTCTCAATATTTTTGCTCCCATTCCACCACGAGGCAGTTGCTGAAAGCACTCTTGCTGCTTGTCGGTCAACTTGATATGGATGAGGTAGTTCTGGTTATGCTGGAAAATTTCAAGAAAGCACCCCTCATACTGTGGGGGGTATTGTTGGCATGTCCAATTTTGGAGGCATGTTTATGACTTGGTATTAGGATTCCTTGGAAAATGATTGTACAGGTTATGTACAGTAGAACCGAAGGTCAAGATCAGGGCTGCTGCCTTGAAGGACTGATTTTACATGCAACGTCACAATGTCCACTATCCATTGGAAGCTGTTTAGGTGTTCGATTTCTCTATTGGGAACTGTATATACTCTCTTTAGAGATTTCAGTCTTCTGATAGTATGCTCGTTCATCTCTCACTGTTGTGTGCTCCTTTTTATGTTGTAGTATCGACAGCCTGCACAATGAAATCCCATTGAATGGTATCAAAAGCCTTGGCAATGTCAACTCGCAATAAGAGAACATCCTGCTTTGTATACTTGGCATATTCAATCCCAACATAAGCATTTGCAATTTCTGCTGGATGCAGGCCATCATGCAAACATCCTTTAATACGATCAACCACCATTTTGGTGCATTGTTATCATAGGATGAGTTGCGCGTGTCAAAGTGACAATCTTCATGCATCTTCTGGTAATTGGGTGAATCAATGGAGAGAGCACTATCCCCACATTTTTGGCTTTCATGACTCATCTATCCCCTTGAAATGCCAAAGTAAAAAATATATATATATATTATCCACCATAATTCTTTAAGAAATGAAGTTTTCACATCTCAATTTTCAAAATAAGATACTAACAAGTAAGCATACCCTTAGTATGCAGAGTGATGGGAAATGCCTTTCTTGTAGATAGCCAAAATGGCAATGTTTCACAACTAGATGCTCGGAGATTGTGGTTTCAATTCCGTGCCCTTAGGCTTTTTAATAGCAAAACCTTTTTATCCGTAGGGTACTGTGGCTATGCTACTATGTCCAATCTAGCCACATATCCTTCCTCCTTCATCAGCCTACTCACCTTGCCCAGCTTGGCATTCATATCACAACTACAGGGATGGGATTTGTCTCCCACAATAAGCTCCTGTACCTGACTATTGACCTCAATCCAGGACCTCCCCGGCTTCTTTAGTGCAACTGCAGATTTTCTTAGCTCTTGCATTTTGTTTGCAGCTTCCCACATATGAGCATCAATGTAGATACTGGACATCAACATATAGCCCGAGGTATATTCAGGATCAAACTGGAAAATCTTATTAAAGCATCTATTTCCTAGCCCCATGTTGCCATACATTCTGCAGCCAGTAAGCAAGGACATCCATCCAAATATGTCTGAAGGGATTGGCATGGTTTGCAAAATATCTTCAGCCTCTTTCAGGCATCCTGCACGGCCAAGCAGGTCAACCATGCAATTATAATGCACAATATTTGGAGTAATGCCATGCACTTTTAACATCAACATGAAAAACTGATGACCCTTCTCCAACTCACCAAAATGACTCCAAGCAGACAGTACACTCGTGAGAATCACATCGTCTGGCGTTAAACCTCGTTTTTGCATGTCATCAAGACATTGCCCAACCATACAATCTTTCCCACATCGAGCATAGCCTGCAATCACTGCACCCCAGGAGATTAAATCTTGATTGGATAGTCCAGCACACACTTTATGGGCCTCCTCTAGACTCCCACATTTAGCATACATGTCAACAAGAGTGCTTCCAACAACATCCCGTGATTCAAGTCCAATTTCGATTATCTGTTCATGTAATAACCTGCCCTGCACAATTGCTCCAATGTTGCCACAAGCTTTCAAGGTGCATGAAAACAAAAAATTGTTTGGCTTCACACCTACATTTTGCATCTGTTCAAAGAGTTCAAGGGCAGGCAAACCATGCCCATGCTGAGCATATGCTGTGACCATTGCACCCCAGGACAACAAATTACGGTTCAGGAGTTTATCGAATACATTGTGTGCCTCCTCTAGGCTGCCACATTTGGAATACATGTCAATAAGACTATTCCCAACAACAACATCTGATTCTTGTCCATTTATCACGATCAGCCCATGTATCAGCCTGCCCTGCTCTAAGCCTTTTATGGTCGTACATGCATTCAAGATGCACGAGAATATAACTTTATTGGCAGGTGTGCCCTCCTGTTGCATCCTATCATAAAGCTCAAGAGCACAAAGACCCTGCCCATGTTGTGCGTATCCTGAAATCATTGTGCCCCAAGATACAACGTCTCGAGTCGGCAATTCCTCAAACACTTTGCGTGCCCCTTCTAGGCTCCCACATTTGGTGTGTATGTCAAGAACGATGTTCAACATCACTTCATTTGGCTTGACGCCCTCCTGTTGCATCACCTTCAAAAGTTCAAGAGCCTGAAAACTGTGCCCTAGTCGGACATACCCTGAAATCATTGCGCCCCATGATACCACATCTCGAGATTTCATCTTGTCAAAGACCCTGCGGGCCTCTGAGAAGCTCTCACACTTGACATACATGTTGACAAGACTATTTCCAACGACCATATCTGATTCCAAACCATTTTGAATTATCTGATTGTGTATCAACCTTCCTTGCCCTATGGCTCTAATGCTGACGCATGCTTTCAATATGCATAGAAAGATAACTTTATTTGGCATGAAGCCCCCTAGCAGCATTTTGCAATACAATTGCAGAGCTGTTCCTTCATCTCCAAGCTTGGCATGGGCTGAAATGATGGCATCCCATGTATACAAACTTGGCTCCAGAACATTGCAAAATGCTTGGTTGGCTTCCAACAAACTCCCACATGAGGCAAAGAGGCGGATGAGATGGTCTCCCAAAAAGCTACATGAGCCATACCCTGTGCTGACCATAAGAGAGTGTACTTGCCGTCCAGCAGTCAGGTCTTTCCTTATGCAACATCCCTGCAGAAGGAAACAAATGACGCTACTTGATATGGATAGTCCTTGCTGATGCATAAGGCCCACAGCTTGAATCGTCTCTTCTAGGCGTTTCTCCTTGCACAACTTGCTAAAAGACCACATAAATTTGAAAGTTCATGTCAAGAGATGTAGGGTTCGAGCAAGTTTTCCCTCAGAAACCCGTTGGTTTCTGGATGTGCGGATATCACGAAGGGCTTTCGATACGCTGGGTTCTAAATGCTCACCCATATTTTCAAATGTAGAAAAAAAAATCACAAAAGCACCCCCGTATAAGAAGGTGAATTACATTCAGAGGGACAATGTGCTGGAATTGTTCTTTACACAAGGGACTCGTCAAACCAATAGACATAGTTGGTTCCTTTTGAAACAAGGTGGGGATACGACTCTGGCCCTGCTTGGAACCTCCGCCTTCATCACTCACCATCTACTACTATTGCTCCTGGTGCTCTTCTACTACTTGCTGTGCAAGACTAAAGGGGTAGGTACTAAGTACTTCCAATAAAAGAACTTGCTAAAACAAATTTAGTAAGATCTAGGTTAGCTCCTATTTAGGTAAAACATTCCTATTTGGGTCAAACAAATTTAGTAAGATCTAGGTTAGTTCCTATTTGGGTCAAACATTCCGACATCATTAACCTAAGACCTAACCCTAGTCCCCACTAACCCGGTCAACTTGACCGACTACTCACAAAATGCCACTTTCCCAACCCACCTCCCAAAATCCAATCATCCCTAAGATCCTTTGAAGGGCCAAAAACCGAATTGGATAGCATCCAAATGTGGTCAAGCATGAAGCCAATTATTGTTCTTGGCTCGTTGATTAGTTGCTTCATGTTATGTAGTATTTAAGTCTAGTCAACGAAAGACGTTTTTGGCCCTACAAAGGGTCTTCGGGTAGTGTCGATTTTTTGGGTTAGATTAGTAAAAGTGGGGGTTTGTGAGTAGTCGGTCAAGTTGACCGGGTTAGTGGGGACTAGGGTTAGGTCTTAGGTTAATGATGTAGTTAGGAATGTTTGACCCAAATAGGAACTAACACAAATCTCACTAAATTTGTTTGACCCAAATAGGAACTAACCCAGATCTTACTAAATTTGTTTGACCCAAATAGGAACTAACCAATCTTACTAAATTTGTTTTAGCAACTTCCTTTATTGGAAGTACTTAGTACCTACCCCCTTAGCCTTGCACAGCAAGCAGTAGAAGAGCAACAGGAGCAACAGTAGTAGATGGTGAATGATGAAGGCAAAGGTTCCAAGTAGGGCCAGAGTGGTATCGCCACCTTATTTTTTTTAGCAAATGTTGAAATCGCCCACGATGTATGTTGGAAGATCGGACTTGACTAGTCGTGTTCTTGCTTTGGGCGACTTGTACACATTTATAATCGCAATTGTGCCAATGTGTTCAGCATGTAGCACTGTGAGCACACACTCCACACCTTGGTGGTAATTGAATTCTTCTTGTGCAAGTGTCATGTCACTTCGGTAGCATGTCGCCCCACCCATCCCTTCCCCTCCACGAATCCTAGAATATGGCTGGCATATGCCGTTGGGGTGTGAAGCTCTTGGAGGCAAAGGAAACTACCAACAAGCATGCTTCCACATGCATTGATGCGGTCCTGTGTGCAAGGAATGACCTTGTGTTGAGAGATTGCAAGGGCAGTGTAGTTGGACATGCCAGCTTGAAATGTATTTGTTTAGTTGACCAATCACGTGTGGTTTTAAGACGCGCAACTTCTTCGAGGACTGTTGGGTCGACTTTGATGTGCTTATGTTCTAGCGGCAGTGAAAGAAGGTAGAGGATGCAGGGTCGCAAATGCGGGAGAGGGTTGTGTGTGCTAAGCCATGTGTTTTGATATGCGAAGGGTTAAAGGCAAGGGACTCCATTGAAAGCCCTTGGGCACAATGAGTTTTCCTTATTGCGATGGCTTGTTGTATCGGGAATTGGTAGCGGCATACTGTGTCCAAGTGGTTTTTACCTATTTAAAATTCACATGATATCTCGAGGATAGGGATCGAAGATGATAGAATGCTATTCGTGTACAGGGAAGAGTATGCAAGTCGTGTTTTCTTCCCTGCCTTAGCATCAGTGAACTGAATCCAAATGATTGGGGGTTGTTTGCTCATGTCCGCGTCCCATCTGCACCGCCTACAAGACCGTCAAGGTTGCTAGAGAAAATTTTGATGATGCTACCTTCCTTCAAGTATAACTCAGCCTCCTGTTGCCTTTAAGTATGTTAGGATGTTGACCGTCTTGTTCACATTCGATGCCTTATGTCCTTTGTGGAGTTGTATTGATAATTTCAAAGACTTTTTGGTTATGTTTGTCCTTCGATGTGTTTGTGTAGAAGAGATGGGGAATGGACTCCTTTAGATAAATTCACAAAACCACCCGCATATAGCAAGTTGAATTACATTGAGAGGGCTTGCCCACTACAATGTGTTGGAATTGTTGTGTACACAAGGGAGTGGTCAAACCAATAGACATAGTTGGTTCCTTGCAAAAAAAAATGAATTGGATAGTTTGCGCACCCAAATGTTGTCAAACGTGAAGCCAAGTTATTGTTGCTGGCTCATTGATTAGTTGCTCCATGTTATGTAGGTACATGAAGTGTTGAAGTTTAGTAACGAAAGACTTTGTTTTTTTGTAGCAAATGTTGAAATCACCCATGATGTAATTTGGAAGATCTAGCTTGACTAGGCGTGTGAGCTTTCCAAGTACTTCTAGAATAGTGACTGTTCTCGCTCTGGGAGACTTTTACACATTTATAATCGCAATTGTGCTAATGTGTTGAGCGTGTAGCACTGTGAGCGGGCACTCCACACCTTATTGGCAACAAAATTCTTCTTGTGCAAGTGTCATGTCGCTTCGGTAGTATGTTGCCACACCCAACCCTTCACCTCAATGTGTATGTCGGAATCCTAGAATATGGACATCATTATGTGCTATTGGGGTATAAAGCTCTTGGAGGAAAAAGAACCGATGGCAAGCATGCTTCCACATGCATTAATGTCGGCTCTGTGTGCAAGGAATGACCTTATGTTGAGATTTCAAGGACAATGTAGTTGGACATGCCCGCTTGAAATGTATTTGTTTAGTTGACCAAGCACGTGTGGTTTTAAGATGTGCAACTTCATCGAGGACTGTTGGGTCGACTTTGATGTGCTTATGTTCTAGCAGTGAAAGCAGGTAGAGGAGTGTGGGGTTGCGGATAAAGGAGAGGGTTGTGTATGCTAAGCCATGTGTTTTGATGTGTGAAGGGTCAAAGGCAAGGGATTTGATTGAAAGTTTTTGGGCATGATGAACTGTCCCTGCTGCGATGGCTAGTTATATCAGGCATCGATAGCGGTATACTGTGTTCAAGTGGTTTTTACCTATTTAAAGTTCACATGATATCTAGAGGATAGGGGTCCAAGATGATGGAATGTTTTCCGTGTACAAGGAAGAGTATGTGCAAGCCGCATTTTGTTCCCTACCTTGGCATTGGTGAACTGAATCCAAACAATTGGGGGATGTTTGCTCATGTCCGCGTCCATCAAAATTTTGTCTCTGCTGTTTATGAGACCGTCAGCAATGTCAAGGTTGCCAGAGCAAATTTTGATAATGCTGCCTTCCTTCAAGTGTAGCTCACTATGCAGGCCTATTGGGATGTTGATCAGCTTGTTTATGTTTGGTGCTTATGTGGAGTTGTGTTGAGAAGACATGGGGAATAGACTCTTGTAGAGGAGGATGTTGATAGTATGAGCGGTTAAGTTGATCAATGTCGTGTGCAGTTTGCTCACCTGTGTGTATGCGATTAAGTTGTTCCAAAAATGTGGAGTTTTCTTGGTGCATGGGTGTTTTCAACTCATAGATACATGACATTATTAGTCCACATCGAAGTAGCCATTGCCAATGCCGTAGGCTTAGAAGAGAAAACCTAAGTATCCTTTGTAGGACTTGCTTGGCACAAGTCCCTGCAAAAGAGTATGCCAAGCCCATTGAATGGCTAGTCGTGATTATGCTTGATTTAGAGCATTTGCATGTCACATGCTATGAACGTGTTTAGACCCACCAGACATATCTTGTCGATCACGATAAGTTTCACGTCTTTGTTTAGTGTGACAATGCTTAGAGCGTCTCCCAGAAAGGCTTTTGTATGTACTTGATAGCAGAGGAAAATGGAGAGCAGAAAGGCAGGGAAAGTGATAAGTACACTACTTGCTATACACTAATGTATTATGTGTTCAATATGACGTCCGAAATTTGCAAATGCACTCATTTTTTGGGGGATTTGTCTGTAGGCATTGTTGGAAAGCTTGTTTTATAGCTTCGCTTGTTGCCTTGTCCACCTTTGTCATGTATGAGGTGCAGTATGTTGTAGCTCCATGGGGTTTCAAGACAAACTGGATCTACGTGTTTGCTCTGCAAAGTTAGACATTGTTGCGTTGTAATTGTTAGTGTAGATTATTTTGGATGTCTCTTAATGAAGAGAGTAGGTTGCGTGACACTACAACGTAGTGCGTTGATGTACTCTTTTTTTGACATTTCTAGTGCCTCCAAGAAATCTTGCCAATGCATACAGTCGTCTTCTAATGTGGATGAAACTTGCTTGTAGTGCATCCTTGATGTACAGGAAACTTCATTGTCTTCGAGCGGAACCAATAGTTTTGGCTCTCGCATTGGTGGTTGAAAGAAGCTAAAGCAACAACCTTTATTCCTTTTTTTGCACGTATTTCTATGCTTGTGTAGCTGTATGTCTTTGGGCTCACAAGTGAACTTTCAAATGTCATCGTTATGTATTTGTCAATGAGCCTCTGAATCTCTTCATTATGTGCTTTGCCATAAGCTGGTGCATTTTGAATCCACTCATTTAAGGATATGCTTCATAGCTTGGAACTTGTGGACATAGTATCTTGTAGTTGTGTGATAGGGTCAACGCGGAGGAGTCACGAACACAACTATCACAACATCACAAAAATATTGTTCTTGAGCTTGTGCTTGTAGTTATGATGTTCATATGCACATGAAGTCATGAAATCTTATGTGTGATTGCCAAAGGCTTCCAATGTTTATATCTTGGATGGTGTTGTTTGCAAGGATGGTTCTACCTTGCAACTTGCCTTTCCTCATGTGCACCCACATCGATGATAGAACTTGAGCGAGTAGTATTTGCATTGTTTTGAAAAATAGATTTTCTATTGAATGTACCAAATGACGATCCTTGTTAGTGAGCTCCCATTGTGCTATTTCTTGGTAAGATGTGCGTTCATGCAAGTTGTACTATCTCAGGTGTCCATAAAAGATTGTAGGAAATGCAAGCTCCCCACAATGTTTTTTTAAAAATATGATCAATGGGATGAAGCCTTCGGATGATGCTATAGATATTGTTTTATTCTCAAAATACACCATTTGTTGTGTTGTGTAGATCCCATGCACCAGGCATGCACCAACATGTCTGTTACAAGGTCCTCTTCATCATCACCATGCTTGATGCCATTGAGATTTTGTTGTCCATTTCTTGGTTGCAAGTGGTCGTCCTAGAGTGGATGAAGTGACACATTGCACTCACAAAACAATAGGGTTTGAAGAAGTTCACGCAAGGCCTTCAAGCAAGCATGGGATGCACGAGCCTAGTCCTATAGTTGTGCATGTACACTAGCTTGTGTTTCAGTGTGATCATGACTATTGCACTGCCTCCTAAAAATGTAGAACACGTTGTACAGTATCGACATTTGCAAAATTGTTCACAATCGCACCACGTAGACCATATTGACCATCGTATGATAGCTCAAAAATTTGTGCAAAGGGTATTTGTACCACAATAAGACATGCCTTTATGGCATTGAGCATGCTTGGGTAGGAAGTCATGGGTGTCAAAATCATGTTCTTGAAAGAAAATTTAGGGAGCAATCCTTTTTAGAATTTTTCACGGCACAAAGAACATATGAGTTCCTCCTCACTGAGCAAGTTCATGGTGGCAAGCAAATGCCTTTCCAAGAACTGGCACACTGTCAGTGGTACACCTCAAATTTTTGGCCTAAAGCATAGAAAACCACAACAAATGCATGGATATGATGGTGTGCCTTCAATGCTTTGAGGTAAATGGATGTGGCACAATTCATGTTCTTGCGACGATGCACACACATCATTGATTTGCGACCATCTTGTCCTTGTTTATTAGCTGATAGCATGGGAAAATTCTTATGTCTCTTGTTGCCAAGGTCTTCCTTATTAGGTACACTTTTTTGGAGATGGTTTGCATGGAGTAGGTGTGGTCAAGATGCAAGGCTATGTATTGCATAGAAATTTTCCTAGCAGTTGCATTTGGTGCATTTATCAACGAAACAAGGGATGCCTCATGCTTGTCAGCCTATGTAGTGAGCCGTCGTTTAAGATGTTTCATGAAAAGAGGTGGATTTTGCACTCTAAATATTTATCGCACCCTTGCTGTGTCATGGAAAATGACTTTGAAAGAAGATTGCAAGACAATGTTGAGTTGAGAGAAGCAGTCTTGTACCAAAGAGTGAGTTTGATGTGATTTTCACAATATCTATTGTAAGGTCAACAATGGATGCATTGGGAGTGATGGCATGAAATTGTGAGAGGAGCTCAACCCAAGGTGACTTGAGAATGGTGTTGGACAAGAAAAGGGACTCAGACATTATCTCAACCAAATTTTTGTATGAGAGTGAAGGGAAAACCTCAAGTAAACATTGTAACAAATCTATGTTGTGAGGTGCTTTTTTTAAAACATGTTTTGTTTGGTTGAGTCAAATCCATGAAGATACTCGAGTGCATTCATTGCTTTCAAAATGGTATCATTGCTTTCAAAGTCAAGGTACAAAGAAAAGAATGGCATACAAACACTAATTTAAAACTTTTAGGGAGTCACCTTACACATCATGGTTGAGGAAGCTTTGAGAAAGAGTCGAAGCTACATTCATAAGAGAAGTACATCTCATGGAATGGAAATTATGTGTTTGCCTCGAAGGCAACCAAATGGTCAAGACTAAAATTGTGAAGCTTCTACTAGGCCTAAAGCCAAAAAGAATGGACTTGACGTGAATAACTTCCTCTCTATACAAATCCAAGAAACACAAATCGAGCCAGAGCAAGTTGTCAACTTGTGCACCACCAATTTGGACCATCACATTCAAACCATCACGCAAGAAGATACACCCTTTCAAGAGAGGAACTTTGAAGGCATATTGAGGTGTCTTGAAAGAGTAGCAAAAAAGATGCTTATGGGTCACTACTACTACAAGCTCCTCCACAAACACTGCACACGTACTATACAAGATGGGCATTGAGATTTGTGAATCAGAGACCACTTGAAACTTGCAAGCAGCAAGAGTTGTGTTAGATTCAAGCTTGGAGTTAGGTCACTTGGAAGACATGAAGCCGCTCACCTTTTGTCCCTAGCCAAGGTTAGATAATTTGCTCATGAATGCTCCCTAGAATTTATCCCACCATCCTCATTTGGCAGCTCGGCAAGAATAGTGAAGTCATGGAAGCCCAAGCTGTGTCCATAACAATGCCATCATCATTGTACTCTTGGATCAAGCATGTTAGAACATTCTTGCATTCACTGACAAATGAAAACTATACAAGAGATCATGAGAGGTCCATAACAATGCCATCATCATTGTACTCTTGGATCAAGCATGTTAGAACATTCTTGCATTCATTGACAAATGAAAACTATACAAGAGATCATGAGAGGTGGTTTCAAACATGAGTGATCTATAAGAGAGAGTCAAGATAGAAGGCTCCTTACTATGGCACAGTCTTAATCGTGAGGTCCATCTTCTTCAATTATTTGGTCATAGCATCCCTCTGCATCTACCTTGATAACAACAAAGATTATAGTGCCCACAATAGTTGAGGTGGTGCCTCTCCATGAAGTAATCATCTCCAAGGCCCAAGGCACAGACAAAGATATCAAGGTCTCAGAGATGAAATGCACATCTCCCTTGAATGGCTTGACTTTCAAGATCGATGTGGTTGTGTCGACATGCAATGAGAATTGATAGCTCTGATCCTCGCATGGACCTCACTTGCATGGTACAGTGCCCTCAATTCAAGAGAGAGAGAGAAAGAGAGAGAGAGAGAGAGAGAGAGAGAGAGAGAGAGAGAGAGAGAGAGAGAGAGAGAGAGAGAGAGAGAGAGAGATTTTCATTTGAACTATTCATCAAGTATGTGTTGCACTATGAGGGCTCTAAAAGATTAGCTCAAACAATTCCGCATGTAGCAAGAGAGCCTAAGACACAATCTTGATAACCATTCATGTGTGCATGGACATGAGATACAAGGGGTGGGCAAGTGACAAGGTCCAACCATGAAAAAAGACATGCGGTCTTTACAAATTGATCCCAAAACCTTTCCACATTCAAGCCTCTAGCCTTACCTACACAGACATACACTGAAGGAAAGGCCTCCCAAAATGATTTGTGCATCAACATTCTATCAAGTCTATTGTGTCACTAGCTCTAGATCTTGGGCTCATGAACCTCCCATGATCTTCTGGTCCATAGGATATTGCTGGAAAAACTCTGTGATCTTGCTTTGAGTAGAGTCTAGCTACATGCCCTTATCTCACCTATATATCCTAAGCAAGTGCTCTTTGTCCCTTATGGCCTCATGAATAAAGGTATCTAGGCCCCTAATCTGGGTAATAATCAAAGTTGGAGAGGTTTTGAAACTAGCCTTGAAGAAATAGTGATGACCTCGAATCTCATATGTCACATGACATAAATTTTCTATTAGATCCCGGTGGATCATCCTAGGGAATTTGGTAATTACCCTATGTTTGTGACGTTGTAAATTGGCCAATTTAATATAAAAAGATGTGCACATATGCATTGGGTCCTAAGATGGGTAGGAAATGGTAGTATTTGCATGGGCATTGCATTATTTAATGGTAGGCATAAACGAGTTTGTAGAATAATGGGTAAAGGCATTAGAGGTTGTACCCTCTTGCATCATTCATGGGTGTTGCATGAGCATTTTCATGCATATGGATTTGTGAGTTGCAAGGAGCATCTAGGAAGAATTTAGCAAAAAAACACTAATGTGGCATTAGTGTATTTTGTGAGTCAAAAAGAAAGGATTAATGCTAATAGTGCCATCTCAATCCAGTAGAAACCTCCGAGAAAAAGGGAGAACCCCTCCAAACTCAAAGAAATATAGTCCTTCTAGAAGAGGCTGCTCGTGAAGGGCCCTGCATGCTAGCCCATATGGCTATCAAAGTGTGAACCGTGTCAGTCCCAATACCCATGAACACCTGTGATGGGTGTATTTGGGTGCCATCCAAGGCCTTTGTACATCTGGCTCTCCAAATGTGCCAAGAGGAAATGCTAGCCAAAATCTCCCAAGAGGTGTCTACTGAAGCATGAGAAGCTCTGAAGGGAGTAAGTGATACATCTTGAAGAGAGCAGGGCTCTATCACCTACCGACAGACCGAGAGTGCCCAAGAAGAAGGCTCACCCTCATAAAACACCTGGGGCCTAGTAAGGGATAACCATGCGACCATTTCTTCCTAGTTTGAGATATATATGTAAGAAAACTCCTTTCTTTACTCAACCCCAAAACAATAAGGTCATGCCCCTTATCTTTATACTTTTCTATCATAGGGCAAGGGGGGGGGGCTGTAGTGCCTTGCCTCCTCATTGCCAAATTGTCCATGGTATGGTTTCATATGCATACATTCTCCCTAATTTCAAGGTGAGGGAAAGAGTGTGTCTCTCTAAATGCCCATAGGGTAATTGTAAAACAAGTCAAAATGGCAATGGAAGACACTTTTGCAATATTTGTGAAGGAAGAAACAGTGAGAAGAAAGAAGACTCCTTATAGAGCAACAAGAGGAAGCAGTTGCAGATGCATGCATTCGATTGTTGTCATTGGAGCAAAGAACATGAGCTATGTCATTCGGTAAGAGAATGGATTTTGTCTTCTTCTTTTTGAATGCTAATGTGATTACTTGCTCCATTACTTCTTGCAACCCATTCTCTCCCATCACTCTATCAGTAGTTTCCATTTATTAAGATTATCCTTCTTAAATGCAAAAGATTTCATAGCAGCAACCAAGATGCCCAATGATAGTATAGAACTATTATCATTACTGAGCTAAGATGTCACCTAAAGGGCTAGGCAAGCTCATCACCAAGGTTCAAATGCGTACTGGGGTTTTCCACACAATTATTAACAACTAATTTGTTTTGGTTAATCATTAAACCAAAAGACTTTTGCAACCCATTAAATAGAATACTTATGTGCAGGAACGTGGATAAGGTGCAAGAATTCATATGTGTAACTTCCATTCTACCCTTGAAAAAATGCATGCCTTTCTACACACTCTTAGTATCCCAAGAAGCACACAACGATCCTTCGTGGATCCATTGGGCCCTGCAACTCACCGAGGAACAATACGATAATATCCTTGGTGCATGTATCTCCCAAAGACATAGCCTCAAACTTGAAGTTTCAACCAAAAACTCAAATCAGGAAGAATCTATAAGAAAACATAATATCAATCTTATACACTAATACATAGATGAAATATGTGTCACTTATTGTGAAGAAAATAAAGTAATTAAAAAGATAGTTTAGTCACCCAAGATAAGATTCCATCTCAAGCAAGTCGATAAATAGATGTGGTGACATTGGAGCTGACCAATACCTACTAGGGAACTGTATATTTATAAATGTCAACAAATATATTATTAAATAGATAAATGCTACCTTTACAAATATGTACCTCTCATATTAGCAATAGTTGAATCGGTGGTGAATGCGAATGAGTCATCCATCCTACCGTATTGCAATAAAGATACACCAATATCAAAGTATAGACAGAGGAGAAAACCACTATAATCACCAAACCATAAAATTTAGAGAATATACTATGCACTTTATAATATGATAGATACAATATGAATGGAATTTTATCACCAAACAAAGTCTCAAGAGGGTTTAACAGGAGAATACCATACTCTAGCTTGTTGTTGTTGCCAATTTCAAAACTTCCTTCTATAAAACGTTGGTGGTAGAAGCCATTTCTCCATTATTAGCATTGGCCTCATGCATCGTCTTGAAAAAATACCTCAAGAGAACTTGATGATCCGGACACGTGAGAAAGCCACATACAACTATCCATGAATAAACACTGGTGTTTCCAGATATAATCCGAGAATGGACATCGTTTGGCCTTGTGATTTGTTTATTATCATGGCAAATGATAGTCGAACAAGAAATTGCCTCCTCCTTATATCAAATGAAGTTTCAAGCTACTGTGAAGGAACGTAATCCCAAGTATCACATAATGCAATGCCATATCAAGTAGATGGATGAACCCTCTAAAGCTCCAATAGTAGTATGTCATATGGCTGGAGGCTCATCTCTCAATGGTTTGGTCATATCATACATGTGCTAAGCCACAAGATAGTGCACTGTTGCCTCCCATAGAGTGAGCTGCAGAGCAACTTGAGCCCTTCTTGAGGGCTTGAGAAGTGCTCACATGCTTTTCCCATGCTTTGGTGACCATGTATATGGAATGTGTTATGCATACAAAAGAAAAATCATTACCGGACATGCTTAGGAGTAGGGATGTAATCTGTTGGATTGCATGAATAGTAGGATATGCACAATATGGCCAAGGTGAATAAGCAATTTGTTGGGTTTTGCATCATGTGATACCTAGGATTGGTTTCTCAAGAAGATAATTCATTTTGATTGTATTTTCAGAACGGATATCTCATGCATTCTTTCCCTCTCATGAAACTTTTGCATATGGTTCACAACATACGTGATTCAATGCATTTTTATAATGAATAGAGGAGGTCAAGTAGAGGGTTCATCCATCTACTTGAGATGGTGTTGCATTATGTGATACTTGCAATTTCTTTCTCAAGAAGTTCATTCATTTTTATTGTATTTTTAGAATGTATATCCCATGCATTTCTCTCCCTCTCATGAAACTTTTGCATATGGTACAAAGCATATGTGATTCAATGCATTTTTATAATGAACAAAGAAAGTTAATTAGAGGGGATTTTTAGATCTCTTATGTGAATTCTCATTTAGAAATTAGAAAGGCATCATTAGAATATGGTTCAATGCATATATGATTCAATGCATTTATATTTCAAAGATGGTAATTGAGATGAATGCATTGGAATCATTAGATGGAGATGTATGACCAAATCTTTTAGAGACAAGCCTATAACCCTAGATGAAATGTAGTACTATTGAGGCTTTAGCGGGTTCATTTATCTACTTGAGATGACATTGCATCATGTAATACTTGGAATTGGTTTCTCAAGAAGTTCATTCATTTTGATCGTATATTCAAAATGGATATCTCATGCATTCTCTACCTCTCATGAAACTTTTGCATATGGTTCATAGCATATGTGATTCAATGCATTTTTGTAATGAACAGAGGAGGTCAAGTAGAGGGGCTTTCTAACTCTCTTATGTGCATTTTCATCAAAAAAATTGAAAAGGCAACATTACATGATTCATATATGATTCAATGCATTTATATTTCAAAGATGAAGAAGATGTATGCATTGGAATTATTTAGCTCAATCTTAGAGAGGCTCTCAGTTCAGGCTCTCAGCTCAACTCACTATTCGTGAAGGTCTCCGTGTGACATGTCCATTGGCTACCACCCGCCAACTCTTCCTTAAGAAATAGAAAGAAGAGAATATAGATGGTCACCAAAGCATATGTGCTATTCTTGATCCCTCAAGGAGGGATGCCCTTCAAGCAAGATAGTTTCAAGGCAACAAAGCATGAAGGAGATTAAAGAGCTTGCATGCAAGAGAGAGAGTGTCTTGGCGGTCTCAAAGAGGAGAAAAGCATGGGCATGAATGCATGCACCGGCACAAGAGAGAGTCTTGGCAGGCAAGCCCACAATGGCACCCCTGAAATATGGGGGCTCCTTTGCAATAGTACCCAAGGCTTCTTCCAATAAACTCAAATAGTCCCTATAGTCTTGAAGAGCTGCATTGCGCTCCTCTTCAATAGGTTTTGTTAGCTAATATAAAGCTTCATAGAGCTGCGCAACACAGGCCAACAAAAGAAGCCTACAAGTGAGATGCAGGATCTTACATATCTTTCACCTTAATCTTTTAATGGCATAGCCAATAAGCCGATTCGTGCATTTCATCTACGGGCAATAACAAGTTTTATATTCATTTGCTTCAAGAATCGTTACCTACCATGCATTTTCTTAGAGTAGAATGCCACAAATGAGGACTTCATTAGAGCAGCTAAGAAGTTTGGTTCTAGCAATAGTGAGAAAAAAATTAAGGCAATGCACACACCTTTTTGTCAATGAAATCAGCCTAGAAGCAAGCGACGGCGTGAACATAGGGATCCAAAGGGAGGAGGTTCTTCCCATTGGGGGATGGGAAAGCTTCATCGATGTACTGGACAATGGTGGTGGATTCATAGACGGGTTTACTGTGGTGGAGGAGGACCAGGATTTTCTTGTAGACGGGGTTGGATTGACGGGTTTACCGTGGTGGAGGAGGACCGAGATTTTCTTGTAGACAGGGTTGGAGGAGGGGGCTTTTGTCGGAGATGTCTTGGGGGATGGTGGTGTAGGGAACCTTTTTGGTAGAGAGGGCGAGGATGGCAAGAACCTCCTCAGAAGCCATGGAGGAGATAGGCTAGTGTTGGAGGGATGGCTTCTCAAAGATAGGTTGGTGTAGGAGTGAGAGACTTTGGGGGTGTGGCTTCTCAAAGATAGGCTAGTGCGGGAGTGAGAGACTTTGGGGGAGTGTGGCTATGTAATGAGAAAGTGAATGTTTGTGCACATCATCCTCAAAAATATAAAGAAACAAAAATTCAATGTCTTAAAATATCAAGAAACAAAAATTCAAGTTTCACAACCCTTTGAGTGCTTACCCTTGCTCAAGTTTCATAACTTCTTAAAATATCAAGAAAATAAAATTCAAGTTTCATAACCCTTTCATTGTTTACCCTTGCTCTATGCTCAATTCACTCAATGAACAAAATTAGGGGAGCTCTATGCAAATCTATTGTAACTTTTTGAATTTGTTGTCTTTGCTCTATACTCACAAAGCACAATCTTTAACCTATTAACCATGGGTCCAACAAAAAAAAAACAGAGGACCGAGGAGAGAGGAGTTCCCATGTGTCAACAATTCAAGAATTGTTCTTATGAAATGTTTGCCACTCCTTGCAACATTTGCTATTCAAGAACGAAATGATCAGGGATGATTTTTTCACATTAGTTTCGTTAATAAGCGAAATTTTTATATGGCTTGTGAAAGTTTATATGCTTTTATAAAAATAAAAGCTTAGTATATTCGCCAAAATTTGAAACTAAAATTAAAAAAAGAGCTAGGTTTAGCCTTTAAGATTATAAAATTATAAATAAAGTCCATTTATATAATAAATAAATATATTTGGAAACTTTCGTGAACATATTATATATACAATTGAAAATTTTGGCTAGATCTATAGAATTAAGCACCAAAAGAAGACTTGTGCCCTTATATCCAGTGTACATTTGGCTAACTTAAGCCTATGGTAGGCCCATCATTAGCAATATGTCTACCCCTCATCAAGTCATATAGTAGGGATATATCTCTTCATGCTTCTATCTTCAACAAGAACATGGAAGGACACTACATACATAGGTAAACAGAAACAACAAGTCGATTCTTAGCAAGAATAATCAAATGATTAAAATGACACAAAATTAAAGAATGAAATTTTCTATAATGGCCTGGTGGAAGGTGTCTTGTTAGATATTTTAAGTATTTCTTTAGTCACAGTTTATGATCGCAAAAAGTAGGTAAAAATTCAACTAATTTAATGAATGGAGATAGAGTAGTGAATATGCAGTAAGTCACATATTTAGTTGTGTGTGTGTGTGTGAAAATCTAACTTTAATTTCATCATGTACTTCTATGCATTTATATTTAGTTGTGTGTATGTGTGTGTGTGTGTGTGTGTGTGTGAAAATCTAACTTTAATTTCATCATGTACTTCTATGCATTTATATGTTTAGAAATTTATCACAATGCAAAGAACTCGGGGGGTCCATCTAGGAAATGTATATATACAATGAGAGCTCAAAATGAGGGGTATTTTAATTCTCAAGACTTACAGAAATATATTTATAGCAGGGGTAATTTTATACACCATTTTAAAATTAACAGGTAGGGTGTGTTTATTCTCTTATCCAAAGTCAAAGTTATTTTTTAGATATTCTTTCATCTAGGATGATGTGTAAGAGCATTCACAATTTGTTGATGGGTAGCTCAAAGTTTTAATGTGCTAAATAGCCCTCATAGTCATGATAAGTAAATATTGATGTTGGATTCAGCCAGACCCACAGGAAGATCATCATGAAGTCATTGGTAGTGTGGAAGGTGGGGCCCTCCATGCCACCCCATCGGCTAAAACCTTCACGAAGAGAATCAAAGAAGCTTCCAGGTCCATTTGGTCAAGGATGGAGAAAAGATTTAATTTTTTAGATATTCCTATAAAGTCTTTGCTCACTACTCGGGGTGAAGAGAGGAGCAAGGGTTTGGGTAGGAAAACACAAAGGTTTTATAATTGTAGTGAAGAATCAAAGACCTCAAACTCTATGGCTTCAAGAATTGAATTATAGCCCGAATGAGAATGCCTACATGCATCGCGAATAAGCTATTTCTACTCATATTAGAATACTCTTTGATAGATAGCCAATTGGATGTTATTGTTAATATTACATGGAAAGTTGATATAGATATAGAGACCTAATAGGCTATTTCTATGGTTGACCTAGCAGGCACCATGTTGCTTTATGTAGATCTCATGTAAATACAACTTAAGCAAGCACATATTATTGAAAAACCAAATTTAAAAACTCAAATTTCAATAAGAAACTAATTGAAATAACCCAAAAACTAAAATAAGAAACTAATTGAAAAAGAATTACAAGTAAAGAAAAAGAATTACAAGAAGAATTGTAGAATTGCGAGTAAAGAAAAAGATTTGCAAGTACCTGGAAAAAGTGGAAAAAGTAAGGCTTTGCTTGTCCTTGCTCTTCCACTTGGTCTTGGTTGCTTCAATGAAATGAGGAGAGAATGAGAATGAATGAATAGAAAGAAGAGTATATATAAGAAAAACTAGGGGTTTATCTCTCTCTCTCTCTCTCTCTCTCTCTCTCTCTCTCTTCTCTCTCTCTCTCTCCTCTCCCTCCTCATTCCTCTCTCTTCCATCACTTTCCCCTCCCACCGCCGCCGCCTCTCCTCCCCCCCGTCGTCGCCACCACCACCTTCCTCCCCATGCCACCTCCCTCTGAGACCTCTCTCTCTCTCTCTCTCTCTCTCTCTCTCTCTCTCTCTCTCCCCTCCCTCCCTCTCGTACCTCTCTCTCTCTCTCCTCCCTCCCTCTCTCTCTCTCTTCTCCTCCCTCCTCTCCTTCCCTCCTTTTGGAGGCCACGGCCTCCAGGGCTCCTCTCCTCCTCTCCTCCCTCCCTCCTTCCCTCCTTTTGGAGGCCGTGGCCTCCAGGGCTCCTCTCCTTCTCTCTCTCTCTCTCTAGTTACTCTCTTTCTTTCTCTCTCTTAAAAAAAAAAAAAAAATCTACAAAACTTAGATAAAAAACTAATCAAGAAAAATTTACAAGTACCTAGAAAAGGTATGTAACTTCTCTTTCTTTCTTTCTTGCTCTTCCTTCTTTGCTTTCTTGCTTCAATGAAATAGGGGAGAATGAATGAAGGCAAGGAAGACTATATACAAGAAAAAAACTAGGTTTTCCTCCTCCTCTCCTATTGGCTCCCCATTCCTCCCCTCTCCCATTGGCTCCCATCAGGGATGTTTTTATCGAAGCTATATGTATATATTAATATAAAATCTTGGCGAAAGTTAATCGAGCTTGTTTTTTTAGTTTCATAATTTTGATAGAATATCTTATAATTTTTTATATTTTCTTTTAAAATTTAAAGAAAAAGTTGTAAATCCTAAGATTTTAATCATAAAAGTTTCAAATCTTGGCAAATGTTTCCAAACTTTATTTTATTAGGCCATACAAACTTTCGACACCAATATAAAAGTTTCACCTCTTAACGAAAGTAAGAGAAAAAAATCATCCTTGGCTCCCATTCCTCTCCCTCTCCCATTGGACCCCCATCGCTCATCCCAATCTTTCATTGGCCCTCCCCCCCATCCATTTCTTCTTCCTCCCCCATTGCCACCACTCCCATCCCACTTTTCCACCACGTCCCATGCTCCTCCCATTTCCCCATCCCACCCTTCCATTTCCCAAAATCCCACATTTTCCCATCCCACCCTCCTCTTTTCCATCCCCTATTAACTCCCCTCACTCATTCCACTCCCTTATTATCGTACTCCCCTACTACCTCCCCCTCTCCCATCCTACTCCTCCCTCCCCACTCACTTCCACTTCCCATTACTCACCTTCCATACACATTTGCAGACTATTTATATATTATTATACTATTTTTAATACTATTTGCAAACTTACATGCTAGCAAAATCACACGTGTCAAAGCGAGCCTATCGTGGTCATAGAACAGTTGTGCTTTTATTCAAGGGCGTATTTATCCTCATCAACAAGCTTATTTCAGTGTTTACTTTGACACAATACTCTAGGTATGAAGTGCATGATTTGAGCATGAGGTGTTTACTTTGTTGTATCAAAATTGTTTGGCACACACAAACACACACACACACACACACACACACACACATTGGGAATTTGCTAATATTATCACATTTACATTTTTCTGATGGGCACAAAACTTTGTACACGCCTCAACCTAGGTGGTATTGACTTGCATGGAAAGTGGCAAACCCATCCCATAAGTACTTGTTCGAATAACACACACTTACAAGCGCATTTTTTTGATGGTTGTGCATAATAGTAGGAGAAAAATGGTGTATAATGCATGATCGACTATGCAAAGCCTCTCCAATGGGCACAATACTTTGCATGCGCCTCAATCTCGATAAGTACTTGTTTGAATAACACACCTAGGACCGTGTTTTTTGACGGTTGTGCATGACACTACGGCAAAAACGGTATTTAATACTCAATAAACCATGCAAAGCATATCCGATGGGCATAATAATACTTTGCATGCACCTCAAACTCAGTGGTATTGCATTGCATGCAAAGTGCTATGCCCATTCAATAAGTACTTGGTCGGAAAGCACACATAAGAGCATGTATTTTGACGTATGTGCATAACACTAGAGGGAAAACTGTGTATAATGCATGATCGACCATGCAAACCATATCCGATAGACACAGTACTTTTCATGCACCTCAACCTAGTTCAACTTGACTTGCATACAAAGTGGTGTGCCCATCCGATAAGTATTTGTTTTAATAACACACCTAGGACCGTGTTTTTTTATGGTTGTGTATGATACTAAGGTAAAAACGGCGTTTTATACTTGATTGACACAATACTTTTCACACACCTCAAACTAGGTGGTATTGACTTATATGCAAAGTGGCACATCCATCCCATAAGTACTTGTTGGAATAGCACACCTAGGACCATGTTTTTTGATAGTTGTGCATGACACAAAGGCAAAAATAGTGTTTAATGCTTGATCGACAATGCACACAATATCCAATGGGCACAATACTTTGCATATGCCTCAACCCAGGTTTTATTGACTTGCATGCAAAGTGGTACCCCCATCTGATAAGCACTAGTTTGAACAACACACCTAGGACCGTGTTTTTTATAGTTGTGCATGACACTAAGGCACAAACGGTGTATAATGCATGATTGACCATGCAAAACATATCCGATGGAAACAATACTTTTCTCCCACCTAAACCTAGTTGAACTTGACTTGTGCACAAAGTGGCACCCCCATCCAATAAGTACTTGTTTGAATAACACATGTAGGACCGTGTTTTTTTATGGTTGTGCACGACACTAAGGCAAAAACGTTGTTTTATGCTTGATCGACAATGCAAAGCATATCTGATGGGCACAATACTTTGCATGCACCTAAAACTAGGTGGTATTTACTTACATGCAAAGTGGTAGGCCCATCCCATAATTACTTGTTTGAATAGCACACCTAGGACCGTGTTTTTTAACGGTTGTGTATGACACTAAGTCAGAGACAATGTTTAATGCTTGATCGACTATGCAAACAATATCCAATGGGCAAAATATTTTGTACGCACCTCAACCTAGGTTTTATTAGCTTGCGTGCAAAGTGTCACCCCCATCCGATAAGCACTGGTTCAAATAACACGCCTAGGACCGTGTTTCTTTATGGTTGTGCATGACACTGAGGCACAAACGGTGTATAATGCATGATTGACCATGCAAAGCATATCTGATGGGCACAATACTTTTCCCCTACCTCAACCTAGGTGGTATTGAGTTGCATGCAAAGTGACACACCCATTCAGTAAGTATTTGGTAGGATAATACACATAAGAGCATGTTTTTTGGTGTATGTGCATAACGCTTGAGGAAAAATGTTGTATAATGTGTGATCGACCATGCAAAGCATATCCTATAGACACAATACTTTTCACGTGCCTCAACCTAGTTGAACTTGACTTGTGTGCAAAGTGGTGCTTCCTTGATAAGTACTTGTTTCAATAACACACCTTGGACCGCATTGTTTGATGGTTGTGCATGACACTAAGGCAAAGCCGGTGTTTTATGCTTGATCAACAATGCAAAGCATATCCGATGGGCACAATACTTTGCATGCACCTTAACCTAGGTGGTATTGACTTACATGGAAAGTGGTGTGTCCATCCCATAAGTACTTGTTGGAATAACATACCTAGGATTATGTTTTTTGATGGTTATGTATGACACAAAGGCAAAAACAGTGTTTAATGCTTGATCGACAATGCAAACAATATCCAATGGCCACAATACTTTGCATGCACCTCAACCCACATTTTATTGACTTGTTGCAAAGCATGGATGATTTTTTCCTCTTAGTTTCGTCAAGAAACAAAACTTTAATATTGGAGTCAAAAGTTTTTATGCCCTAATAAAAATGAAGGATTAAAAAATTCGCCAAGATTTGAAACTTTTATGGGTAACTTTTTAAAGTTTCACCAAGATTTGCAACTTTTTCTTCAAATTTCAAAAAAATATATATAACATTGTAATATGTACTATTGATATTATGAAACTAAAAAGATTGCTTGATAAACTTTAGCGAAGATTTTATATTAATATATACATATAGCTTTGATAAGAACATCCCTGGTGCAAAATGGCACCCCCATACGATAAGCAATGGTTCGAATAACACACCTAGGATTGTGTTTTTTAATGGTTGTACATGACACTGAGGCACAAACAGTGTATAATGCATGATTGACCATGCAAAGCATATCAAATGAGCACAATACCTTGCCCTTGCATCAAACTAGGTGGTATTTACTTGTGCAAAGAGGCACCCCCATCCGATAAGTACTTGTTCAAATAACACACCTAGGACCGTGTTTTTTGACGGTGGTGCATGACACTAAGGCAAAAACTGCATTTAATGCTCGATCGACCATGTAAATCATATCTGATGGGCACAGTACTTTGCCCCCACCTCAACCTAGGTGGTATTGACTTGTGTGGAAAGAGGCGTCCCCATCTGATAAGTACTTGTGCAAATAACACACCTAGCACCATCGTCTTTTTTTACAGTTGTGCATGACACTAAGGCAAAAACCATATTTAATGTTCGATCGACCATGCAAAGCATATCCGATGGGCACAATACTTGTCATGCACCTCAAATGTAGTGGTATTGAGTTGCATACAAAGTGACATGCATATTCTATTGAGAGTTCACGCTCAACATCATGTGATCATGTGTGCATAGCACCATCACGTGATCATATGTGCATAGCACTAACCTTATAGAGTGCTATAAAGGAAAGGGTTAGATCCCCTAACCCTAACCCTAAAAGGGTTTGTATATATTCTATTTTTTCAACTAATTCTAGTGTACAGTTAGTCATTTGTGGTGTGCTCTCTAGCTGTGCCCTCTCTCCTCATCTCACTCTTCTCCTCTCCCTTCTTCATATTTTGTCATGGTATTAGAGCTCCCTTGTCTTCCGCTGAAGCATTGAGTTTCTTGAGAGTGTGAGAGAGATTGTGAGATTGAGAGTTCTCTTGAGTGATTGTGAGATCCTTCCCTTCACTTCCGTTGAGAGAAAATTCCATCCATTTGGTGATATATTTCCGTTCATCTCCTTCAAGAGTTTGTGAGAGATTTGATTCTTCTTCTTAAGAGAAATAGAGAGAAAGTTTCCATCCACTATTCTTGAGGTGTGAGAAAGAGATAGATTTCTTGTTTGAGAGAGAGAGAGATACATAGAGTTCTTCACAAGGCCACCGACTCGATTCCTGGCTCTCCACAGCCAGCAACATCAACAACGGGATCTATTCTTCACCTCCTTTGTGCAGCGCTCCAAGCTCTCCATAGGTGACAGCAAATGGTGTAGCAAAGACCTCTCCCAATACAACGATCTCCTGTACTCGGCCGCCATAGCCTCCAACAGCTCAAAGCTCAAGAGAGCTGTCCACGGCTAGCTACATCAATGGCTTCATGGTAGCAAGCTCCAACCTTGCGACTCTGCTCTATTCCGGGACTGCAACGCCCAGCTCCTACAACAGTCTTCTATCTCGAATGATGAACGGTCAACTCCATAGGCGACCGGCTACATAGACCTGCAGCAACAAAGCGCGACTCAACAACCAGCCTGCTCCTCCTGCAAGCTTATCCACAGGTCTCTAGCCAAGCGCTGTAGCTCGCACTCTCCGCTCCCAAGGCGCCTTTGTGCTCCCTTACATTCCCTTCATCGGTAACCCTCCTGCCTTTTTTCGTGCCCAACAAGCAGCTTACTCCTCCTGCTCGAACAGCCGCTTCCGTTCACAGGCAGCAACCATACACAAGGCAATGCCATCAGCCGACG
Source organism: Dipteris shenzhenensis (assembly GCF_047967505.1). NCBI lineage: Eukaryota > Viridiplantae > Streptophyta > Polypodiopsida > Gleicheniales > Dipteridaceae > Dipteris > Dipteris shenzhenensis. The sequence continues at coordinate 53,521,617 of NC_141605.1, read as the reverse complement.
GGCCTCACAATAGCCTTCTGAGAGGCAGTAATCAACGGGCTCCTGACAATAGGCTCTTGCACACTCGGCTCAACTAATAGACTCCGGCCTTACATCTGCCCATGACTCCATCAACGCATGCCTCGCTGCCTCAGCTCCTAGCTCTTACAAGGCTCCAACAGCGCCCAACGACCACCAGAGCCCTTCACAATGCTGAGGGATCTCACGGGCCCTGCACAACCTTCTTCAACCGTATGCAGCCACAAACACGACCCCTGTGCCAAACAGGATCTGCAGTGGCAATTGCATCAACAACTGTGGGCTACACACAATGCCTTCTCGCTTGAGGCGGCTCCTTCAACGCAACTCCTATGCTCCAACTACTCCAACGCTCCATCGAAACATCGACCACGTAGCAGAAGTGCCTCCACTGAAGGTCGACCCGTCAACGACCTCCATCGCCATCTCCGTCGTATTGTCTTCCTAAGGTTCAACACCTTAGAAAAAGACACGTGGCAAGAACCTTATCCTAAGGTGACCTCACACCCTTGGGCTTCATCATCTTATTTGTTTAAGTTAACTCGGGTACCGTAACCCTGGTTAGAGAGTTGATAAGGTTGGTTGAGTAAACCCCAATTAAGTTAACCACAGGTCAAGTTTACCACAAGTCACTGAACCATGGTCAAGCTACCTTAACTCAACCATACTGCCACCTCAGCAGTCCAGTCAGCACTGACCCTCTGCAGGCACAGTCCCTTGCCAGGCACACTGTGCACACACTGCATGTGCACACTCCTGCCACCTCAGCACAGAGCTTCACTGGCACACCTCTTGCTAAGCACAGTGCCACATCATTCACTGCATGTGACTCATAGTGACCATCATTGAGCACCATTTGCACTCCTTTTGCCCCTCCACCTAGATCAAGTCATATCTCTTGATCCAGGAAGAATTTGAGGGTGCTCCAAAAAGGAAAGTCGCTCGGTTTTTTGTGCTCTACGCGCTCGTTACATCATGCGCATATTTCGGCGCAAGTTACACTCACATTTGAGCCTCGCCGACAAAACCACTTCCTTCACGCACATTTGCCTCTACATCGACGCATCTAACCCAGCACTTAAAAAGAACAAAAGAAAAGGAATTATTTGCTGCTTTTTCATCGATCGACGGTTGGTTTAGATCTAGATCAGAGTAGACTAGATCGCCATAGAGCAGACGCTTTGAATTCCCCAAGTTGCCAATCTAAGCCATGCCCGAAATTCCCGACTAGTACCTACTCGGAGTCAATCCATACGCTCACATCTGATTTCACATCATTACATTACCTGAAACCTTACGTTCATCAGTTTAGTGAGCAGACTTCAGAGTTCAGAGGCATTGCAGATTGGTTCAGTGGGCAGATAGCACTTGATTTCACACACACATGCCACCATTGTAAAGCCTATTTGGCTATCTCACGGCATCATGCACATCATTTTTCAGCCTTGTAAAGCCTCTTGGCTATTCTCGGCATCATTGCCACAAGCCTTGTAACACAGGTCAGATCTTATATACTGCAGTTCTATCTTCACCGACGGTACAGAGATTTCACTTGGCATCTTCAGTGTTTTTGCAGTTGATTCATACAGAGTTTTTTTCAGGACACTTTTGAGTACATTGTTTGCACCATGTCGACTAGCAACCTCAATCTGGAGGCATCTGCTAAGTTAGACAACTCCAATTATGGTACATGGAAATACCGAATGGAGACCATTCTTGTGCTTCAGGACAAATGGGAGTATGTCGATGGATCTATACCTAGACCATTGGCCGATCCAGCCACCAGTAGCTCTACCACATCTGTTGTCACAGCACCAGCAACGGGATCTACATCGGGATCTACATCTACACAAACAGTTTCTGCACCAGTAGTAGATCCTGCCATTGCCCGAGCTCAAGCAGAATGGGATAAGAAAGACAAGTATGCCTATCACCTGATCAAGCAGAATGTGCAAGATGTCATGCTAGGACAGCTCAACACAGTCAAGACATCAAAAGAAGCATGGGATATGTTCGCAGCTCTCTACGAGTCCAACCAGGATTCTCACCCTGAGAAACCAGATCAACCAGAGTTTCTGCAATAGCAATGAAACCGGTCATGCTTATGTACTCCGCATCAAAGACTACAACAATCAACTTGCAGCAGCAGGAGAGACTATGAATCCCGCAGAAATGGTTCAAGTAATCCTGAATGGACTAGGAGAAGGATATGAGAATCTAGTCCAGAGTATTGCCATCCAACGGCAAATTCCAACACTGGAAGAACTTCAGTCAGTTCTACTTGGTGAAGAACTCAGGACTCAGGCCATTCAAGCACGTAAAGGTCATTCTAATGATCAGGCATTCACAGCTTCAGACAGAAGCAGAGGCAAAGGTAGAAATAGAGGTAGATCATATCAGAAAAGTGGTCATCATCAACAAAGTCAAAATCAGCATCAGCATCAGCATCATCCTCAGCAACATCAGAATCAGCAAAGAGGAAATCATTCCAACCGAGGAAGATTCCAAGGACGAGGGAATGCATCCACCAATGTGTCAAACATCCAGTGCAATTACTGTCACAAGTTCGGACACTATGAAAGAGATTGCCGCAAGAAGCAGTACGACCAAGGCGGTCAATCTAGCAGTAATTGAGGGAATTCCCGAGGAAGAGGAAATCATCGTGGTGGACATTCTAGTCACAGTAATTTTGCAAATGAACATGGAAATATGTTTCTTGCAAGTGAGGAATTGCATCAGACTGATACAATGCACCTAGACACTGATTTCAATCCCAAAGAGGATTTCAGCTATCAAGTCGACCAAGTGGAACAGGATCCTTGGTACATCGACAGCGGTGCATCATCTCATATGACAAATCATCAGGAATGGTTCACAGAAATGAAGCCATTAGAAGGTCAAAAGAATGTCATCTACACAGCAGACAATACACCGAATCCGATTCAAGGGACAGGTGTTATCCCCATGAACAATTTCACTGGTACAAAAGGATTAGTCAAAGATGTGCTCTATGTTCCGAAGCTCAGCAAGAACCTTTTGTCAGTAGGTCAAATGATGGAACACAACTACAAAGTCATCTTCGGCGATGATGAATGCACTATCAGAGACAAATCCAAAAGAGGTCAGCTAGTAGCAAAAGGTGTCAAGGAAGGACGCTTATATAGGATGCTAGCTACAGTACCAGATAAGCATGCCATGTCAGCTGAAATGCAACAGATGCCACTATCTGCAAAATGGCACAAGAGATATGGTCATGTCAACTTCAAGTACTTGTTAGATCTCAGGAATCAAAATATGGCAATTGGGATTCCGAAGCTACAGTTTCTTGGAAAGGTCTGTGAAGCATGTTGCTTCGGCAAACAAAAGCGAACCAACTTTGTCAGAAGTACCTCTCGTGCATGAGGTATTCTTGATTTGATTCATACAGATGTATGGGGTTATGCCCAGACCCGCAGCATCAATGGTTCACTTTATTACTTGCATCGACAACTACAGGAGATATTGTTGGGTCTACTTTCTGAAAGAGAAATCTGAAGTGTTTGCCAAATTTCAAGCATTCAAAGCCATGGTAGAAAACCAAACAGGCAGAAAGATTAAGGTCATGAGATCAGACAGAGGAGGTGAATACATGTCTTCAGCATTCATGAACTTTTGCAAAAATCACGGCATTCGAAGACAATTCACATGTGCAGATACTCCTCAGCAAAATGCAAGAGCTAAAAGGAAGAATGGGACTTTAGCAGACAGTGCTAGAGCAATGCTTAGTGAAAAGCATCTTCCGAATCAGTATTGGGCAGAAGCAATAGCTACAGCTAACTACTTGCTTAATCGGCTTCCTACCGAACCAATACAAGGTATGACTCCTTATGAAGCATTCACTGGACACAAGCCATGCATTGGGCATCTCCGCATATTTGGTTGCATAGCATATGCCCACATACATGATGATCATCGCAGGAAATTGGATGCGAAGTCACGCAAATGCATCATGGTTGGCTACAGTGAAGAAAGCAAAGCATACAAATTGTATGATCCCATCAACCGCAAAGTCATTATCTCCAAAGATGTAATCTTCGATGAGGAATCAGAATGGAAAACCTCACCTACACAGGAGATAGAAGCATCGACTTCACAGTCACCTACAGAACAGGTTGATGAAGAAGAGCAAGAATTGCCAGCAACACCCCAAGCAGTGCCACAGCAGCTCAGACGGTCTATTAGGGAAAGCAGACCACCAGCCATATTGACATATGCTCAGAAAGGCAAAGCAATTCAGGTGGAAACCCCCAACTATGCTCTTATGACTACCATCATGGCTACAGAAGAGCCAGTGTACTTCGAAGACGCAGTAGACAAGCCAGAATGGCAAACTGCTATGAATGAAGAAATGGATGCTTTGTATAAAAATAACACTTGGGAATTATGCAACCTTCCACCTGGAAAGAAGGCCATAGCCAACAAATGGGTATACAAAGTGAAGTACAATCCAGATGGCAGTATTCAGAGATACAAAGCCAGATTAGTTGCAAAAGGATTTGCACAACAATATGGCCAAGATTATGATGAGACTTATGCTCCAGTAGCAAAGATGGATTCGATACAGTTCTTGATATCACTAGCAACACTCAGTAAATGGAATGTGTATCAGCTAGATGTCAAAAATGCATTTCTCAATGGTTATCTAGACGAGGAAGTCTACATGCAACAACCAGCCAGTTATGTTGAACCAGGAAAGGAGAACAAGGTTTGCCATCTCAAGAAAAGTCTCTATGGCTTAAAGCAAGCACCTAGAAGTTGGTACAGCAGAATTGACAAGTATTTTGCTGATCTGGGATACATGAAGTCCAATGCAGATCATACTCTCTACTACAAAGTTCAAGGGGAAGATATTACTATTGCACTTTTGTACGTAGATGATCTGATTGTGATAGGAAGCAAGGATAGCTTCATCAAAAAACTAAAACAAGACTTATCTGCAGAGTTCGACATGAAAGATCTTGGACTTATGCACTATTGTCTTGGAATTGAGTTCTGGAGAGATTCAGATAGCACATTCATGAGTCAGCTCAAATATGTTGACAGTCTCCTGAAGAAGTTTCATATGGCAGATTGCAAGATTGCAGCCACTCCCATGGAACAGAGTTTGAAACTTACTAAAGATTCAGAAAAGCCTACAATCAATGACAGATACTACAGGCAACTCATTGGATCTCTTATATATCTGATAATCACATGGCCAGATATTTGTTATGCAGTAAGCTCACTAGCACAGTTTATGGCAAATCCAAAACAGTCTCACTGGAATGCAGCCAAAAGAGTCTTGAGATACATCAGAGGTACAAGACAGTTTGGGATAGAATACAGAGGAAGTCATCCACGGTTGCATGGATACTTTGATAGTGACTATGCTGGAGATCATGAGACCAGGAGATCGACACAGGGATATCCATTTTTCCTTGGTCAAGGTGCTATATCATGGTTGTCAAACAAACAGCCAACTGTTTCTTTGTCTTCGACTGAAGTAGAATATAGAGCACTCACTACAGGTGCATGTGAGGCTATATGGCTCAGAAGACTATTGTCAGAAATAGATTACTTTGATGAGTCAAAGCCAACAACAATATACTGTGATAATCAATCGGCTCAAGCATTGGCCAAAAATCCAGTATATCACTCCAGAACAAAGCACATTGATGTCATAGAGCACTTCATCAGAGAAAGAGTGTTACTTGGTGACATCACACTGTAGCATTGTGATAGCAAAGAAAATGTTGCAGACATCTTTACCAAACCACTCGGTAAAGAGCTATTCGAGAAACACCGACTAGCTCTTGGTTTGATGCAGAGGAAGGACATTCCCATTAAAGGGGTGTGATGGAATGTAATGCTCAGTCCTTCTTCGATTCCCCAGAATCATCATCTTGAGGGAAGGCCTACTTCATGATGTTGATCTTGAGGGAAGGTGTTGAGAGTTCACGCTCAACATCATGTGATCATGTGTGCATAGCACCATCACGTGATCATATGTGCATAGCACTAACCTTATAGAGTGCTATAAAGGAAAGGGTTAGATCCCCTAACCCTAACCTTAAAAGGGTTTGTATATATTCTATTTTTTCAACTAATTCTAGTGTACAATTAGTCATTTGTGGTGTGCTCTCTAGCTGTAACCTCTCTCCTCATCTCCACTCTTCTCCTCTCCCCTCTTCATATTTTGTCATATTCAATAAGTACTTGGTCGGATAACACACCTAAGAGCATGTTTTTTTACGGATGTACATAATGCTAGGGGAAAAAGGTGTATAATGTGTGATCAACCATGCAAAGCATATCTAATGGTCACAATACTTTGCACATGCCTCAACCTAGGTGGTATTGACTTACATGCAAAGTGGTGTGTCTAGTCCATAAGTACTTGTTTGAATAACAAACCTAGGACCGTGTTTTTTGACGGTTGTGCATGACACTAAGGCAAAAACATTGTTTAATGCTTGATTGATAATGCAAAGCATATCCAATGGGCACAATACTTTGTACACATCTCAACCTAGGTTTTATTGACTTGCGTGCAAAGTAGCACCCCCATCTGATAAGCAGTGGTTGAAATAACACACCTAGGACTATGTTTCTTTATGGTTGTGCATGACACTAAGGCACAAATGTGTTTAATTCTTGATAGACCATGCAAATCACATCCGATGCACAAAATACTATGCACGCACCACAACCTAGCTGGTATTGAAATTCATGCAATGTGGTGTGTCCATCTGATAAGAACTTGATCGGATAACACCTAGGAGCGTGTTTTTTGATGGATGTTCATCACACTTAGGTAAAAACGGAACTTAATGCTTGATCGACAATGCAAAGCATATCCGATGGGCATAATACTTTGCAAGTTCCTCAACATAGGTGGCATTTACTTGCATGCAAAGTGGCACGTCCATCCCATAAGTGCTTGTTCGAATAACACACCTGGGAGCTTCTTGTTAGGTGTATAATGTGTGATTGACCATGCAAAGCATATTCAATGGGCATAATACTCTGCATATGCCTCAAACTATGTGGTATTGAGTCGCATGCAAAGTGTGGCACCCATACCATAAGTACTTGTTCAGATAACACACTTGGGAGTGCATTTTTTGATGGTAGTGCATAACACTAGGGGGGAAATGGTGTTTTTATATAGATGTGCATAACACTAGGGGGAAAACGGTGTATAATGTGTGATCGACCATGCAAAACATATCCGATGGGGACAATAATTTGCACACACATCAACCTAGTTTAACTTGACTTACATGCAAAGTGGCGCCCCCATCCAATAAGTACTTGTTTGAATAACATACCTAGGACCGTGTTTATTGATGGTTGTGCATGACACTAAGGCAAAAATGGTGTTTTATGCTTGATCGAAAATGCAAAGCATATTCGATGGACAAAATACTTTGCACACATCTTAAAATAGGTGGTACTGAGTTGGATGCAAAGTGGCATGCCTATCCTATAATTACTTGTTTGGATAACACACCTAGGAGCATGTTTCTTGATGGTAGTGCATAACACTAGGTGAAAAACGGTGTATAATGCGTGATCGACAATGTAAAGCATATAAGATGGACACAATACTTTGTACACACCTCAACCTAGGTGTTATTGACTTGTGTGCAAAGAGGCGCTGCCATCAGATAAGTACTTGTTTGAACACACCTAGGATCGTGTTTTTTTATGGTTGTGCATGACACTAAGGAAAAAATGGTGTTAATTGCTTGATCAACCATGCAAATCATACCCGATGGGCACAAAAATTTGCACACAGTGTATAAATCTATATATTTGTGAATCTTGTACAAATGCCATTGTGAAACAAAATATAATCTATTAATATTTCTTATTACTTTTCTTGATTGCAAGTTTCAGAGGATAGCTTTAAATCAATGTATGTCGATGGATATAGATCTATGGTCATAGAAAAGCTATTAAATTATGCTCATAAAGTATCCCAAGGGAGACGTAGAGTGAGATCCAATCTACAGCTGCTGCTTGCGGAAGCAAGAAGCCTATTGTTACTGAAGGGAAGGAGGAGGGTGAGGAAACCATCAAAAAGCTGAGGATAATCCCAAAGTGGAAGAGAAGCTTTCAAGTGATAATCCATAGCAGCTTCATGAGGAGCCTCAACCTTCACAGTGGCTTGATGAGCAGCCTCATTCTTCATAGCAGACTGATGACCAGCCACCAACCTAATCAACAGCTTGATGGGCAACCTCAGCCTGATCAATAGACTCCTTCACATCAGCCTTCATAGTAGCCTCCAACTTCATCGGCATAGGAGTAGCTACATATTGTCATCATAGTTGGACTTTAGATTTTGATTATGACTCACTCATTATATTGATACAATACCTGTAATATGAGTTTTTATTTATCTCTACAGTCCCATTTGGGATGTCTCTACTAATGCATCATTGAATTTTGTATTGATACAATTGACATGTCATATGAGTTTTGATTTCCCACCATTCGACGAAAGCAGAAAGTTGGATGGCTCTAGCTATCCACTCTGGAAGTTCAAGATGAAGACCATCTTAAGCACATACGAGCTTTGGGACACTGCTACTGGTGTGGACGTGAGGTCGGTTGAGACCGAATCCAACCAATGTAGGACAACAGAGAGTACCAACTACGGATGAGATTCTTGCGTGGACAAGAAGAAATGCAAATGTGCTGTGTTCTATTGTCTACAGTGTTAGTGATTCCGTCATGGCGTTAATTCAACATGTCACCATAGCGGAGGAGGCATGGACGGTCTTGAAAAATTAGTACAAGACAATGAATCAGACGCGGATTCTGAATCTAAAGACTCAACTCGCGAATGAGAAGTTGTCTGAGTCTGAAGTGGCAGAGAAGTTCATCACTAGGGTGAAGAATCTGCGCGATCAGATGACTGCAATTGGCATCACCATCACCTGCGAGAATCTAGCATGAAGGTGCATACGGATTCTCCCACCAAAGTATGATGGTCTTGTTATGGCACTAAATATAGAGAACATGAATCCATCCCTCAACTTTGAGGATTTTAGCGCGATGCTTCTGGAGGAGGAGATGCGTCAAAAGATGAGGACTGGAGAAGATTCGGCATTCTAGACCCAGATCAAAGAAAGGTAAGGGTAAGGACTCTGGTAACCCATCTTCTTCTGATGATAAAAAGAGAAAGAAGAAGATCAAGTGCTTCTATTGCAAAAAGGCACGGCACAAGCAGAATGAGTGCCAAAATAAGATTGCAGATGAGAAGAACGGAGTAAAGAAAGAGTCCAGCAACAGCGCACAAGTAGTACCAATAGAGCTATTCGTAGCAATTGAGGAGATTTGAACGAAGGTAGTTCATGTACCTATGGATGAACCTTGGATCATTGACAGTGGTGCATCGTGCCACATGACCAGTCGGAAGGATTGGTATACCTCTCTACAGCCAGTAGGGAATGACATCCTGGTAGCAGTCGGCAATGATGCAAAATGTCCAGCAAAAGGAAAAGGTACGATTGCTCTTAAGTCAGATGGAGTTGTAAAACAGTTGTCCGATGTTCTTTATGTGCCAGATATCAAGAGGAACTTGTTGTCCATTTCTGCGATCATAGATCGGGACCTCAAAGTTTAATTTGATAAGAATGGTGCACAAATCCTGGATCTTCAAGGAAAGGTCATTAGTAAAGGTACATGGCGCAACAACATTTACAAACTCTCAACTTTTAGTGTGCAAGCTGATGTGAAGAACACTAAGCTGTGGCATGAGAGGTTTGGTCATCTAAACCTTAGTTCTTTGAAGGAAATGCGTAAAAGTGGAATTATTGCAGACCTACCAGAAATTTTAGATCTGCCCGATGTATGTGAAGCTTGTATGATGGGCAAGCAGCATCGGCATCCCTTTCCTAAAGAGACTAGCAGGGCAAAGGCTCCTCTAGAGCTCGTTCACACGAACCTCTGCGGAAAGATGGAGATGGAAGCTTTGGGTGGTTCCTACTACTTCATGACGCTGATCAATGACTACAGTAGAAGGATATGGATATACTTCTTGAAGACTAAAGACGAGGCTTTCAGTAGGTTCAAGGAATGGCATGTAATGGTCGAGAAAGAATCGGGGAGGAAGGTGAAGAAGTTGAGATCAGACAGAAGTGGAGAGTTCACATCGATTGAATTCGAAAGTTACTGCAAAAGTCACGGGATCAAGAGGCAGAAACCCCTGCCACATACATCATAGTAAAATGGAGTAGCAGAACACAAGATACGCATCATCTGCGAAATGGGCCGAAGTATGATGAAAGGGAAAGAGTTGCCAAAGCATTTCTCGGTTGAAACATGTAACACCACAATTTACATCTTGAATCGTAGCTACATGAAGGCTGTGAATGGGATGACTCCACTGCATAAGAAACCTTCAGCTGCACATTTTAGAGTTTTTGGATGTGACTATTTTGTGCATGTCCCTGATGCTACCAAGACCAAATGGGAACCGAAGAGCCGGAAGTGTATTTTCTTGGGCTACAGTGAAGAGGTGAAGGGTTACCATCTCTATAACCCTGTTACCAAGAAGGTAATTGTAAGTCGCGATGTGGTCTTCTCAGAACAACCGCATCAATTGGAGAAGGATGCTTCCTTCCCAAACAACTAGGACCAGGATATCCATCTAGTACCGCCACCAACACCAGACCGCACTCCCCCAATAGTGCTTGGGAGGATTCAAGACAAAGAAGATGAAGAAGAGCCTACAGAACCACAACGGCAATGGCCATTCCCGAAGTGGGTAAAGCAGCTTTTGGATGGCAGAGAACCTCCAGCCATTGAGGAGGAACCATCGAACACCACCGGTCCAAGAGATTAGAGGAGCAAAGAAGGGTGCAGGAACACTTGGTTAACTATGCTTTGATGATAGAAGTGATCCGTGCTGATGAACCCAAGTGTCTTGAAGAGGCACAGGGTGATGATAGGTGGATGGAGGCTATGCAGTCGGAGTATGGCTCCATAATGAAGAACAACACTTGGGACCTTGTGGATCGACCACCAAAATGCAAGGTAATTGGAACCAAGTGGGAGTACAAGACCAAGTACAAGTCCAATGGCACGTTGGATAAGTACAAGGCTCGGCTCATGGCAAAAGGATTTGCACAGTGTTTTGGCTTTAGCTGCCTAGGGAAGTTGGCCTGTGTTTCACATGGATGTGAAATCCGCCTTTCTGAATGGAGATCTCAAGGAGGAGGTATACGTGGAACAACCACTAGGTTTTGAGATCCCCAGTTTAGAAGGTAAAGTATGCAAACTGAAGAAGGCACTTTACGGGCTGAAATAGGCCCCACGAGCATGGTACCAGTGAATTGATACCTACTCTCTGCAAAACAGGTTCAAGAGGAGCCCATCTAATGCAAATTTGTATATCTTTAGAGAAGGAGGCAGGTGTATGATTGTGGTCCTTTATGTGGACGACCTTGTCATAACAGGGAGAGATACTGAAGGCATTTGGTATGGTTGAGTGCAAGACAATTGGTACCCCTATGGAAAATGACGCGAAGCTCTCAAGCAAGGATTCATCACCACTGGTGGACGAAGCGAAGTACAGAAGACTTGTGGGAAGCTTGATCTACTTGTGCAACACACGACCGAACATCAGTTTTGTGACTGGTGTACTAAGCAGGTTTTCCAATAAGCCTTGGGAGAACCATTGGAGGGCAAGGATGCGGGTGCTGAAATACATCAAAAGGCACACTTGATTATGGCATCACCTATACCATGGGCAACATCTTGACCGAATTCTGTGACTCAGATTGGGCAGGAGACACGGACAGCAGGAGATTAGTGACAGGGTACTGTTTCTCACTTGGATTTTCATATTTGAATGTATCTGCACAAGGTTTGGGACACCCATGGAAATAGTATCTGACCATGGGAGTCCATTCTTAAATGAAGCAGTGGAGTTGCTCATGGATCACATGGGTATTGATCACTGCACTTCTAGCATCTATCATCTAATGTCCATGGGACAAATGGAGTGGACCAATGGCCTCCAAGTTTGTAAATCCATGGGAAAATTGGCCATAGGGAATAGGAGCCAGTGGGATCAGAAGGTCACTGAAGCTGTGTGGGCTTACAACATCACTCATAAAACGTCTACAGGTCACACTCCTTTTGAGTTGGTGTAGGGTACTGAGGCTGTTTTACCACTAAAGATGGAGATTCCGGCCTTGAGATTGGCATGAGAACAGAGGATGACAGAAGATGAACATGTAGAGGCCAGGTTGGTAAAACTTGAGAAGTTAGATGAAACCCGACGCCTTGCACTACATCAAACAGAGATCCAAAAGAATCGACAAAAGGCCCACTTGGATGCTGAAATTCGCAAGGGATGGGAAAGACACTTTGCTAAGGGGGATGTTGTGCTATGCTTTGATAACAGATTGGACCGCCAAATGGATAAGAAGTTCCTGCCACTGTGGACTGGTCCATACAAAGTCATCAAGGAACATAGCAATGGGTTTGTACAAGTTCAGGAGCTGCATGAGCCATATGGCAAGAAGGTGATCAACAAGCACTGTCTCAAGCCCTTCTTTGTGCATGATGGTCCCACGCATGGAAATGCTATGCATTCCCTGCCTGGGGGGGGGGGAACTGTTATGGATAAATTTGACCAAAGTAAAAGGCATAAATATGTGTGTGTGATTGTATGTGTGGCAATAGTATAATAAAATATGATGTGCATATGGCCTAGGGTTGAGGTGGTAGGGCATGACCATGTGCCACCCTTCCATGTAAGAGGACCCATAAGGTGTGTTGTACATAATCCATGGTAGTAATAATATAAAATGATAAGGTGGCATGGGTCCTCCATGCACCACCCCTCCACCTAGGCGGTCCCACACCTGCATTTAGTGAGATATGGCCCAAGGACCATGGGAGAAGTAATATAAAATAGGTGGAGATGGATATTATATTGGATTATTCCCTCCATGTAGGATAGGCCCATGTGGGGGGGGGTGTAGAAAGTCCAAGAGTGCAAGTTAAATAATGGGAAAGTAGGATGAGGTGGCAAGATTCCTTGTGCCAGCCCTCCACTTGTCCTCCTAGATGTTTGAGCGTATTATAAAAATTGGGAAGAGACCAAGGGAGTATTTTAGACTTGGGATATAGGGGTTGATGTATGTGGAAAAATGAGGCAAAGGGTTGTCATACACAATTGAGAGTACGTAACCGCCTAGCCCACATGGGACACTCTTCCACACACACCATGCATGTGGGAGGATGCATTTATTGGGAGAGACCCCCTCTCTTGGCTATAAAAGGAGGGGGCTATTCCTTGATGGAACACGCTCATTCTTGTAAAGCCACCTAGCTAGTACTTTGATTTCCCCCCCCCCATCTTTCCAATAAAGCATGACTCTCTTCCCTTGATGTCTCCATCTTTACATTCCACCTCCCATCATGTACATGCTCCTTTTACCCCTCTTCCTTCCCCCTTGTGCCATAGTCCCTCTCTTCATTCCCACCCCTCTTAATCTTTTTTTCCCCACCTATGTTAACGCTTCTTCCCTCACGTTCCCTTTTCCTCCATGGCCCTCGAGCATCGCCATGCCTAGCATCTAGCCTCATGCCTTGAATTCTTTTCTAGTTAATAGCACATACCTAATGGCCAAAATACTTTGAATGTGTATCAATCTCACCTAAATTGAGTTGCATGAAAAGTATCGTGTCCATCGGTTATGCTTTGGATGGTCGGAGTTGACACAAATCCTATTTTTTACCAAGTGTTCTTCACAATCATAAAAAAATAGTATTTGAGGTGTGTTATTCAAACGTACACATACCCTATGGGCATGATATTATGCATGCATGTGAATCCCACCTATGTGTATGCATGTGAAAAATGTCATGCCCATCAAATTCTTTGGATGCTTGAAGTCACCTCAAACCCCGTTTTTCATCACTAAGTGTTATGTACAATCATAAAAAAGTAGTATCTGAGGTATCTTTAAGGTTCAAAACTTTTATAATAATGTCAAAAGTTTGTATGCCCTCCTACAAATAAATGTTTGAAACATTTGCAAGGATTTAAAACTTTTATGTGAAAAAATTTGAAGTTTCGCTAGGACTTGCATATTTTACTTCAAAATTCAAAAGAATATACAAAGTTGTGCTTTATGATTATCAATATTGTGAAACTTAAAAAAATAGCTCAATAAACTTTCACCAAGATTTTATATATATATATATATATATATATATATATACCTTTGATAAAGACATCCATGCCCACCTATGTTGAGGTGCATACAAAGTGTCACGCACATTTAATATGCTTTGGCTAGTCGAAGTCACCATAAATCCCATTTTTCCAACACATACATACTAGATGGAAATGATACTTTGCACGTGCATGAATCCCACCTACATTGAGTTGCATGCAAAGTATTGTACCCATCTGATATGCTTTGGATAGTTGAAGTCACCACAAATCTTGTTTTTCACCAAGTGTTATGCACAATCATCAAAACACATGCTCTGAGGTGTGTTGTTGATATATACACATACCCAATGGGTAGGATACTTTTCACACACATCAACCCAGCTACACCAGCTATGCTGTGGCACATGCAAAGTATCATGCCCATCAGATATGCTTTGGATCGTTGAAGTCTCCATATACCTGTTTTTCACTAGGTGTTATGCACACCTAATGGGTACGATACTTTGCACGTGCATCAACCTATATTTTGTGAGATGCGTGCAAAGTAACATGTGCATTATATATGATTTGGATGGTCGAAGTTGCCACAAACCCCGTTTTGTACCAAGTGTTATGCACAACCATCAAAACATAGTATCTAAGGTGTGTTATTGAAATGTGCACATACCCGATGGGCATGATACTTTGTATGCATGTCAATCCCACATACATTGAGGTGTGTGCAAGTTATTGTGTCCATTGAATATACTTTGGATGGACGAGGTTGCCACAAATCTTGTTTTTCACTAAGTGTTATCCACAACCATAAAAAAATACGCTTTGAGGTGTGTTATTCATATGCACATATACTTGATGGGAATGATACTTTGCACATGCATAAATCCCACCTACTATGAGGTACATACAAAGTGTTATACCCATCGTATATACTTTGAATGGTCGAAGTCACCACAAAACCTCTTTTTCATCAATTGTTATGCACAACCATTAAAAAAAACTCTTTGAAGTGTCTTAGTCGAATGCGTAAATACCCGATGGGCATTATTCTTTGGATGTACATCAATACAACCTACTCTAAGGTGTGTGAAAATAATCGTGCCCATCAGATGTGCTTTGGGTGGTTGGTCACCATAAATGCCTTTTTCCACCAAGTGTTATGCACAACCGCCATCAAAAAACACATGTTGAGGTGTGTTATTTGAACACGCACATACCTGATGGGCATGATAATTTGCACACATGTCAAACCCACCTATTTTGAGGCAGGTTCAAGGTGTCATCCCCATCAAATATTCTTTGAATGGTCAAAGTCCACAAACCCTGTTTCTCACTAAGTGTTATGCACAGTGCAAAGAAACATGCTATGACGTGTGTTATTCGAACACATACATACTCAATGGGCAATATCCTTTGAGAGCGCATCAATTCAAACTATTTTGAGGTTATCATATATGCTTTGGCTGGTGAAAGTCACTACAAATCCGGAAAAAGACATGCTCTAAGCTGTGTTAGTCGAGTGTGCACATTCCCGATGGGCATGACAATTTTCACATGATTGAATCCCACTTATGTTGAGGTTCTTGCAAAGTATCATGCCCATCAGATATGCTTTGGATGGTTGAAGTCGCCACAAACATTGCTTTTCACCAAGTGTTATGCACAACCATCCAAAAACACAGTCTGAGATGTGTTATTTGAATGCGTGCACACCCGATGGATATGATACTTTTCACACACGTGGATCCCAACTACCTTGAGTCACATGAAAAGTATGGTGCTCGTAAAATATGCTTTTGATGGTTGAAGTCATCATAACCCCCATTTTTCACTGTATTTTGTGCAACCATCTGAAAACATGCTCTACGGTGTGTTATTCAAGCATGCACATACCCGATGGGAATGATACTTTTCATGTGAGTTAAACCCACCTACATTGAGGTGCATGGGAAATGTCATGCCCATTAGATATGCTTTAGATAGTTGAAGTCATCACAAACCCTGTTTTCACCAAGTGTAGCCACAAACCCTATTTTCACCAAGTGTAATGCACAATCGTTAAAAAATATGCTTTGAAGTGTGTTAGTCATATGCGTACATACCCGATGGGCAAGATACTTTGCACATGCATCACTACCACATATTTTGAGGTGGGTGCAAAGTATCATGCACATCAAATATGCTTTGGATGGTCGAAGTCGCCACAAACCCTGTTTTGCTCCATGTGTTATGCACAACTGTCAAAAAATAGTATGTGAGGTGTGTCATTTGAACGCGCACATACCCAATGGGCATGATACGTTACACACATGTCAATCCCACCTATAGTGAGGTTCATGTAAAATACCTTGCTTATTGCTTTGGATGGTCGAAGTCGCCACAAACCCCGTTTTTCACCAAGTGTTTGCACAACTGTAAAAAAATATGCTTTGAAGTGTAGTAGTTGAACACGTACATACCCGATGGGTATGGTACTTTGCGCACATGTTATTCCCACTTATGTTGAGGCATGTGCAAACTGTCATGCCCATAGGATATGCTTTAGATGGTTGAAGCCACCATAAACCCTATTTTTAACAGTGTTATGCACAACCATTAAAAAATAGTATTTGACAGTT